>NC_141137.1:135563187-135870187 GCF_053477565.2 Lygodium microphyllum | reverse complement strand
TGTATGGATCCATGAATTTATGCATCATGCATATATGCATCCATGGATGAGACCTTCAAAACTAAGAATTTTAGGGCATTCAAAATGCCTTGATTGACTCTTTGTATAGAATTTTTTCTTTAATTACACTAACTACATGAGAAACCTCATCTACAAGAAAAGATTACTAGTGCTAGAGATCATGCATTTTGCCTAAAGAGAAATAATATCAATACCTACTAAATAACAATATCATCTATCCTACTTGAGGTTGACCTTAAAATGATCATGGTCATTATGCATAAATTCTTCCACACAATCGATGCAACATATAATCTTATAAGATAGAGAATCAAAAATTAGAAGTTTAGACCACTATGCATGATTATCAACATGATTATGCTCCCTCTAGTTTTGATCTTTTTGCAAAGGAGATCTTACTACTATCAGTTTAGAAGTGGAAGACATCTCACCTTGTGAAAGTAATTTTGTTCCATTCATGATGAAAAAGTATGAATAATTCTCTAAGCACGTTACTACACATTTGACAAGAGATGGATGTACTATAAAGCTTTATTATTTGTACTTTCCCAAGATGAAGTGCGATGTGAAGCTTTTGTTGAAGTTGAAACAATGGTTTTGAATTATACTAATGGGTTGAGAGACTTTAATATAAGATCACTTTTGATTGTGATCTATTTTTATTTGAGTTCTTTAATGATCCAAGGTATGTATTTATTGGGTAGCTCTTTTTATAGTTTGGTGGTGTGGGTATCTAGAAAAGATTTTTCACGTAAAAGCCCTATGAAAGACTTGTACAAAAGTGTTATATTCGCAACCCATAAGTTTACGATTGTTGGGAAGGACAAGAGGATATGATAGATGTGCCAAACAACATGGTGTCAAGAGATAAGGGAACTTAAATATTCTTACAAGTGGGAGCAGTAGTCTTTGAGAATATATAAAAGAAAGTAGGGGATAGATAAGGTGGTTGGAAAGATTGGTTAATAGATGAAGCCCATGAAATTTACAATTTATCTATCTCTTTTGAAACTAGATTCTATAATAGGAAAGTAGTTGAGATAAAGCATGTAATTTTATGGATACTACATGAGGGGAGGCAATGCTTGAAGCTTTTAAATTTCCCTTTCCCTTGGAACTTATGAAGAAGCTTAAAATAAATACAAAATGGTGTAGGGAGAAAGGGCTAGATCTCAATGATAAAAACATTAAAATTTACAATGTGTTGTAACCTTTATAATTGCAAGATTTCTTTTATGTCATTATGATGTCATTACAATAAATAAAACTTTGTTTTCCTTTTAGATAGTAGTGTAGTTTCCTCATTTCTAGGATACCCTACCCTACCTTTAATAGAATTATGTTTATGGGAAACAGACAAGATTTGATTTTCACTTTTGAGTCCTCAAGTTTCATATTAATTGATTTTGTAACTCTTCAACATAAGTAAACCAACTTATTGAGAATAAACATGAATTTGCATGGGTCATGTGATTGTAAAAGGACTTTATCAAAACAAATTTTAATGAAGATTGTCCATGATTATGAGAGCAATAAGGCAATATTAAAGATAGAAAAACCCACAATAAAAAAATCATTACCTCCTCCATCTCTTAAATCACCCATGCTCCAAATAGAGAAACAATGATCTTGATTACATGATACATCTTCAAAAAGTTTAATCTAACCAAGATGTACTATTACAAAGCCTTTCCTTTACTAGAAGATGCAATACTCATAGCTCCACCCACATGCATAAAAAGATTCCAAGCATCTTTCCCATTTTAGTACCAACATGACATTGTTTTTGAAATGAAACCTTGCATGTAGTCTTTAGTTATCATGCATAGTAGGCATAACCATATGGCAAGCAAGGTGTTCAATGTGATATGAAGAGTCGATGTATGTATGCTAGATGAGTACACATGTAATATTCAAAGGGTATTGAGTGATCAAATGATTGGCACTAGTGATGGGTGGGAAAATTCTTCCTAGAATAATAAAAGATATAAGAAAATAAGGGTCTTATGTATAAGGTTCTAGCCAAAGAATTCATTCTATGCTTTCATATTTTGAAGCTTAAACACTGTTGTAAGATATATAGATTAGAGACAGTTGTGTATATTGATTATAGTGGACTACATGCTTTGAAATTTCTAGCCTACATTGAGCCTACATTACTTAGGGTTTTGGTCAAAGGATTGCTTGTTTTGCATTCATCTACCTAAAATAATCGCAATTTTAAAGATATAACCTAAACAAATTTTTGCTGAGATATATTGAAAAAGTAGGCTAGAATAAAAAAGTCTCAAACTTCTTTGGTTATCTACAAGTTGTAGACAAGTTCTTAATACTAATTGCTCGTAATAAAATTTAATCCTCAACAAGTTGAATCTATTTGTTCAAATCTTGGTATAAAGTATTTTAGATTTTCTCACTCAGACATTAGAATTTTCATGCCTTGTTTGTTCATGTTAGTGTTTAATCTAAGTATTTTCTATTAATTATTTGTATGCTACCCTTAAAATTATTAAGTAGTTGTTGATTTGATTACCATGATCATCACCTATTTTTAGCATGGAGAATGGAAAGTTGAATGTCTCTTCAAGTGAGTGCATCTTTGTGGTTACTTTGGTTCCTTTGGAATTGGTAAATGGGTAGCATAGCTTGCAATCAAGAGATTCATGTTGGACTAGAAGCTTTGTGGTATTTCTATGGTCCTATTTTCCAAAAATATATATCATTTCATATATACCCCTTATTTTACATATAATACCCTACTATTTTATGTTTTCTAGGCTAGCATATAATACAATCTATCATATGATTAAATTCTATTGTAGCATCTAATTGTATCATATGATAGAATGTATGTTTAAATATAATTCTATCAGTTGTTGTATACTTGCATCATATAATAGAATTATATTGTATGGTGCACTTCTAAATAAAGTGAGCCAAACCCTCCTCACTTCTATCATATGATAGCTAAGAGTTTGACATTGACACTCTACCACTCTAGATGCATTCTAGCATCACCTATTTATTACCTTCATTATGTACCATTGCTTGTGCTACTAGCTTTAGCGCACAACAAAATCATCTCTATAGGTATAAAATTACATATGATCTAAAAAATAGCAAAATGAAGAATGAACTCTGGTTAAAAGATGTTAGTATATGCTTGCATCTCACATCCATGTGCTTGTATTTATGGTGATTATATTTTAAAATTTCTACAGAGCAAAACTTGAAAATTAAAAATAAGTAAAATTAAAATTGATATTAAAGTAAAAGTTAAACTAATGTTATAATATCTTATAACATGCTAAATTATATAACAAATCAAATTTAGCTTTCTTAACCTAAATTATGAATTAAAAATAGTAATTTAAGATATTACTATTTTAAAGAATTAAGTTAGTGCATCTTAGCATAACATTCTTGTATCATACACAAAGATACTTATTGGCTAGTTCAATTGTTTCAATTAAAACATACACTACAAGGATACGGAGGCATAGTGACGGCAGTTTCCGACTCAAAATAGTGGTGTTGCTAATTGCCTCGCATTTGCGACGTGAATAGCAATGCAAATAGCGACGGTGCTCAGACGAAAAAGAATGCGGGCTGAAACCCAAGCGTGTTATTTTGCGTGAACAAACGAAAGAGAGAGTGAAAGGGAGAGCGAACTCCATCTTGCATTTAAGGGGGAGAGGGAGAGAAAGAGAGAAAGAGGGAGAAGGAAGCTTCTCACCGCCGCTGCCGTTGTTCGCGAAGAATAGGAGGAAGTGTACTGAGGGTGAAGAGAAGCTGCCGTCGTGAAGAGGAGCCGCCAAATCCATCCTCGGGCCTTTACCGTGAGTGCATTGTTCCTTCTTACTTTGTTTTTATTTTTTCTCTTTTTTTTAAACTTGTTTTTGTTAAAAATCATTTGTATTGAGAGAGGGAGAGGAAATGAGAGAGGGAGAGGAAGAGAGAAAAGGAAAGAAGGAACGAGAGAGAGAGAAAAAACATTAAACATAATAGGGAAAGAGAGAAAGAGAGGGAGAGAGGGAGGGAGGGAGAGAGGGAGGGAGGGAGAGGTTGTTGTTATTGTTGTTGTTGTTTTATTTCTTCGTTTCTTTTTTTAAAAATTTGTTGTTGTTGTGATAGTTGTAGTAGTGGTAGTGGTAGCGATAGCGGTAGTGGTAGTTGTTGTTTAATTTCTTATTTTCTTCTTTGTTGTTTTTGTGGTAGTCATAGTAGTAGTAGCGGTAGCGGTAGCGGTAGTGGTAGTTGTTGTTTAATTTTTTATTTTCTTGTTTGTTGTTATTATGGTAGTCGTAGTAGTAGTAGTAGTGGTAGTGGTAGTGGTAGTGGTAGTGGTAGTGGTAGTGGTAGTGGTAGTTGTTGTTTAATTTCTTCTCTTCTAGTTTGTTGTTGTTGTGGTAGTCACAGTCGTGGTCGTAGTCATCGTAGTCATGATTGTAGTAGTAGTAGTAATAGTAGTTTTCTTGTTTGTTGTTGTTGTTTTTTTTTTCTTTTCTTTTCTTGTTTATTGTTTAGTTTTCTTGTTTTTTATTGTAGTAGTAGTAGTAGTAGTAGTAGTAGTAGTAGTAGTAGTAGTAGTAGTTTTTTCTTCTTTTCTTGGTAGTGGTAGTGGTTTGTCGTAGTTGTAGTCGTAGTTGTAGTCATAGTCCTAGTCGTAGTCATAGTCATAGTCATAGTCGTCGTAGTCGTGGTTGTAGTAGTAGTAGTGGTTTTCTTGTTTATTGTTGTTGTTATTGTAGTAATAGTTTTTTTTGTTTTCTTGTTTATTGTTTTTTAGTTTTCTTGTTTGTTGTTATTGTTGTAGTAGTAGTAGTACTAGTAGTTTTTTCTTCTTTTCTTGTTTGTTGTAGTAGTAGTAGTAGTAGTTGTTGTTATTGTTGTTGTTTTCTCTTCTTTTCTTGTTTATTGTAGTGGTAGTGGTAGTTGTAGAGAGAGAGAGAGATGTTTTGTTAAAGAAAATTGGTAGTAGAGAGAGAGAGATGTATTGTTAAAGGAAATGAGAAAGGGAGAGGAAGAGAAAAAGGAAGAAGGAACAAGAGAGAGGGAATAAACATACAATATAATAAAGAAAGAGAAAAGAAGAGAGAGATGGAAGGAGAGGAGAGAATGAATGGATAAAAAACAAAGAGAGAGTGGTGGCAAGGTCCGGTGACATTCGGTGCAATACCACGAGACAGAAAACACTCCGACATATGTTTATTTGTGGGTGGGTGGAGACTTTACATATGTTAATGTTTGCTGAGTTACAAGAGGAGAAATCCCTTCTCAAACAATTTAAGAAAGAAAAAAAGAATGATAACAAAAACAAATTGTTTGTCATAACGTATACAAAATGAAAATCGATGAAGGTCGTGATGTTCAAGATCGCGAGGCGTATCTTAATTACCATGTCCCATGTCCTTGATCTCAATGTAAGTTGGCAATTAGATGAAAACGTCGATTGTCTATAGAACATGTACAACGCTTTGGTGAGTTTCAATTTGAGATCATTGATCAGGTGATCTTAGATTTTGAGCAAACGGTAAGAAAAGTTTATATCAATCATGCATTGTATTTGCAAGCTAATTGAATACTGTATACAAAAAGATTGGGTCTGGCTGGAAAATTTTCTATCGAGGGAGGTGACGTCTTGTCCCAAGGAGGAGTGAACCCTTTGCGGCCAGTTAGAAGAGTTCATGGGCATGCGATGGATGGAGTGCCTGAGCCAATCCACCACTTGGAAGGTACTATCCAATCTATATTGTCAATACCAGAGGAGACATGTAGCCTTCGAGACTTACATACAATCTTGGAGCCTAAGATGGAGGCAATGATCGATGCATTGATGCCCATGGATGTCAAGACTTCTTATCTGCTTAGAGAGGAAGCATCCATACCATTATATGATGGGTGCTGAGTATCTCGCCTGAAGACATTGCTTGCACTCCTAAGTGTGCAAGCAAAATACGGGTGGAGCGATGCGAGTGTGATCAAGTTTTTCATGTACCTTATGCATACGCTTCGTTGATTTCTTTTCGGCATTATCATTAAAAACATTTGTGCTCTTTAAAGGTGTTTTATGATTTTTTTTTAAGGTTACTGAAGTATCATATATTACCACTTGCAAATACCATGCCTGAGTCTCGTGGTGATGCATGACATGTTTACGAAAGCTTGACATGGACTACAATAGAATCCATGTATGTATCAATGATTGCATACAGTTTTGAGGAGAATATGAGACTATGGAGACATGTCCAAAGTGTGTGCTCACAGGTATTGAGAGGACTTGCAATGACAAACCATCCCTCAAGAAGTTCTTAGATACTTTCCACTTATCCCCCACATAAACCACATGTTTCATACATCTAGTATGGCGAGCTTGACAAAGTGGCATGTGCAGAATAGTTCCATAGATGGAGTTCAACGAATATCAGCGGATTCACGCGCATGGAGCCACATTGACTCTGCCTTCCCAGGCTTTGTCCCAGAGCCAAGGAATCTTCGGCTCGGTCTTGCAATGGATGGCGTGAACCCATTCGGTCTGTGCTCAATTTCTTACAGTGTGTGGTCTATAGTCCTTGTCAACTACAATATCCCTCCATGGCTTTGTACGAAGAAATGACATCTCTTCCTTAGCTTACTCGTTCCGGACCGCTACAAAGTCAAAAATATGGACGTGTATCTTCGTCCATTAGTCGATGAGCATAAGATTTTGTGGGAAGAGGGGGTCATCGTGCAAGATATGAGTAAGCACGATGGTCGATGGTCCGCCAATATTCGAGCCATTTTCATGTTGATGATGCATGACTTTTCGGGATTCGAAGAGTGCTCAGGTAAGTAGGCTTCCATTCTCGTTGGTAATATATATCATAGCTCATTCAATTTTGTATTCACTAGATAGAGGTGTTGGGATAGCTCTGGTTACCTCAAGTTATCATGCATATCCATTGTGTGAGCCACTGTTAGACTCCCGAAGGTCAGGAACCATGAAGAAGATGGTATATCAAGGACACACCACTTTCTTGCCAAAGGGTCATGAACTCAGGGAAGGTTTTCTTGGATGACCTCCAACACGTATGAATGCCCAAAGCTAGTATGAGCTAAAAATGGTCCACACGGAGTCACATCCAAACGGAATGCGACAGTTCTCAGTTTTCTATGAGTTTCCATGTTGGACCCACTTACAGATCAATGGATCCCATGCATATTTTCAAGAACATGGGCAGCTTGCTATGGGACCACATCACAGGAAGAGAGACACTATAGGGGCACGAATGGATTTGAAGGAGGTAGACAAGATGGAGGCGCTTTGGCCACAGTCGAGTGCTGATGGTCGCTTGCAGCTACCTCGTACTCCTTGGGTTTTGTCCATTAAAGAAGAGTGCATTGTGAAGCAAATAGTCAAGTCTATCCACACTTCGATGGGTATGATGTGCTCTCTCAGGTCTACGTTTTCTAAAGACGATCAATTATCATGGCTAAAATCCCATGATTGGCATAAGATATGTCAGGTTTGTACTACGAATGGATTGTAAGTGGCCTGCGTATTTTGCTATTTGGAGTGTAGTCATTTCATAATGCTTTCTTGTTTGTGGTAGTTTGTACTACCGTTCGCGATCGTAGGATGCCTTACTCCAGAAATACACGGGGCAATTTGCAGGTTGTCAACTTTAGTGCAATGGATCTCACAGAAGGAGATTAAGACGCCCTCTATTGAATCCGCAAGACGGGGAGTAGTGGAGACGGTCTATCTCTTTGAGAAATACTTGCCTACCAACATGCTCACGATACAAATCCACCTTCTTATGCATCTTGTAGATGAAGTGGAGATTGTTGGACCTGTCCATACACGATAGATGTTCTTCTTGGAGCACTTAATGAAAACCCTGAAAGGCTTTGTGTGACAACGAGCTCAGCTAGAAGGTAGCATGGCTGAAGGTTGGTTGGTGTCTGAGGCGCTAGTGCATATTTCACAATGGCTACCAACGGTGGATTCAAACAACAGTATGATATGGTCGCTAAAGGATGATGATAGACTGACCGGAGATGTGGTTGTTGGAAATGGGGTAGAAAAAAGAATGGATGCTACAATGGAGGAGAAAATGAATCACTTTTGTATGTTGCACCATGCATGTATGAAGACATGGCCCGCTAAGTACTAGCAAGCTAGGAAATATCGAGAGGAAACGCAATCTGAATTTCAATGTAGTACTCGCCATCGACCCATTCGATATCTTGAGGGCATGGAGGAGATACTATGGTTTATGTCAATGCGATGGTTGCAAGGAGCTTTGACTGCAGTGTCTCGCGAAGGGGCAGAGGTCTCAACCGAGGAGTGGAAATTCTCGAGGGGATGTAGTCCGAAGGTGATGATGTGTATAGCGTTTGTCGTATCTATATTTTATATGCGACAACTAATTGAGTGTTTCAATATACAGTACACAATATATAATGCACCTGGTTGCGCGGACGGCATTTTCGTGTGGAGCGTATTGACAAAATGCGCTCCACAACAGATTGTGATATCATGGCAAGATTCAAGCAAGAGAGCCGACGACGAGCAACGGATCCAAACATGGTTATAGATGAGATGGAGTATTTTGGAAACTTACAAAGTATTGTCACTGTGGATTACGATAGCTTCTCCATGATCCTATTTGATGTATAGTGGTTCAAACTGGTACTTGAAGGAGCTGGAGCAACAGTTCGACGAGGTCCATCTGGATTTCTTGAAATAGATTCCGAAAAAAAATGGACGGATTTATGCAACACGTTTGTGTTGCTGGCCCATTGTGAACAGGTGCATGAACTCATGTGTTTTTTAATTGTATTACGACATGGTACATGTCACAATAGTTAAATCTCTCTTGTACAAGATTGTGAATAGGTAATTTTCTATCCAAACCCCCGACAACCTCGATGGTGGTATGTTATACCTTCAACTCCCCAAAGCGTAAGAGTATATGATCAAAGCGATATTCCGAGCATAGATGAGGACAATATGCAAATAGAGGGGTTGATATTGCAAGGGGTATAGGACACTGAAATCTTGGAGCATGTAGAGGAGCCAGCATCGGGTAACAATGATGGAAATATATGAGTCCAAGAATTCTTTGAGAAGGAGGTGGACTCATCCTTTTGTGGTGACATGTCTATCGACCTTCCAATGTATGCTGAGTTGTGTCAGGAGATTGACATAGGACCATAGAATATTTCATACTTTGAGCATCCATCTACTCAATTCATTGACAAACCACTTATAAGGGTACATAAGATATGCATTTTAAGTAAGATCATTTTTTAAAGATTTATATTACCGTGCTTTGTATGATTTATATTGATTATGCTAACATCATTTTTTGTATGTGCAGGTGACCTTTATGGATATTTAGATCATCAGGATGAGTGTTGGGGGTAAAGGCGCCTCCGCCTAGCCGCCCATGTATTACTACACTGATAGTCACTACCACTGCACACTGCAGGTGGTGGGTGCCCGTCATCGTCACTTTATTCTTTATTCTATTAGTGACAGTTTGAATAAAGGAAGGCCCGGTCACACATTGTGACTGTCGGGGTTCCCATTTCTTGTCTCTCTCTTTCTTGCTCTTGCTCTCCCGCCATAGCCCTTGCGTGTAAGCTTCGATCCTTCTCACCTTTCAACTAGTATCAGAGCTCGGCTTCGTGACTCTTGAGCTTGGTTTGTGGCATTCTCATCTTCCCATCGACTCCCCACTCGCATTGGGTTTCCTTCCCAGCAGCCATATCCGACTCCTTCGAGCTCCTGTCACTCCTCGACATCCCGAGCACCTTTGGGCACCCTCAAGGCATTCACATAGAGGTATTGCTTCACTCTTTATAGGGTTTACCTCAATTTTCAGCCCTCTTGAAACAGGGCAACCATTACACTCCCAGCTCTCATTTCATATGTGGCCTGCTCTCCCCTTGCTAGAGCTTGTTTGAGGCCTTCCTTGGCTTTAACCAGACCCCTCCGAAGCTTGGCCACCATTTTTTGCAGCCCCAGGACCAGCATTTACAGTTGGCGCAATCACACAGCCCTCCCATATGTGTCTTCAGCATTGCCAGTCACAACAGCAGCTCTCCCCCTCCATTGGCACTTGGAAAGGCTCCATTTCGGGCATATGAACATGCTTTGATGCTTGGTTTTAATGGTTGATGTGTTGGCATAGAATTTGGACTAATTTAACATTATTTTGGGACTGTCATAACAGTCCATAAGTAGTTTATGACAGTGCTACACTGACATTTGATGCTACAGCTTGTTTGGCATTGCCATTTGATGCTCGGTTGGTCCCGTTTGATGCCCGGATATTAGGGGAATGTATACCTATTTTTTGGCAACCATTTGGAGCTGATTTTGGTGCTGAAATTCTCAGTTTTGAACAGTAAATCACTACTGTACACAATTGGGCTGAAGTCATTTTACTCATGTATGCTTATGCTTATGCTTTTCGGGCTATGTTTCGGGCATATATGGTGATGTATTGTCACTTGGGGCTCGACATAGAGCTTGGTTTTGATTCGGGATCATTGGTTAATCTTGAGCTCACTTTGCAAAGAATTTGGATGCTCCATCTTGGATGTACTTATGGCATGTATGTTGCTTATGTCTAACCGGTCTTGACATGCTTAGCCTATGCCATTACTACATGCTAGTTACATTGTTTGGAGCCTATTGCTACTGGAGCTTGGTCTTGGCTTGACCTTGGATTCCCGAAGCTTACTTGAGCTATTTATTGGCTTTCCAAAGTTGTATCTTGGGATGTACTTGATGTCTTACATGCTTATGGATACTACATACGAATGCTCTACCGCCTATATGTCCGGGATGTACCATTGATGCTTGATCTTGGACACTTGTCACTGGTGCCTGTACATCCTTTTTTTGAGCTTTGTTGCTTGATATTTATGGCTTTTGTGCCAGTGGGAGAGTCTTTGGATGCTTGATAGCCATTGAGCAAGCGGTCTATGCTCTTTGAGCTTTTGAGACTATTTGGGATCTTTTACCCTTCAAGATGATGCATGGTTCATATGTCTTGGTTCCTCTAATGCTTATGAGCTGACTCTTTGCTTTGGGCCCCTCTCTTTGTGAGCTGATACCTACTTGTGTCAAGTCTTGGTAGTGGCAGGAACACTTTGCCCCGTTAACTCAGGGGTGTGCCTACTCACTAAGCAGATATTTGTATGACATGTTTGGGTGTTGGATTCATGCTTATTGACTGTCATATGCCTATGTTATGCATGCATGATGCCGGCTTTGGTCTTGGCAGTATCTCATTGACTTGGGATCCGATTTTGGCATTGTTAACTCTCATTTACTGAAATATGTAATTATTACTGCAAGCATATATGTATGGACTAACATGGATTTTTCATGTTGAAATATTTTGAAATGATGTACCTTCAGTAGTACTTGGTGGGCAGCAGCTTTGGTTTACAGTTTTCTCACCATTTTCTCTCTATTTTGATGATTTTTGGTCATTTTCTATAGTAAATAGCAAGTAGTTTTGAATTGTCTACAGTCTTCCAGCCTGCATTATGGCGAGTTCGTCCACTAAACATGCTATTTTCAACATCACTAGGTTTGATGGTACAAATTACTCTTATTGGAAGAGCCAGATTTGGCAGGTGTTGGTGCAAAAATTGCAGATCAAACCTTTGAGGTTGAGTGGGCATCCGCCTGCAACTATGCCAGATAAGGAATGGCTTGAGCTTGATGAGTTATGCAAGTCCACTATTGTATTATCTCTCACAGAACAAGTTCACTACAATGTATTTGAGGAAGAACATAGTGCATGGTAGTTGTGGAATAAAATCAAGAATCTCTATGACAAGAAAAGTCTAGTGAGTCAGATGTATTGGCTGAAGTAGCTTATGGATCTGCACATGAAGGAGAATGTGACCATGTCTGCTCACTTGAGCTAATTCCATGCTATACTCAAGAACTTGACTTTGCACGACATCACTTTTGCAGAGGATGTCACTTCTCTTTTCTTTCTTGGTACTCTTAATGAGTCATGGGATGTATTCTGCACTGCATTATGTGCCTCTACTGCTACCTTGAAATTATCTGATGTTGAGAGTGCTCTTCTGCAGGAAGAGGTTAACCATAAGAATTTGGATGCCTCTCGTGCGTCGCATGCTATGACAGTTAGAGGCAAGAATGATGGATATGGAAAGCATGGCAGTGGCAGTGGCAGTGGCCATGGATGGGATTCTCAGAAATCTCGCTCCAAGTCTCGTGGGAAGTCATGTAGCAAATCCCGTGGCAGGAATGCAGATGTTACTTGTCACCATTGTGGGAAAAAGGGCCATATTAGGCCACAATGCCATGAACTACGCAATGAAAGGCGCAAAGATAAGGGGAAAGACAAAGTGCAGGATAAGTCTTTTGATCAAAGCATAGTGCCTGCAAAGTCCAGTGTTAAAATTGAAGAGATCAATGTTATGCAGCCTGAGGATGTTGCATCATGATGATGATTATATCCTTGCAACTTCTTCTAGTGCTTCACAGATGATAGAGATACACTCTATGTATGCACAGTGTTGGCTCTTGGACTCAGGTGCGTTTCTTTCATGTGACACCTTGCCAAGAGTGGTTTCATTCATACCATACTGTTTCAGGTTCTGTGCGCTTGGGTGATGACAACTCTCTTGATATTGTGGGCATTGGTGATGTTAGGATGCAGTTTCCTTCTAGCAGCAGCTTTGTTATGCAGGATGTACATCATGTACCTGCTTTGACACGTAGTCTCATGTCAGCTGGACAGCTTGATGATTCAGGATATCATGTATGTTTTGGATACTCTTCATGGAAGATCACTCGTGGCAGACTTGTGATTGCGAGAGGTGCCAAGGTTGGCAGCCTCTATCCCTTGATTGTATCAGCTTCTGCCCTTTATCATGTTTTGTCTGTGGGTTCTATCCTACATGTATCTCTTTGGCATGCCCATTTGGGCCATATGTCTTTGAAGGGAATGAAAATACTTTCTGGTTTGTAGTACTTACCGCCCCTTGATTATGCATGTTTTGATTCATGTGAGCATTGTCTTTATGGCAGGCATACTAGGTCTATGCATAAAAAGTCTGGTAGACCACGCATGAGAGAGCCCTTGGCATTGGTACACTCAGATGTCTGTGGGCCCATGCCTTGTAAGTTTATGGGTGGTGCCAAGTATTTTGTTACTTTCATAGATGATTTTTCACGAAAATTTTGGGCTTATCCCATTAAGCTGAAATCCGATGTCATGGCCGTGTTTCAGAGATGGCTTGGATTGATTGAGAAATAGTCTGGGTATAGGCTAAAATGCCTAAGGACAGATAATGGGGGTGAGTATTTCTCATGTGCTTTTGAGCAGTTATGTGATGAGAGGGGTGTGTCCCCTACACCCCGCAGAATGGTTTGGTTGAGCGGATGAATAGAACCATCCAAGAGTGTGTCCATAGTATGCTTAACCATACAAGCCTACCACAGAGCTTTTGGGCTGAGGCAGTTAGTACATTTGTGCATATCATAAACAAATCACATTCTAGTGGTTTGGATTTCCAGGTTTCCGAGGAGGTATGGACTGGAAAACCTCCCTCTTATGCGCATCTCCGTGTCTTTGGATGTGAGGCGAGATGGGTTACCGTCTTTGGGATTTGCAGGTGCGGAAAGTCATCCGCAGTCATGATGTAGTCTTCCATGAAGACAAGATGCATAGGTAGCCCAAGAGAGTTGTTGAGATCCACAGGGTCATATTTCAGGAGGAGTCAAGAGCTCCCACACAGCCAGTTGGACAGCCTATAGCTGTAGCAGATGCTCATGGTCAAGGTATTGGACAAGAAGCTGGGTAGGCAGGAGAGCCTGCCATGAGAAAGTCTACTAGAGATAGACATCCACTTGATAGATTTCAGCCCTCGATGCATTATGTCTTGGTTACAGATGTAGGAGATCCTTTCACTTATGATGAGGCTATGCACAGCGGTGAAGTCACTCCTGGGAGAGGGACTATGCAGTCCGAGATAGACTCCTTGCATAAGAATGAGACTTGGGATTTGGTTTCCTTGCCTAAGGGCAAGAAGGCTTTACCATGCAAGTGGGTGTACAAGCTGAAAAATACCCCTGGACATCCCAAGTCAGCATACAAGGCTAGATTGGTAGCAAAGGGTTTTAAGCAGGAGCATGGTGTGGACTTTGATGAGGTCTTTTCTCCTGTGGTTAAGATGGCCACCCTGCACTTAGTCTTGGATTTGGTTGCTCAGCTTGACTTGGATTTATACCAGATGGATGTCAAGACGGCTTTCTTACATGGGGAATTGCATGATGAGATTTATATGGAGCAGCCTAAGGGCTTTGCAGAACCTAGCAGGGAGCACCTAGTGTGCAAATTGAAGAAAAGTCTTTATGGCTTGAAACAGGCACCTAGGGAGTGGTATCATAAGTTTGATGCATTTATGCAGTCACAGGGTTACAGTAGGAGTTCTATAGATCTGTGTCTTTACATGAACAAAGTCCGTGATGGTTCTTTATTGATTTTGGCCCTCTATGTGGATGATATGCTGATAGCAGGGAAAGCTCATGATGAGCTAGATGCTCTTAAGGCTCAGCTCAAGAAGAGCTTTGAGATGAAAGATCTCGGATAGGCCGCTCACATACTTGGTATGCGCATTAGACACACGACAGGCATCAGGGACTCCTCTACTTGTCATAGAGGGAGTACATTCATAAAGTCCTTGAGTGCTTCCGCATGCAGGACGTAAAGCCTATTGGCTGTCCATAGCCTTCCTATGTGAAGATATCACAGGCTGATTGTCCGTAGACAGATGAGTAGAGCGCCAAGATGGCCAAGATTCCCTATGCATCCACAGTGGGCAATCTTATGTATGCCATGATAGCCACTCATCCAGATATTGCCTTTGCAGTTGGTGTTGTGGCACGCTATATGGCTACACCTGGCAAGAAGCATTGGGATGCCGTGAAGGGTATCATGAGGTACCTGAAGGGCACTGTAGATATGTGCATATGCTATGGCAACCAAGATACAGGAGTCGTGGGGTACACTGACTCTAATTATGCAGGACATGTAGATAGTAGGAAGTCCACTTTCGGCTATGTATCCATCACATATGTTGAAGGTGCTGTTTCTTGGATGTCCAGGGTATAGAAATGCACGACCCTTTCTACTACAGGGGTCGAGTATGTTGCAGCCACTGAGGCTTGCAAGGAGGCCATTTGGTTGTATTGTTTGGTTGCTAACTTTGGTATTGATGCTATCCCTACATTGCATTTGGATTCTATGAGTGATATTCAGTTAGCGAAGAATCCGCTGATCTTCCATGCGAAGACAAAACACATTGAGGTGAGGTATCACTTCATACGTGGGGTCATTGAGGATAAGTCTATTGATCTTGTCAAGATCTCGACTGACCAGAATCTTGCAGATCTGCTCACGAAAAGCCTCTCTATAGAGCGCTTTGCCTTCCTCGGGAGGTTGATGGGTGTGGGATGAGATGACGTCTTTCCTCATCTTGTTGTACATGTGTACATGTTGTACTGTCTTTTCCTTTTTCTTTTCACTCCTCACTAGGGCAGATTTTCCTTTAAGTGGGAGGTTGTTGGGGTAAAGGCACCTCCGCCTAGCCCTACGTGTATTACTACACTCACAGTCACCGCCACTGCACACTGCAGGTGGCGGGCGCCCGTCACCAACACTTTATTCTTTATTCTTTTAGTGATAGTTTGAATAAAGGAAGGCCTGGTCACACATTGTGACTGTCAGAGTTCCCATTTCTTGTCTCTCTCTTTCTTGCTCTTTCTCTCCCACCATAGCTCTCTGATGGGACCTCAAATGGGCTGGCACTGGCTATGGCACTAGCCAGACCTCATGCTCATAACATACAGACACACACTCATTGCCTCGCGTACCAGGAGCATCAATCTGGTGCTAAAGAACAAACTGCCCTAAAGCCTAATCTATGCGTTTATAGTTTTATAGTTTTGTAGTCCAACGTTTCCCTTTCTATAAACTCCACAGAGGGAGAACCCATACACATTGGCAATAAATACCACAATAATCACATACATGGGAGGCAACCTCTCGGTAGAAACACTGCGGCCCCACTGCAGCTCTCCTACATTGCAGGGATTGGCCCCTTGATGAACTGCTCAACATATAGAATAAACGAACAAACTCCACTCTTTCATTTTGCAAATAGCTCCAAGAGATACCATGTGTCCTTCCCAAATAATCCCATAAGAAACGAACGTCTATCCTACGGCTTAGAATGCCTTTCCACACTCAGCGTAGGTCATTGTCATTGAAAACATGTGCTATACATCCAGTCTTTTTATCCCGATACCACGATCGTCTTGCACATGCAAAGTGAATGATTCTAAAGTGCTCAAACATAATTTTAAAATCAGAAATGTGGTGTGCACAACCGGGCTTTCAAATGCATTTACTAACTCGTTGCGGCGATGTAAGGATAGCATCGAGATAACACTCGTGCTACTATCCTTTTAATTAACATACCATGAACTCTATGCCATGATGTGCATCAGAAAATCAGCAACAATAATCAGCACGCAAATCACACCATTAAAACCTCCCAACCCGCTACGTTTAGGTATTGCTTTCGTTGCATAGGTGTAGAGGTTCATTTTGTCATGTTTTGATGTAGAAAAAGAAATAAATCACAAACTTTGACAAAGAGATAGGGAAAATTGAGGCTAAACCTCATGATTTGCCACTACCACACATCCACAAACAATCATTGTATTTTTCCTTATTTTTCCAAGACGTATTTCTATTTTTCCCCATTTTCTTGATTTATTTGGCAATAGAATATACTATTTTCTAGTTTTTCTTGTTCCAATCACTTCGCATACTAACATTCAATTTATCTTCCATATTTCCCCCATGGGAACACCTTTTACCCACCCGAAACGGAAAAACTACCAATTTACCACTTAAAAAAATTTCATTTCGCGTTTACGGGAATTAAATAAAGCATGTAAATCATTGCAAAATCAAGATTTTTTGATACACAACAATTACTCATGATGCAAAAGAACATAATTATCATCATAAACTATAAAAAATCCTTCATTTTCTTCATAAAAATTGTCATACCGTGTTTTTACGTAACTCGAGACATCTTGAATGACTGCATAGCCAGCAGACGGAACCTCCATTGCTCTCAATCCAATGCTGCTCATCAATCTTTAGCATCTCCATCAATCTCCATCACTATTTTCTTCATTCTCCTTCCCCGGTTCCTTCCTTAAGATGGTACACATGAATAGCCCATAGAGAAGAGAGAGAGGGAGGAGAGAGAAAGACTAGATTCTGTTCTCTTCATCCGGACAACCCCCTAATCTCTGATTCATAGGTTGCTTGTAGCCTCCATGCTTCATCATGAGGGATCATGGGGCATTTTTCGGCGCATCTTCACGTCCTTCTTCTCCACATTTTTCTCACGCTTCTTCATCAAAATTTTTAGGGGGGGTTAAAAGTCCCCAAAGGGCACCCCCCTTTGGTCCTCTCAAATGTCCACCTCTCCAAATCTTGGCCATTTTGTGGCCCCTTTCTCGTCCGGGCTCCGTTTCAAGCTCTGAAAAATCCTGCACGTCCGTCTTGAAATCCCGCACTGACTGGAAACTCTTGGCATCCCACACGGCAGTCGAAAAAAGTATCAAAAATCTACAAGTGTCGCTCGGGCACCTTTTAAAAGCTGTCTTTCACTTAGTGCTTAAAATCATCCTAGCTGCAGCCGCCGCCTTTGATGTTAAATACTTTTCCCCTAAATTTCGAATTTTTTTGGCAAATTTTAGGCACATCCCGGGCTCAAAAGTCTGCTCTCATTAGCAACCACGGGATAGGGCAACTCAGCCCGTCGAATCCCACAACAGATCTGCACAAAATAACCAAAGGAAGCAGGAAGTTGATACAAATAGACACATATTAAAACACAGCACAATGCTCACCCTACCTCCTAACAAAACCAAGGCATGAAATCCACAAGGAGTAGGCCTAGCATAATCTGATAAAAGGTCCAAAGCTAGTCACTAACCGACTGCTCCAACACCGCCAAACTAAAAGAACTATCAAAGAGGTTGCCCTAGTGGTAGTCTGAACTACCTACCTAACAAAGGACAACATAACCAAGAGCTCCTACTAGGCGAGGACTCCTATAGCCTGATCAAGAAGTATTGTCTTTTTAGCACATTTCTTCTTTTAGGTTTTTATTTTCCCATGCTCAGGCATGTAAAAAGGAGGGAGCTGAGCATAGTGACCCAAGGAGATTAAGGCATCGGCCTCAGGTCCTGTCTCAGTACCCAAGAACCTACCAAGCCCTCGCGAGGCGACACTTAATCCTTTTCTGATGCTCACTTTTATTTTCGCTCCAACCTTCCTTACTTTCTTCTTTTCCAGCAAGACGCCACCCCTAGGAAAACAAGGCATCGGCCTCGGGTCTGAATCGTCCCCAGGAACCTACCAGGCCTTCGCAAGGCGATGATCAATTGCTTATAAATTTTCTTTCTTTTCTATTCTATTTTTATAGGGGTTAGAACCCCTTTTTACACACCTTTGTATATATTGATTTTCTTTGAGATATTCAGGGTTTTTTCCTTCGACAGGCTTCTCTAACTGCCTCATAACTAACAAGAACTCCCAGAACGGCTGTCTAATAGGCTAGCAGAACAGGGTCATTAGCACTGCCTTCTAAAACAGGTCTTTCAATCCCTGGCAATGTCTTTACAGGAGGCAACGATTACTCAGCTCTCCCTCAGACATACCTAACCTAAACCTGGGACTTCATGCCTTGGATGTCGGTCCCCAACCAAGAAAAGAAAATCCCCTACAAGTACATAGACACATATAGCATAAAAACACGTTACTTGTAAAGGAGAGATATCACCTAGATAGGCCCACGAGAAGTCTCCGATGACATAGGCTCCTTCCAAGCTCTTCTTCGAACCTGTCTAGCATAGGACTAAAACAAGAAACAATTAACTGCACCTATACTAAACAGACGATTGGCCCTCTTGGCCTAATGAAGTAAAACATTTAACACCTCGCAAAACTGGCCCTCTTGGCCTAACGAGATCAAACAAAATAGCACCTACACATCCCTCCCCGAAATAGTACAGATATACAATAATATGCTCCTTTCCAAGGAGAAAAAATAGGACTCACATCCCTAAACTAAATGCATAAGGTTATGATCCATCCCTCCTGCATATATAGCAAGAGGCATACGCATAACATGTCTAATCAGCCTATGGGTCCAAGATAACAACGGTAGATTGGTCTCGGCTACTATTTGCATCACCCATATCAACCATCGCCTGTCATATATTGCATGCTCTGGTAACATTCCCCACAAGAGACCAAGTCCTGTCTCATTATTGATAGCAATATCCAAACTAGGACCACAGTTGAAGAAAAGGTCTTCTTCATAAGCAAGATTTGCCAGTGAATCCACAAACTGATTCCAATAATGTGGAATCAGTTGAAGAGATACTCTCTCAAACTCCTCAAGTAGGATCATCGCAGTACGATGATACATACAAAGGATGGGATTCCGCACTATGTATGTCCCATCTAGCTGATTCAAGATCAATTGGGAATCCCCTTTTACTAACAACCACAGAATACCACTGTTTGGCAATATGCAGTCCCATAATCAAGGCTTTATACTCCGCCATGTTGTCAGTGAATCCTACCCTGAGATAAGCATCTAACTTCATCGTAACTCTAAGTCGGGGATCTCGGATTACTAACCCAACACTCCATTTTTATTTAGGGCCCCTGGACACTCCGTCAAAATATAATGTGTACGTTCCCAAATGTTTTTACACAACCTGCCATCACGAACTCCTCTATTCGTAATTATGATAGTCAAAATTTAACATGTTTAGAGGATGAACTGACGGCTCCATCCCACCTTCTTCATTGAACTCAACAGGGATACTTGTCAACATTCGTAAGCAGTGATGGCAGAAGACTTTGATTTCCCACACAAAGGTTTCGTCTTCTTTCTCAATCACTTTGTATCCTTTGCTCCACCAGATAAGTTTCCCCTGATGGTATCTCTGCTCCAAATATGGGTGCTCCAAATAAGGAATTAACTGCCCCATCAACCAGCTTTAAGCTCTTTTGCAGGTCTCAAATCATCCCCAGAATGGAACTGCAATGCATTTTTGTGTATTAGCATACTTAGAAATAATAAGGTTTAATCTTATTAAGATTAACCTTATTTTTAAATTCTACTCCCTCCAGATCAGCTAGTAGAGCCGTAGACCTATTTTTCCCTATCCTAACAATCTTGTAGGGGCTATCCCATCTAGGTTCCAGCTTCCTTGGAAACAGCTCCCTACGCGCATCATAATATAGAACTAATTGCCCTTTTTTAAAGATATACTTCTTTGCTTTAAGGTTGTGCAACTGCTTCATCCGACGTTTAGCTACCTCCTGGTGTAATTCGCTCTGCAATTTCACTTCATCTAGGTGGACTATGGTCATGAAATGTTCAAAGAGTGCATCCTTATCTCCCAGAGAGTGGTTAATTGCAAACCGTATGGTTGGCAACTCGATTTCGAGGGGTAACACACACTCTTCTCCATAAACTAATTTAAATGGAGTATGGCCGGTAGCTCGCTTGAACGTTGTATTGTACGCCCATACTACCACATACAACTTCTTGTCCCAGTCTCGTTTCTTCTCAGAGACGATTTTAGACAAGATACCCACAAGCTGCTTATTAGTACTTTCGACTTGCATGTTTGCTTGCGGATTATAGGGGGTCGTTTTATTGTGCTTGATTTGCTAAACTTCAATCAGGATTTTGATCACTTTATTTAAAAAATGGGTTCCATGGTCCGACATTAGTTCCTTCGGTGGACCAAAACAGCAGATAATCTGCTCTAAAAGGAAACTTGCAGTCTCTTTTACATTGTCATGCCTCGTCGCCTGCGCTTCTGACCATTTTGTAAAATAATCAGTTGCTACTATAATGTACCTCTTCTGAGTAGTAGACGACGAGTGATAGGACCCACAAAGTCAATACCCCACTTCTCAAATGAAAGGATAGCCATGATATGCGTAAGTGGGAATTTCCTATTCTCTCTGTTGTCATGTATTTGATATGTATCACATCTCTTAACGTACTCAAAGGAATCTTGGAAGATGGACGGCCACCAATATCTAGCTCTTAAGGCTTTTTGTGCCATCAACCATCCAGCGAAGTGCCCTCCACACGTAGAGTCATGGCACTCTTCCAAGATAAAGGGAACCTCATCAGGCATCACACATCGGCGATAGATATCATCAACATCCTGCCGATATAGTGTTCCTGCGATCAAGGAAAACTTCAAAGCTTGTTGTCTGATTTTCCTCTTTTCAAATTTTGATAAACTAGCTCCAGTCTCTCCTGTTGATAGATAATGCGTGATAGCAACATACCAAGATGGGATAGAAGCTGTATCAATTTTAAACATTTCTTCAATATCACTTCCTTCAGCCAAAGTCTCTTTTGGCTCCCCGAAATCCACAAGGCATTCCACAATACCTTGCAACCTCGGTGGCTTACTCTTAATCTCATAATCGAACTCCTGCAAAGTGATTAACCACTTTGCCAAACGATCAAGCAGTTGCAGCTTGTTCATAAGCAATCTAAGCTCTTCTGCCTTCGTATAGAAAACTACTTTCTCATAGAGGATGTAGTGCCTGAATTTTTTAGTCCCAAAGACCATCGCAAGGCACAACTTCTCCATTTAGGTGTAGTTAATTTCTGATATGCCCAATTTTTCACTAGCAAAAGCTATCAGATGATATCACTTTTCCTCCCAGATTTGGGCTAAACAGTAGCTGATACTATGCATGGTGGCTGCTGAAAATATGTAAAATACCTCACCTCTTTTAGGTGCTTTTAAAACTGGTGCTTTTACTAGCTCCTATTTCACATCCTCGAAAGCTACCTTACAAGGGTCGCTCCATACAAATAGGCAGTTAAAGAATAACAAGTTTGTTAATGGCAACATCCTTTCTACCAAGGCATTTATAAACCTCCGATAGTACCCACAGAAAGCTATGTACCTCTTTCAGAGTGTGTGGTGGACTCATAGTGACTATAAACTTGAACTTTTCATGGTCAGTTGTGATTCCTACTGAACTGACCACATGGCCTAGCAATAGCCCATAAGGCACTCCAAAGAAACACTTCCGTGGGTTAAGAGTGATACAAAATTGTCTGCAACACTCAAAGCACTTTCTTAAAATAATCAACATCCTTTCCCTTATAGTGGCTATCCTCAGGTCATTGATAAATACTTTCAACTCATCTGGGGAGATGCCACCAAAGGTCTTGTCTGTTGTTTGTTGCCATGACCCAGGTGCATTGCACAATCCAAAGGCCATCACATGGTACGCAAAAGTACCAAAGACAGTAATGAAAGTCATTTTCAACTTGTCCTCTTCTCCAATTTCCATCTGGTTGTAACCCGCAAAGCAATCCATAAATGAATATATCTCCCTACCCGCTAATTGATCCAAAATTTGGTCAATAAATGGCAACGGGTAGTAATCCTTAACCGTCTGCTTATTCAGCTCTCTAAAATCTACACATAGTCGGATCTGGTTATTTTTCTTCTTCCTGATAACAACTGGTGAACACCATTCTGTGTGTTGTATAGGGAAAATTAAACCACCTTTCCATAACTTCTGTAACTCCTCAAACAGCTCGTCCCTCAATTCAAAAGGCATATGCCTTACTTTCTGACGCACAGGACGACTACCTTCTTTTACAGGAATAATATGACCAGCCACGCTGGGAGGAATACCTCTCAACTCGTCATAACTCCAAGCAAAGATGTCGCGGAATTCTTCAATCAAGGACATATAGTCCTCCCTTTCTACTGAACTAAGCATGGAACCTAATTTAATTGGTCCCAGATCATTCGACGTGCCAAGGTCTAACTCAATCACATCCACATCTCTTATCCTATCTTGCAGCTCTATTGGCTCATTTAGAGTTACTTGATAAATATCCTTTGTAGTGGACCCCTCTTTAGATTCATCGCTGGATGATGTTTCACTACCAGATGGATCATCTGTTGTTTCTAATTCAATAGAGGATAAAGGAGCTCTCTCACTCTGAGAAGACTCAGGGTAAACATCAACTATTACTCGATTAGCACCTCTACCTAGAACCACTCGACCAGCGGGTATATCAACTTGACAGTCTGTTCATAAAATCCAAGGCCTGCCTAGCAAGACTCGATAGCTAGGATGTCCTGCAAATCTTATCACCCTAAAATCCAAGAAGCATTCTACACTTTCAACTGTAACATGGACTTTATTAATGCAACCTTCTGGTTGCCTTAGACTAGCATCAGCCATTCTAAGAAGGGTGGAGCTATCTTTTTAGATGCCTAGACCCAACCTCTCCATCAACTTTGAACTCATGATATTGACGGAGGACCCAGTGTCTACGATAGCATGCTCTACTAATATTCCATCCACGTATGCTGGAACCCTAGGGCAATTCTTTTCAACATGATCAAACCAATCTTCCCCTACTCGTGCTATATCCAAAGGTTCTACAATATACCCAATACGTAGGATTTTCTTAAATTCCTTGCATACTCTTGGAGATAATTTAATCAACTGTAGGAGGTTTACATCTTGTTTGACTTCTCAAAGAGAACTTGCTAAATCAAAATCATGATAGGTAGCCAAAGCTCTCTTTT
Organism: Lygodium microphyllum; assembly: GCF_053477565.2. Classification (NCBI taxonomy): domain Eukaryota; kingdom Viridiplantae; phylum Streptophyta; class Polypodiopsida; order Schizaeales; family Lygodiaceae; genus Lygodium; species Lygodium microphyllum. The sequence goes on along the minus strand of NC_141137.1, from coordinate 135,846,420 downwards.
CTCGCCAAACCATCCTTTCTTTTGGTCTTCGAACCGACTTTGGTGCTTCTTTTTTAGTTCTTGCCTTCTTTCTTGGCACTTCCTCATCCTTCTTAGGATTGATTTTTTTGTTGAACAGGCCTTAGAGGTCCACCTTCCACGCTAGGATTCAGGACTTGCGTCCCCTTTTCTTCTTGCTTAGGGTTTTCCTCAACCGGTTTTTCATTATCTCTATCACCCTCTTTAGCCTTTTGGCCTCTTGTCACGGCTCGTAGGTTAGAGGTTTTAGCACCATTGACGCGTACAGCCTCGATAAGGCTGACTCCATTGCCTTGTGGCAACTCTTCTATAGTGGTCTTTCCCTTTTGCAATATTTGTCTTGGTCCATCATTTTGCTGGAGGTTACTATCTTGCACTCTATGATTAACTGGACCTGGCTGTTTACTCCCTTGTTGGAGGGAACTAATCTTACTCCAACAGGTAGCCGCTAAATGACCCGACTTTCCGCAAATATCACATTTAACATTTGGACAGTTTCTAGGGAAATGTTGTCCGCCACACCACTTACAGCTGAATCTTGAGGGATCACCCTCTTCAGGGCGTCGACTCCCTATCAGATTCTACTGCTTCTTCAAGAAATTGATGTCAACAGCTATTTGCCGATATTGTTCAGAAATCATGTCGATATAATGCTTCATAATATCCTTAACTTCGCCAAGGACATTAGAGGCACTCGACTCATAGCCTTGATCATCTATCCGTCATTCCATTGGCCTAACGATTTGATTGGGCATTGGTTGTTGACTCACACGAATAACATTAGGGTTCAAAACTTGGCCTCCAACATTTGGTGGAGCCACCTGACTAGCCATAGGCATAGTCACACTGGCAGGAGCTGGCAGCAAAGGTACATTTTGAACCATGCTTCCTCTCCCATTAGGGTTATTCATAGACATCCCTTGACTTCCATTTGTCAATGGTAAATTGCCTCCAGATACTAAACCAGCATTAAGATTTGTTCGAGAGGAGTAGGCCGTTTGTAATCGTGACTCTACTCCTTTGGCCCGCGTGATGGCGGTGTCTATATTAGTCAAAGCCACACTGCTCAATTGTACTTGAATATTGAAATCCAATCCATGCAAGAAGTATTGCAATTGGACAGCCGGTGGAATGGGAATGTAAGTTTGTAACTTATGAAACACTTCCTTAAGCTTCTTGGCATAGGCTTTCACATTCTCATGGGAGTCTTGGCATGTTACATTCAAAACACGCAACCAGTATTGGCCACCTCTTTCAGGGGCATATTCTCCTCGGAAAGCTACATAAAATTGGTCGATTATAGTTATGGTTCCAATCTCTATGCTATGATACCATACTGCAACCCTTCCTTTTAGTGTCATGTTAAACAACATCATAAGATGCCCCTCATCTTGGATGCGGTAATTAAACATTAATCTTTGGAATTCACAAATGTGAAACTCCGCATCTTCTTCGGCTAACCCATTAAAAATGGGTAAAGGCACTCCTAAAGCTGGCAAATCCGACATCCCTGTAGGAGTTGTAATGGGTTGTGCCATGATGACAATCAGATTGACAATAGAAGTTTGAACTAAGGGGATCACACCCCGCTTGAAGTGGGTTGACTTGGTAGAAGAGAGGAAGAACTTGTGCTTCATCCTGCACCTAAAGGACTATGTGCAACAGTTGGGTTACTAAGACCACTGCCTCTTATGCATATCAAGCTACTCCTTTGAGGAGAATAGCGACTTACAATCTCCAACCGCCATCTAGCCCTCTCAGCACGTTCTGCTTTTCGTATTTTGGCTTGACGGTCCTTGTCAGAGAACATAAACCAACTTTTTGGTCCCTAAAAATCCTAGATTCGAGAACCACCACTTATTGGCAGCTCCTAGCAGACGCACCACTGATGGGACCTCAAATGGGCTAGCACTGGCTATGGCACTAGCCGGACCTCATGCTCATAACAGACAAGCACACCCTCACGGCCTCGTGGACCAAGAGCGTAAATCTGCTGCTAAAGGACAAACTGCCCTAAAGCCTAATCTATGCATTTGTAGTTTTATAGTTTTTTAGTCCAACGTTTCCCTTTCTATAAACTCCACAGAGGGAGAACCCATACACATTGGCAATAAATACGACAATAATCACATACATGGGAGGCAACCTCTTGGTAGAGACACCGCAGCCCCACTGCAGCTCTCCTACATTGCAAGGATTGGCCCCTTGATACGCTGCTCAACATATAGAACAAATGAACAAACTCCACTCTTTCATTTTGCAAATAGCTCCAGGAGATACCATGTGTCCTTCCCAAATAATCCCACAAGAAACGAACGTCTATCCTACGGCTTAGGATGCCTTTCCACACTCAGCGTAGGTCATTGTCATTGAAAACAGATGCTATGCATCCAGTCTTTTTATCTTGATACCATGATCGTCTTGCACATGCAAATTCTAAAGTGCTCAAACATAATTTTAAAATCAGAAATGTGGTGTGCATAACCAGGATTTCAAATGCATTTACTAACCCATTGCGGTGATGTAAGGATAGCACCGAGATAACACTCGTGTTACTATCCTTTTAGTTAACATACCATGAACTCTATATCATGATGTGCATAAAAAAATCAACAACAATCAGCACACAAATCACACCATTCAAACCTCCCAACCCCCTATGTTTAGCTATTGCTTTTGTTGCATAGGTGTAGAGGTTCATTTTTTCATGTTTTCACTACAAGATATAGGTCTTATACCGATGTTTAAAACGACAAAAATGTAAATAACAAAATTTTCCCTGTCGTTACAAAAAGCGTCGTTATTGGCGATGCCATAGAACAGCCGGTATTGGAGTCGCTAATTTGCGACACTGATAGCGACGCCAATACCGACGCTAATAACGACGATTTGCGACGTGCATAATGATGCTAATAACGATGCGAGCAGTAAAATTTGCGATGCTAATAGCGACTGTAACAAGGAAAAAAAAATTTGTGGCAGGGTAGCAAGCTGCCCTACCACATATAGCACTGTGTCCTTTATGAGATCCATACAAAATAGTTTCTGCACTACTGTGTACAATGCGGTTGCAAACAAAAACAAACTGATACATGAAATAAATACATGATTGCATAAAAAGCGATTGGTACAATCATGACAGGATATCACTAATACATAGAAAATGTCTACATAGATCAGGCGACTCAAAAATAAAGGTGTGTGAGCTCCAGGGATCCAAGGGCGAGCTACGCATCCTCGTCCCTCGAAAGCTCGTCCCGCCGCAAAGGAGCATCGAACGGACTCTGGAGAAAAAGAAACAACACATCAGTCCACCATACAATAATGCATTCAAATATCTCATGGTAACTACGGACAAGAAAGATGAGTGACTTACAGGGCCGTCTATACAATCGGTCGATCAATGCAGTGAGACCGTGTCTCTCTGTATATCGAGTCTCAAGGCCATTCGGATCGCGATTTGTAATGGAGTGCTGTAAAGAAAACAAAATGCGAACTGTTAGAAACATGATTGTCAGTACAAAGAATATTTCAAAAAAATAAACAAGCAAAACAAAAGAAAAACTTACAAAGTCCTCCAAATATGTCCTGTGGCCGCCACTCCCAAGATGATGGACTACTCCGGCCTCGAGTTGTGCCCTCGTCGCCTTGCACTACTGACTCCAACGTCCTGGAGAATCTATAGCCTCCTCCCTCAGTCAGCACCAGTCATCTGCATCTAACCACTCGGGCTTTGCAGCCCCACTCTTGATTGCCTTGCGTGCGTCAGATTGTCTATGTGACATGTATGCACGCATGCAATCCATCATCCAGCCCGTAGAGAATCTATCTACTGTGGCTAGCACCGGAAACTCCTCATGCAAGGATGCTACTATGTAGTCCTTACTCCCCTCTAGTATGTTCTTCCAATGATCCAAGACGTTGTACCGAAAAACTTGTTGGCACAACTCTCTCATGCGAGCCATCACCCTCCTCCCCTCATCATTCATGATGATGGCTCCTGACCTAATATTGACTAGATATCCATAACCCCCCTGGAGTCTGCCTAAGATGGGTCCTCTCCCATATGCGTCCACGCTCCTGGGCATATCCAAGAGACCCCTATGCATCCGGTGTACCGACGGGGGTAATATCTCTCGAAGTGGTGCCCATAGGGGTGCCACCTGCTGATGACTACGCAAAAGCCGGAGTAACTGGAGTAGACGTCCCCACAGGTGTGACAAATTCTGGAGGTGACATAGCTCCACTTAACGACGAGACGGAGACACCACGTCCATGTCTCCACAGCATCCACGAGAGTGAGGAGTCGCACCTATATCCCGTGTCGACCGCGGGCTCACTGTCTCTATATCTCTGCAGCATCCCCCTGATCCCGATGCACTCCCTCCCTCTGGCCCAAGTCGTGAGCGTCGAGCTCGTCTGCTTGAAGTCGAAGCATCCAATCACGCTGAAGTAGATCTAGAAGAGTGCCCTAACGAAGATCGAGACAGTTCGTGGTATGTCATCTCTCTGAATCTGGCGATCTGGTCTGGAGACATGCGATCGAAGATGTCCTGTAACTCCTCATCGCTCACCCCTCGACTCATCCTGAAAATGTCACCTGCATAGACAAAAAATGATGTTAGAATAATCAATTTAAATCATACAAAGCACAGCAATATAAATCATTTAAAAAAATTCTCACTTAAAATGCATATCTTATGTACCATTATAAGCGATTGGTCAACGAATTGAGTAAGTGGATGCTCCAAGTATGAAGTATCCTATGGTCCCATGTTAATCTCCTGACACAACTCCGTATACACTGGAAGGTCGATAGACATGTCACCACAAAAGAATGAGTCTGCCTCGTTCTCAAAGAATTCTTGGACTCTTGTATTTCCATCATTGTTAGCCAATGCTGGCTCCAAGCTTTCGACGGCCTCCACCCCTTGCAATATCGACCCCTCTATTTGCATATTATCTTCATCTATGCTCGAAACATTGCTTTGATCATATACTCTCGCACTTCGGGGAGTTGAAGGTATAACATACCACCGTCGAGGTTGTCGAGGGTTTGGATAGAAGATTACCTGTTCACAAACACGTACAAGAGAATTCAAACCATTGTGACATAAACCATGTCGTAATACAATTAGCAAGCAAATGAGTCCATGCACCTATTCACAATGGGCTGGCAACACAAAGGTGTCGCGCAAATCCGTCCATTTTTTTTCGGAATCTATTTCGTGAAATCCAGATGGACCTCGTCGAATTGTTGCTCCAGCTCCTCCAAGTACCACTTTGAACCACTACACATTGAATAGTATCATGGAGAAGCTACGGTAATCCACCGTAACAATACTTTGCTAGTTCCCAAAATACTCCATCTCATCCACAACCGTGTTTGGATCTGTTGCTCGTCACTGGATCTTTTGCTCGAACCTTGCCATGACACCACAGTCCATTGTGGAGCGCATTTTGTCAATACACTCCACGAGAAAATGCCGTCCGCGCGACCATGCTGCACTATATATTTTGTACTGTATGTTGAAACACTCAAATTAGATGTCCTATATAAAATTTAGATACGACAAATTCTAAACCCCTCATCACCTTTGGTCTACATCCCCTCGAGAATTCCCACTCCTCCATTGAGACCTCTGTCCCTTCGCGAGACGCTGCGGTCAAGGCTCCATGCAACCATCGCATTGACATAAACCGCGGTATCTCCTCCATGCCTTCGGGATATCGAATCGGTCGATGATGCGTACTATGTCGGAATTCAGCTCGCGCTTCCTCTCGATCTTGCCTAGCGATCTGGTACTTGGTAAGCCACGTCTCCATAGAGGCATGGTGCAACATACAAAAGCGATTCACCTTATCTTCCATTGAGGCAGCCATTCTTTTTTCTACCCCATTTCCAACCACCACATCTCCAGTCAATCTATCATTATCCTTCAGTGACCATAGCATTTCATTGTCTGGTTCCACCGTTGGTAGCCATTGTGAAATATGCACTAGCACCTTAGACACCAATCAACCTTCGGCCATGCTACCTTCTGGCGGAGCTCGTTGTCACACAAAGCCTTTCAGGGTTTTCATGAAGCACTCCAAGAAGAACATCCATCGCGTATGGATAGGTCCAACAATCTCCACTTCATCCACAAGATGCACAAGAAGGTGGATTTGTATCGTGAGCATGCTGGTGGGTAGGTATTTCTCAAAGAGACAGACCATCTCCACTGCTCCCCGCCTCCCAGATTCAATAGAGGACATCTTAATCTCCTTCTGTGAGATCCATTGCACCAAAGATGACAACCTCTAAATGGCCCCGCGTATTTCTGGAGTAAGACATCCTGCGATCACGATCGGTAGTACAAACTGCCACAAATGAGAAAGCATTATGAATAATGGCTACATTCCGAATAGCAAAATGCTCACGCTAATTACAATCCATTCGTAGTACAAACCTGACATACCTTATGCCAGTCATGGGATTTCAGCCCTGATAATTGGTCGTCTTTAGAAAATGCGGACCTGAGAGAACACATCATACCCGTCGGAGTGCAGATAGACTTGATTACTTGCTTCACAATGTGCTCTTCTTTAGTGGACAGAACCCAAGGAGCATGAGGAAGCTGTGCGCAACCATCAACACTCGATTGCGGCCAAAGCGCCTCCATCTTACCTACTTCCTTCAAATCCATTCATGCCCCTATAGTATCTCTCTTTCCTGTGATGTGGTCCTATAACAAGCTGCCCACATTCTTGAAAATGTGCATGGGATCCAACAAGTGGTTGACCTGTAAGTGGGTCCAATATGGCAACTTGTAGAAAACTGAGAACCGTCACATTTCATTTGGATGTGATTCCGCGTGGACCATTTTCAGCTCGTACCAAATTGTGGCATTCATACGTGTTGGAGGTCGTCCAAGGAAACCTTCCTTGAGTTCATGATCCTCCGACAAGAAAGCAGTATGTCCTTGATATACCATCTTCTTCATGATTCATGACCTTCACAAGTCTAACTTTGGCCCGCACAATGGACATGCATGATAACCTGAGGTAACCAGACCTGTTCCAACACCACGACCTAGTGAATACTTGGTTGAACGAGATAAAATATAGATATGACCAGCGAGAATGGAGGCTTGCTCACCTGAGCACTCTCCCAATCCCGAAAATTCATGCATCATCCACATGAGAATGGCTTAAATATTGACTGACCGCCGACCATTGCGCCTGCTCATATCTTGCACGGTGACCCCCTCCTCCCACAAAATCTTAAGCTCATTGACTAATGGACGAAGATGCACGTCCATATTTTTTACTTTGTAGCGGCCTGGGACGAGCAAGCTAAGGATGAGATGTCCTTTCTTCGTAGAAAGCCATGGAGGGATATTGTAGTTGACAAGGACTATAGGCCACACACTGTAAGAAGTTGAGCGCAGACCGAATGGGTTCACGCCATCCATTGCAAGACCGAGCCAAAGATTCCTTGGCTCTCGGGCAAAGCCTGGGAAGTTTGAGTCAATGTGGCTCCATGCGCACGAATCCGCTGATATTCGTTGAACTCCATCCATGGACCTATTCTGCGCATGCCACGTTGTCAAGCTAGCCATGCCGGACGTACGAAACATGTGGTTTATGCGGGGGATGAGCGAAAAGTGTCTGAGAACTTTTTGAGAGATGGTTTGTCCTTGCAAGTCCTGTCGATACCTGTGAGCACCACACTTTGGACATGTCTCCATAGTCTCGTATTCTCCTCGAAATAGACAGCAATCGTTGATAAATGCATGGATGTTATTGTAGTCCATTCCAAGCTTCCATAAAACTTGTCGTGCATCATCACGAGACTCAGGCATGGTATTTGCAGGTGGTAATATGATATTTCAATAACCTGAAAAAAATCATAAAACAGCTTGAAAAAGCACAAATGTTTGTAATAATAGTGCCAAAAAAAAAATCAATGAAGCGTATGTACAAGGTACCTGAACAACTTGGTCACACTCATATTGCTCCACCCGTATTTTGCTTGCACACTTAAGAGTGCAAGTAGTGTCTTCAGCCGAGATACTCGGCACCCATCATATAATGGTATGGATGCTTCCTCTCTAAGCGGATCAGAAGTCTCGACGTCCATGGGAATCAATGCATCGATCATTGCCTCCATCTCAGGCTCCAAGATTGTAGGTAGGTCTGGAAGGTTGCCTGTCTCCTCTGGCATTGACGGTATTGAAAGCTGGATTTTGGGAGCTGGAATGGGCCTAAAAATAGCAGAAAAATGTGGAAATGCAGGGAAAAATATCAAATCTCAAAGGCGGCGGCCTGACCTAGGTCGATTTTAAGCATCAAGTGCTTGACGCGCGCCCATGCGATACTCCGGGAATTTTAGTAATTCTTTCATGCTCCTGTGCAAGTGATGAAAGTTGCCGGCCAGTTCCTGGTCTCAAGATGGTCATACAAGATTTTTCTGGGCTCGAATCGGTCGTCGGACGCCCCAGAGGCCGGAAAGCGGTCAAAAAATGAAAGGGTGGCCACTTGAGGTTTGAAGGGGTGCCCTTCAAAGGGGGCACCCCCCCAAAAAAAAAAAACGTGAGAGGAGGAGGGTGGCATGTAGCAGGCGCACGGAAAAAAATGTCCCCCCCCACAAAACAATTTTTTGGGCTGAGAGCAAGCCCTAGTAATGATGGGCCAGGGTTGATCCACTCCTTCTCCGCTCCGTATCGCCGTCTCTCGCTCCTCCAATGGTGAGCTATAGAGAGGGGACAAAAATCAGTATTTCTCTCTCCTCCCTCTCTCTCCTCTAAGGGCAGATTCATGCGGTGAAGAAAAAGAAGAAGAATGGATGACGGATGCTTGTCCAATGAAGACCGGATTGCTCCGTGGTTCAAGAGGAATGAAGATTGCTGATTGTGGACTCTCATGAGTATTAATGCCTGCTGGAAATCAGTCCTAAGACATGGCAAATAAAAACCCGCAACCCGCAAAGAACAGTAATCTTATTTTTACAAAGGAAATTGATGTTTTATGCCATTTGCTTCATGAATATTTGTTCCCATGGGATGATTATGCATTATGTTGTTGTTTGCTATGAGTTTGATCAGTTTATGCTCAGAAAATTAGAAAATCATGAGTGTTCTGACTGAAATTAATGGTGTAAAATCCATAAAACACGCGAAATATGGGAAAATTGGGTGTTTTTTATATATAAATGGAAAATATAATAAGACACATCAACTAAATTTATATTTTACTGCAAATGAACTAAGGGCCACAGCCCATAACCTATTTTGAATTTTTAGTAATTAAAAAATGCAGAAAAATGGGAAAAATACAAAGAAAATAGGGAAAAACCACTGAAAAATAGGGGAAAAATGGATTTTGAGTGCCGAAAATTAAGGAAAAATAAGAACCATGTTTGTGAATGTTTGTGGGGGTCTGAAGCATGAGGATTTGCCTCAGTTCAGCCCCACATTTTTGTTCTAGTGTGGTTTTCTTTGCGTTTATACACAAAAAATGTGGAAAATGAACCCTAAACCTATGCATCATGCACAACCTAAACGGTGAGGGGGTAAAGTGTATAAAAGGTGTTTAAATGCTAAATGAAATGATGAAAAGCTTGTTGGTTTTTATGCATACCATTGAGGTTGGTCGATAATTAAAAATTAAGAACTTAGTAGCACGAGGGTTTCTCAGTGCTAGGTTCATGCAACGCCGCATACAGGCGATAGTCAAAATCACTGAAAGAAATGTTTTCCACATGTGCACAAATGCTGATTTTCTTAATTGTTTGAGCACATGGACATTCACAATTTGCATGAAGCATAAAATGATAAAAGGTATCAGACAATACCTCCTGGATGTATAGCACATGTATTCTCTAGATCGTGACCAACGTTGAGTGAGTAAGGTTGTCCAAGTTGTAGGTAGACGTGGGTCCTAGGGGAAAGAAAGTGAGGAAAATGGTACATTCCTGGATACGATCAATTGGTACCTTGAGTGGAAATATGTGCGATATTGTATTATATGTTGAGCGACGCATCGAGGGACTAATCCCCAAGATGTAGGAGAGCCACAGTGAGGTAGCGGCAGTCGGCCGTGGGAGGACCTCCTATGTTTGTACTTCGTGCCATTTGGCAATGTGTTGGGACTCCCTCTGAGGAGTGTTAATTGGGTAAGAGTTGGACTATGAGACGTGATACAAACACAAGATGTTTAGGAAGATGATGTATGTGTCATCAACGCTCCTGGCCACGAGGCTGTGGGGTTGTTGAGCGCATGATAGAGGTCCGGCTAGTGCATGAGCCAGTGCCGGCCCTTTTTAGGTCCCATCAGTGGTGCATCTGCCGGGAGCTGCCAATAAGTGGCGGTCTTCAAATCTTGGTCTCATAAGGGACCTGTTAGATTTATTCTATTGGTCGATAGCCGCCTTCAAGCGGTGGATATCAAGTTAGTCTAATAAAAACCTTGGTCATCAGTATGACGGTCAATCCAAGAAGTCTCCAACACCCAAAGGATACTTTGTCTATCTTGAACAGTCTAGTGGGATCTTTGACACGTCGGGTGATTGACTATTTTATCCCTTGCCCTGAAAGTGATACCATGCTTGAGTTTGGGTCACTATGGGAAAATACCCATGGAGCTACCTCTAAGATTAACAACCCATGGAGATTAGAGAAAAGGGAAAGTGAAAGTAATGCTAAGATGATAGAGTCATCTATGATCATTCATGATGATAATGTCATAGAAAAGACTGTGACAATGATGGTTAATATGCACATAGGAGGACATGATGATTATGATCTAAAGATACATCTGATGCTAGTGCCCGATGTAGTTGGGTACCGTAGTGTGATTACCAAGATCCATAAAGCATTGGATGATGTCCATGTGTGTGGAAAACCATTGTTAGTAAGGAAGACTTCATTAGGACCTATCCTAAGTTCTAGCAAAGTGGTGGCAGATGAGAATAGGCTTACTAGAACACCACTAGCAGATGATGGGATAGATTCCCTATTGCATACTGTTGGACTCCCTAAACCACTTTGTGAGTTGGCGGAAAGGGAAGTTCATGGAATTAGTGACTCTTCCACACCAGTAAAGGTGGAAATGGAAGAGATTAAAGACCCTAACACACTGGTATTAGGTCAAGAAGAATACAAAGATTTTGATGACCCAGTCTTGATCCCAAAGGAGAGGACTAAATGCCCTCCTCTTTATAGGGATCTCCCAATGTTTTATGGGTTGCCAAATGAGGATCTAATGATTCATTTAAGAGAATATGACCTAACTTGCATTGCAAGTGGGTTTGACGATATACATCGGATGCTTGTATTCCCAAGTACCCTAAAGGGAGAGGCAACGAAATTGTACTAGAGCCTCCCAAGAGGGTTGATCAAATCATTTGAGGAGATTTGTGATAGATTTCTAGATGAGTATGAAAAGAAACTCCCTATGATTCAAGTCTTAGGGCAGCTTATGCAGTTTAGATAGGAGTCTTATCCTTCTGTTAAAGAGTATGCTAGAGCCTTTGATAGTACTCTTAGGCTTTGGCCAAGAAGAGCTAGTGCTCTACCAGATGATGTGCTATATGAGCTCTTTCTGAATGGCTTAGAGATTAATACACAAATCCAAGTGAGACTGCGGAATCCTAAGTCATTAAAGGAAGTAAAAATGCATGCCATTGATTATGAGGGTCATATTCAAAGATGCTGGGAAAACTTTTGGAGTTTTCCCCGCTCAGTACAAGTGCATCCTAGCTTCCAATCATTTCTGCAAGAAGACAACTCACTTGTTGATACCAAGGCAGCCTATGAGGGGAACCTTGGTGGCCAAAATCGCAAAGTAGAAAATAGACATCCTATGAGCAGTAATGACATGCCTCTCAGTGAAAAGGTTCCAGGCCAGTCGCCTTGCGAAGGCCTGGTAGGTTCCTGGGGACGAGTCTGACCCAGGGCCAATGCCTTGTCTTCCTAGGGGTGGCATCTTGCTAGAAAAGAAGAAATTCAGGAAGGTTGGAGTGAAAATAAAAGTTAGCGTCAGAAAAGGATTAAGTGTCGCCTTGTGAGGGCTTGGTAGGTTCTTGGGTACCGAGACAGGTCCTGAGGCCGATGCCCTGGTCTCCTTGGGTCACTACGCTCGGCTCCCTCCTTTTTACATGCCCGAGTATGTCAATAAAAAAAAAACCCTAAAAGAAGAAATGTGCTACAAGAAAATACTTCTTGATCAGGCTATAGGAGTCCTCGCCTAGTAGGAGCTCCTGGCTCTGTTGTCCTTAGTTAGGTAGGTAGGCCAGACCACCACTTAGGGCAACCTCTTTGATAGCTCTTTTTAGTTTGGTCGTGTTGGAGCAGTCCATTGGTGACTAGCTGCGGACCTTCTATCAAATTATGCTACGCCTACTCCTTGTGGATGTCATGCCTTGGTTCTGTCAGGGGGTAGGGTGCGCGTTGTGCTGTGTTTAGTATGTATCTATTTTGTATCAGCTTGATGCTTCCTTTGGTTGTTTTGTGTAGATCTATTGTGGGGTTCGATGGAGTGAGTGGTCCTATCCCGTGGTCGCCAATGAAAGATAGATTTTGGGAGCTGGAATGGGCCTAAAAATAGCAAAAAAATGTGGAAATGCGGGGAAAAATATCAAATCTCCAAGGCGGCGGCTCGACCTAGGTCGATTTTAAGCATCAAGTGCTTAACGGGTGCCCATGCGATACTCCGGGAATTTTAGTAATTTTTCCGTGTGCCTGTGCAAGTGACGGAAGTTGCCAGTCAGTTCGTGGTCTCAAGACGGTCGCGCAAGATTTTTCCGGGCTCGAATCGGTCGCCGGACGCCCCAGAGACCGGAAAGCGGTCAAAAAATGAAAGGGTGGCCACTTGAGGTCTGAAGGGGTGCCCTTCAAAGGGGGCACCCAAAAAAAAAAAACGTGAGAGGAGGAGGGCGGCGTACAGTAGGCGCACGAAAAAAAATGGCGCCCCCCCCCCCCCCCCCCACAAAACGATTTTTTGGGCTGAGAGCAAGCCCTAGTAATGATGGGCCAGGGTTGATCCACTCCTTCTCCACTTCGTATCGCCGTCTCTCGCTCCTCCAATGGCGGGCTATAGAGAGGGGACAAAAATCAGTATTTCTCTCTCCTCCCTCTCTCTCCTCTAAGGGCAGATTCATGCGGTGAAGAAAAAGAAGAAGAATGGATGACGGATGCTTGTCCAATGAAAATCAGATTGCTCCGTGGTTCAAGAGGAATGAAGATTGCTGATTGTGGACTCTCATGAGCATTAATGGCTGCTGGAAATCAGTCCCGAGACATGGCAAATAAAAACCCGCAACCCGCAAAGAACGGTAATCTTATTTTTACAAAGGAAATTGATGTTTTATGCCATTTGCTTCATGAATATTTGTTCCCATGGGATGATTATGCATTATGTTGTTGTTTGCTATGAGTTTGATCAGTTTATGGTCAGAAAATCAAAAAATCATGAGTGTTCTGACTGAAATTAATGGTGTAAAATCCGTAAAACACGCGAAATATGGGAAAATTGGGTGTTTTTTATATATAAATGGAAAATATAATAAGACACACCAACTAAATTTATATTTTACTGCAAATGAGCTAAGGGCCACAACCCATAACCTATTTTTAATTTTTAGTAATTAAAAAATGCAGAAAAATTGGGAAAATACAAAGAAAATAGGGAAAAACCACTGAAAAATAGGGGAAAAATGGATTTTGAGTGCCGAAAATTTAGGAAAAATAAGAACCATGTTTGTGAATGTTTGTGGGGGTCTGAAGCATGAGGATTTGCCTCAGTTCAGCCCCACATTTTTGTTCTAGTGTGGTTTCTTTGCGTTTATAAACAAAAAATGTGGAAAATGAACCCTAAACCTATGCATCATGCACAACCTAAACGGTGAGGGGGTAGAGTGTATAAAAGGTGTTTAAATGCTGAATGAAATGATGAAAATATTTCTTGTTTTTATGCATACCATTTAGGTTGGTCGATAATTAAAAATTAAGAACCTAGTAGCACGAGGGTTTCTCGGTGCTAGGTTCATGCAACGCCGCATACGAGCGATAGTCAAAATCATTGAAATAAATGTTTTCCACATGTGCACAAATTCCAATTTTCTTAATTATTTGAGCACATGGACATTCACAATTTGCATGAAGCATAAAATGATAAAACGTATCAGACAATACCTCCTAGATGCATAGCACCTGTATTCTCTAGATCATGACCAACGTTGAGTGAGTAAGGTTGTCCAAGCTGTAGGTAGACGTGGGTCCTAGGGGAAAGAAAGTGAGGAAAATGGTACATTCCTGGATACGATCAATTGGTACCCTGAGTGGAAATATGTGTGATATTGTGTTATATGTTGAGCGACGCATCGAGGGGCTAATCCCCAAGATGTAGGAGAGCCACAGTGAGGTAGTGGCAGTCAGCCGTGGGAGGACCTCCTATGTTTGTACTTCGTGCCATTTGGCAATGTGTTGGGACTCCCTCTGAGGAGTGTTAATTGGCTTAGAGTTGGACTACGAGATGTGATACAAATGCAAGATGTTTAGAAAGATGATGTTTGTGTCATCAACGCTCCTGGCCGCGATGCCGTGGGGTTGTTGAGCGCATAATAGAGGTCCGGCTAGTGCATGAGCCAGTGCCGGCCTGTTTTAGGTCCCATCAGGTATAGATTGGCCTTACGAGTGGTAGATTGGCTCCTGCACTCCATCCATCACACGCCCACGTACTCTTCTAATTGGCCGCAAAGGGTGCACTCCCCCTTGGGACGAGACATCACCTCCCTGGATAGAAAATTTGCCAGCAAGACCCAATCTTATTGTATATGGTATTCAATTAGCTTGCGAGTACAATGCATGATTGATATTAACTTCAAATTACCATTTACCAAAAATCTACAATCGCCTGATCAATGATCTCAGATTGAAACTCGCCAAATCGTCGTACGTGTTCTATAGACAATCGGCGTTTTCGTCTAATTGCCAACTTGCATTGAGAGCAAGGACATGGGACATGTTGATTAAGATACGCCTCGCGATCTTGAACAACAGGACCTTCTTCGTTTTCCATCTTGTCTACGTTACAACAAACAATTTTTTTTTGTTATCATTCTTTTCTTTTCTTAGATTGTCATTTCTCTCCTTCCATCTCTCTTTTTTCTCTCTTCTCTCTCTCTCATTCCTCTCCCTCCCTTGCCCTCTCTCATTCCTTTTTCTCTCTCCTCTCTCTCTCATTCATTTTTCTCTCTCCTCTCCCTCTCTCATTGGCATGGGAGGTTGGAATACACAAGGAGGGAGGTTGGAATACACAAGGCTTACAATGCAAAGTCAGAACATTACAGGGTAGAGGAGTCTAAAAAAAGACAGCTATCAATTAGGTGACACTTTTTGGGTACTGGCATGGGCTAACAATATAAGCAACTTGGACCAAGACCATTTTGCAAGTGAGCTATTGCCTTATTAATGTGAAGTATCACTTTACTGGCTCCTTTACCCTAAATATACTAAAGAAATCTGGACAATCGGACTGGCATTAGGTCTAATGATAATTATTGAAATGCAAATCATTCATTAGTTTTGAAGCCACAATAAGGTCGCATCTAATCCTGCAACATCAGCCTCAGAATTTTGCAAATCCTCACCCACCAACAAAGCACCATACAGATTGCCAGGTTGCAGCTGCTGTGTCAGTTCCTCAACCTATTGGTTATCTTACTTTCACCCTTACTGTCAGAGAGCTAAAACCTACATGAAGAATTCGATTACTCCAACTCAAACCTCATCTTTTGCTTGGCAGCTTCTACCCATATTGCTTGGCATGGTAAGACACCATTGAATATCCTTCATCATCAATTGCCCACCATACCTGTCCCTCAGGTAATGCAAGATAAATTGTGATATTTTCTTGAGGTAGTCGACGATAAGAGACTCAATTGAAAGGCCTTGAGGAAGAGCCTTCGATTTGGATTGACCTTTGTAAGGAGCTTGTTTAACTAGATATAACTTGAAACCACTCATGAGATTACTTCGGCAAGGAAGCGATTACGTGCATGTGACACTTGTCTTGATGGCAGTCTCATCAGTAAGACAGCTGCTGCTGTCAGGACTGTTTGAATCATCACCAACTTCTGATCCATGCCGGGCTCTCTTTGCTAGAGGTTGCAGACAATATCGATGTGGACGTCGAAGGCGAGGAGATGTGACGGTATAGCAAGCTGGTCTGTGTTTTGCAGTAGGGAACAGAGGAGGCCTCACGCTGCAGAGGCCAGTCGCGGTTGATTTCGTGCATAGATGTGGATGTCGTGTAGGGGCCATACTGATGCCAGGAGGCATATTTCATGGTGGATTCCGTGCCACGGTGGATTCTGTGAGGTTTTACGGTGGATTCCGTAAACTTTGATGACCGGGGCTCATACACAAAGTGGATTCTTTGTGCGAGAAGTTGATGGGGACGCCTATCTTTTTTGGGTGTTTCATTAATTTAGTATATACATGGGTGATTCCATAGCGGGTGATTCCGCAAAATGCATATTAAATTAATAAACGTTTATGAGTTTAGAGTGCGCACTCGTAATAAATTAAGGTTAGGATTGATTTCTAACCAGTTGATTTGTTTATGTAGCTGAAGACTGCTAGGTATTCACTTTTGTCGATTTAATTGTATTATTTTACTAACGATTGTGAATGCTT
The DNA here is from genome assembly GCF_053477565.2 of Lygodium microphyllum. Classification (NCBI taxonomy): domain Eukaryota; kingdom Viridiplantae; phylum Streptophyta; class Polypodiopsida; order Schizaeales; family Lygodiaceae; genus Lygodium; species Lygodium microphyllum. The sequence goes on along the minus strand of NC_141137.1, from coordinate 135,829,720 downwards.
CAGTTGATGTGTAGAGATAGCAGTAGTGGCGGAGGAAAGCATTGGAGGATAGCGAGTATTCGATTTATTACTTATATTTTGATGGGCGCATACCTTAGGCATGGCACCTATATTTTGTCATGCCTATTTATTGAGGCGTTGGATATTTATTTATTATTTTGTATGCACATGGACGCACGATTATGTTACTTGTACTTGGACATTGTATTGGGCATGCCAGACTCTTTGGGCACCGCTCGTTAGCTTTATATCTATTTTGTGCTAAAGCAAACTCAAAAGCTAAAAGCTTGCTATTTTGTAATTTGGGCTATTATTTGAGCTTGAAGATGATTAATACAAAAAAATACATGCTTTGTGGAGCGCTCACACAAGGCATGGGGGGAGATTGCACCCAATTGGTCTCTTGTTCATGTCGTGCATGCTTTTTACCTTGAATTTTGCGCAAAAAGTAGAGTTCTATTGTTCTTGGGGACCTTTCGACATTCACTACGTGAGCATACAGCATCCGATCTGCGCACCACATACCCTCTCTTGCTCTATTTGCCTATTATGTTTAGCATCTTATCTCTTTTTCTCTCTCCTCTCATTCTCTTTTTTTCTCTCTCCTCTCTCTCTCATTTCCTTTGGCTCTCTTCCTCTCCTTCTCTCATTTTTTCTCCCTCCCTCTCCCTCTCTCATTTCCCTATTATGTTTTCATCTCTCCCCCCTCTCCCTCTCCCTCTCTCATTCCCTCTCCCTCTTCCTCTCTCATTTTCTCTCTCTTCCTCCCCCTCCCTCTCTCATTTCCTCTCCCCCTCCCTCTCCCTCTCTTTAATTTCCCTCTCTTTCTCCCTCTCCCTCTCCCTCTCCCTCATTTCTTCTCCCTCTCTCATTACATACAAATTATACAAAAAATAAATAAAAAAGAGAGAGAATACACTCTCCCTCTCTCATTCCCTCTCTCTCTCTTCCTCTCTTTCTCTCTCATTTCCTCCCCCTCCCTCTCCCATTTCCTCCCTCTCCCTCTCTTTAATTTCACTCTCTTTCTCCCTCTCCCTCTCACATTATATACAAATTATACAAAAATTAAATAAATAAGAGAGAGAATACACTCTCCCTCTCTCTCGTTCTCTCATTTCATACCCCTCCCTCTTCCATTTCCTCCCTCTCACTCTCCCTTCCTCCCCCATTTCCTCCCTCTCCCTCTCTTTCTCTCTCATTTACTCACCCTCTCTTTCTCTCTCATTTACTCTCCCTCTCTCAATATATATACACAAATTATAAAAGAAAAAGGGAGAGGGAGAGAGAGAATGCACTCTCCCTCCCTCTCCCTCTCTCATTTCCTCCCCATCCCTCTCCCTCTCCCTCTCCCTCTCCCTCTCTTTCTCTTTCTCTCCCTCTCTCGTTTCCTCCCCCCTTCCTCTCCCTCTCTTTCTCTTTCTCTTTCTCTCCCTCTCTCTCCCTCTCTCTCGTTCTCTCATTTCATCCCCTCCCTCTTCCTCTCCCTCCCTCTCCCTCTCCCTCCCTCTCCCCCTCCCTCTCTTTCTCTCTCATTTTCTCTCCCTCTCTCAATATGTATACACAAATTATAAAAGCAAAAGGGAGAGGGAGAGAGAGAATGCACTCTCCCTCCCTCTCCCTCTCCCTCTCTTTCTCTTTCTCTCCCTCTCTCATTTCCTCCCCCTCCCTCTCCCTCTCTTTCTCTTTTTATTTCTCTTTCTCTTTCTCTGTCTCTCCCTCTCCCTCCCTCTCCCTCTCCCTCTCTTTCTCTCTCATTTCCTCTCCTAAAAAAGCAAAAGAGAAAGAGAATTAAACCCTAAATAAGCAAAAGAAGGAGAGAATGGACTCACAGATGAGATATGGCGAGGGTTTGACAGCTTCTCTTCGCGATGAAGGCTCCTCCTCTCCTTTGCGAACGATGGTGGCAGCGGCGGCAAGCCTTCTTCCTCTCCCTCTCTCACGACGGTCGCTCTCTCTCTCGCTCTCCCTCTCAAAACGATCGACGACAATGCGCGAAATGAACCCGCGCTCGGTTTCGGCCTGTTTTTTTTTCCTGTGGGGCGTCGCTATTTGCGTTGCAAATACGACGCAAATAGTGACGCCGCTACCTGCGTTGCTACTCACCGTCGCTATAGGTTTAAATCCTTGTAGTGTTTGATGTAGAAAAAATAATAAATCACAAACTTTGACAAAGAGATAGGGAAAACTAAGGCTAAACCTCATGCTTTGCCACTACCACACATCCACAAACAATCCTTGTATTTTTCCTTATTTTTCCAAGACGCATTTCTATTTTTCTCCTTATTTTTCCCATTTTCTTGATTTATTTGGTAATAAAATATACTATTTTCTAGTTTTTCTTGTTCCAATCACTTCAACATACTAACATTCAATTTATCTTCCATATTTCCCCCATGGAAATACCTTTTACCCACCCAAAACAGAAAAAATACAATTTTACCACTAAAAAAAACCGCATTTCGGGTTTTACGGGAATTAAATAAAGCATATAAATCATTGCAAAAGCAATATTTTCTGATACACAACAATTACTCATGATGCAAACAGTACACAAACAAATTTTCATCCAATAAGAACATAATTATCATCACAAACTATCAAAAATCCTTTATTTTCTTCATAAAAATGGTCATACCGTATTTTTACGTAACCCAAGACATCTTGAATGACTACATAACCAGCAGACGGAGCCTCCATTGCTCTCAATCCAATGCTGATCATCAATCTTCAGCATCTCCATCAATCTCCATCACTATTTTCTTCATTCTCCTTCCTCGGTTCCTTCCTCAAGATGGTACACATGAACAGCCCATAGAGAAGAGAGAGAGGGAGGAGAGAGAAAGACTAGATTTTGTTCTCTTCATCCAGACATCCGTTCCTTGTGCGAAGACCGGTGATATCATCAGCCAAGAGGGAGAAGTTGCCCCCCAATCTCTTATTCATAGGTTGCTTCCAGCCTCCATGCTTGATCATGAGGGATCATGGCACATTTTTCGGCGCATCTTCACATCCTTCTTCTCCACATTTTACTCACGCTTCTTCATCAAAAATTTTAGGGGGGGGTTGAAAGTCTCCAAAGGGCACCCCGCCTTTGGTCCTCTCAAATGTCCACCTCTTCAAATCTTGGCCATTTTGTGGCCGCTTTCTCGTCCAGGCTCTGTTTCAAGCTTTGAAAAATCCTGCACATCCATCTTGACATCCCGCACTGACTGGCAGCTCTCCTGGCATTCCGCACGGCAGTCGGAAAGATTATCAAAAATCCACAAGTGTCGCTCGGGCGCCTTTTAAAAGGCGTCTTTCACTTGGTACCTAAAATCGTCCTAGTAGCTGCCGCCTTCGATGCTAAATATTTTTCCCCTAAATTTTAGATTTTCTTTGGAAAATTTTAGGCACATCCCGGGCTCAAAACTCCACTCTCACTCTCGCGTGCAAGCTTCGATCCTTCTCACCTTTACATGAGTCGAGGGATGAGCGACAAGGAGCTGCAGGAGATCTTCACGCGTATGTCTCGAGATCAGATGGTAGGATTTAGAGATATGGTGGACCAAGAGCTGTCTCAGACACCGTCAGGCCGCTCTATTAGATCTACTTTGGCACACTCTGATGCTTCAGTTTCTAGCTGACGAGGTCGATGCTCCAGATTGGGCTAGACGGAGGGAGTGGTTCAGGGAGATGCTGTAGAGATCTGGATGCAGTGAGCCCATGGTCGGATCGGGATACAGGTGCTACTCCTTGCTCTTGTGGCTGTTCAAGAGAGTGTGGCTCAAGTGTTTGCTATGGAGGTATGGACGCGGTGTCTCTGTCTCATTGTTTTGCTGGAGTTGTGTCACCTCTTGATTTTTCACACCTATGGGGATGTCTACTCAACTCACTCTGGCTTTTTCTCAGCCATCTGTAGGTGGCACCCCTATGGGTGCTACTTTGATATATACTACCCCGGTAGGTACACCAGATATACAGGGGTCTCCTGGATATGCCCAAGAGCGTGGTCGCAGGTGGGAGAGGACCCATCTTAGGAATACCCCAGAGGGGTATGCCTACCTTGTAGATGATAGGTCATGAGTCATCATCATGAATGATGAGGGGAGGAGGGTGATGACTCGCATGAGAGAGCTATGCCAACAAGTTTTTCGGCACAACGTCTTGGATCATTGGAAGAACATACCGGAGTGGAGCAAGGACTACATAGTAGCATCCTTGCATGAGGAGTTTCCGGTACCAACTGTAGCAGATAGGTTTTCTATGGGCTGGATGATGGAGTGCATGCGTGCATATATATCACACAGACGATTGGACGCACACAAGGCACTCAAGAGTGGGAATTCAAAGCCCGAGTAGCTAGATGTGGACGACTGGCGCCGACTCAAAGAGGAGGCTATAGATTCTCCAGGACGTTGGAGACAGTAGTGCGAGGCAATGAGGGCACGACTAGAGGCTGGAGTCCTCCATCATCTTGGGAGTGGTGGCCACATGATATATCTAGAGGACTTTGTAAGTTTTTCTTTTGTTTTTCCTACTTACTTTTTTGCAATATCCTTTCTATTCACAATCATGTTTCTAACAGTTGTATTTTGTTTTCTTTGCAGCACTCCATTACAAATCGTGATCTCACTGGCCTTGAGACTCGATATGCAGAGAGGCACGGTCTCACTGTATTGATCAATCGATTGTATGGACGCGGTGGCCCTCTAAGTCACTCATCTTTCTTGTCCATAGTTACCATGTTTAATTAGAATGCATTATTGTATGGTGGACTGATGTGTAGTTGTTTCTTTTTTTGTAGAGTCCGTTCGATGCTCCTTTGTGGCAAGATGAGGTTTCGGATGGCGATAATCTATAGCTCTCCCTTGGATCCCTGGAGCTCACATAGCCTTCTTTTTTTGTCATGTGATCTGTGTAGACATTTTCTATGTACTAGTAGTATCTTGCCATGATTGTACCGGTCGCTTTCATTATACGATCATGTATTTATTTCATGTATTAGTGTTATGATTTAAGTACACTTTGTCTTTATTTACACGAGAATTATACACATTTCTGAAACTATTTTGTATGGCCCAAATAAAGCACATAGTGCTATATGTGGCAAAGCAACTCTTGCTGCCCTGCCACAAAATTTTTTCCCCTATTACCATCGCTATTAGCATCGCAAATTTACTGCACGTATCACTATTAGTATCACAAAATGCATCGCAGAGTGTTGTTATCAGTTATTTGCGTCGGTACCAGTGTTGCAAATGTGACGCTGATACCGATGCAAAAAGCAACGCTGATAAGGACGCTGATACTGCCTGTTCTATGGTATCGCCAATAACGACGCTTTTTGCGATGATGGGGAAAAACTTCTTCATGAAAATTTTTGTCGCTTTTAACATCAGTATAAGGCCTATATCTTGTAGTGATAATTCAGCCTTTGAAGTAGGTTACAAGATCATGTTGTAGCATTCTTGCATTGTATATCAACATGCATGATGCTAGAGTAGGCTTAGATGTAGGTTTTGGTCCATCATAAAATCATTCTTATTGATGAAACTTGTATTTGCCTTGTAGATTAGAAAGAATAGATTGTCATTGTATAACCCAAGGTTTAGCTTTTAAAAATTTGCATTATTGCATTAGCTAGGAAGCTTAACTGAGTGATGTTTTTGGGTTATTTTTGCATTTGTAAGCATGATAACTTTGTTAGGAGAAGTTAAATCCATATATAAAATTCTCATCACTATAATACTAAATAAATTCTTGTGCTTCTTTGTAAGGTCTTATTTTGATCATTGATATTGAACAAGAGCATAAGGAGATACTAGTTTAGAAAGGCTAGATTGAAAGATTTTGTGATAATATTGTCTCTAGCTTGTTGCAATTGTAATATTTTTGCTGAAAAATATTATGAGCTGCGTGAGTCTCATGCAATGACAATTCCGGCATTGAAGATACGGACGGTGCGATCTTTATGTTGTACACAACATGACCCTCCACTGGCAAAAATCGAGACTAAGGTTTAAAGAAACCCGCATATCTACATGTGAACCTCCTCTTGGGAGGAGGTCAAGAGGATAATGTTATAATTATTGCAAATTTTTTTAATTCTCTTCCCCCCAGCGGCAGCGTGGCTGAGGGAAGAGGATGGGGCTATGATGGAAATTGTAGAGCTGGAAGAAGAGGAGACATGCAAGGCAACATGAGGGAGGGAGCCCTTACCCCCCTCTTCCTATAAATACCCCCCTCTAAGGGGTGAAGAAAGAGAATCGTGAGGCTGTTAGAGAGGAGAGAAGCTGAGGAAACTTGAGAGGAGGGAGTCGTGAAGGCACCGTGTGCCATGCTACCACTGCATGTAGCGTGAAACTGCCAACTAGGCTCATGAAGCCGCCACCTGCAGGGATTCCGCTAGCTACCAAATCGGCCGCTTTCATCCCTTCGTCCACGTGGTCTTCATCACATCCCCCCAGAATCTTCCTGGAAGCTTCTTAGAAGCTTCTAAGGGACCTTTTTGTAAGCCCCCCTTCCTGTGGACTTCTATAAGCCCCTTCCCCACATTGGATCCTTCACAAGTGGGTTTTTACAATCCCAAGATTAAGCCCCCTTTCCTCCCCTTGCATTCCACAAAGCTATTTCACCCTTCCCATGGATTCACACACTAGCCGGTTTTCAAAACCTTTCCATAGCATTTCCACAAAGCCTCTTTACCCCCGGTTTCCTTTTAAAAACCTTCCCACACAAGTCTCTTAAATCCATTTTATCCCTTCCCGTGAAGGCTATTTTATATCTGGAATTTTCAAGTTCCCTTTCCCTTGAATCTCCCAAAAGCCATTTTTGTCGGTTGTAAAAGTCCTACCCGTGGTGTCCCTATTAAAAGTCCATTGCAACCCAGAATTTAAAGGTCTTTCTCATTGCATCCGTCACGAGGCCAAATCTCCTTGCTGGGTTTAAGGTCTTTCCCATTGAACCCTCCTAAAGATAACTTCTCTTTCCTCCAAGCTACGAGGAGGAAGCCTATAAGGTCTTCCAAAGCCCAATTCCACAAGACGTTGCATCGGTCAAGGAAGCCCAATCTCAAAGGGAATTGCGCGTGTGAGGGAGGCGGGCCAAGATCATAAGTTTGTGGCCAAGGCAAGAAGGTCAAATTCTCGATGGCCCCTAAAAAGGCACAAGGCGCAACCACAGGAGGATCATCTCCTAACATTCATGTGGACATTTCACTGAATCCACAGGTCCAGGTTTTCTTCCTATTTTTTATGTACGTCATAATATTGCAATTATGCATGGTTAATTCACGGAAGTAACATACACTTTTACAATTGAAAAACATTGGCTATCTTAAGGGAAATAACTCACAATTGAAGAATCACTCATTTGTATTTCTCAAAGAAATGAATGAAAGAAGAACATAAGACGTTTATGTATTCTTAGCAAATTATTTTTATGCATTGCAAAGTAATGAATTCAGATCAACTAATGACCATCTTTACAAGTCGAAATTATTGTAGTACACTTCGATTATGCATGGAAAGATTAAATCGCATGTCGCATTATTTAGACATCTCTTCCTCCGCAATGATTCATTAAAGAAGATTGCTAACAACCATAGGAATTTGCAAGGCATGGAAATGATTCTAGGGCTGCATGAAGTAGGTTAAACTCCAGTTAATTGGCGTAAATTTCATTCAACTACGTTGTAACTATGAAAGGCCGCGTACGAATATTTCATTTAGAAATGAAGTTAGGGAAAGGCTGCATGGTTCGTTTCAACATAAAACCCTAAAATCTTAGTGGCATAAATCGTGAATGCATAAATGAAAATAATGTCATAACTTAACATACGCTTTGATCTTAACCAGAAAAGTTAGGGGTTGTAGATCTAATCATACGTAGGCAATGTATCGTGTGCTTACGAGAATGGTATCATAATGTAATTAGTTTTTCCCCTCTTTGATCAAGACAATATCTTCATGAATAGACAGGTACATTGTTTTACCCTAAACACCTAAACCACAAAGGAATCGCTTAGGAATGGATGTACTTGCAAGAAACAATCCAGGGTTTTCTACCCTAAGGATCGCTCGTTAAAAGAACGAAACTCAGATTGAGATGGAACCCTAGGACCGACGATGTCGGCCCAATGCAATTAGGAACGGATTGGATATGAAGACACCCTAACCCTCTTTCCTATCTAATCATGATTCCGTGATGAGAAGACACCGTTCGATGGGTAAAATAGTCCCATGGATTAGATGTGACACTTGTGCAACAAATTGCAGAGTCGCATGATCTTGTGGTTTGATCACAAGGAAACGGCCAATTCCTCGAAATGAGATTGGCAGATTCTTGCGCAAGTTTATCTTGCAAGAGGATGAGTAGTCATCCTGTTATAGCACCTTTCTTGAGAAAGGTGACCAAGATAAGGGAGTTAGATATTTTCTTGGAAGAAAAGGACCAATCAATAGTTTGGAGCAACATATTTACTGTTAATAGAACTTAAGGTATTGGTTAAGTTGGGTTAATAGGGTATGTCCCTAACCCAAGGACATAAGGGTTAACAAACAAACCCTTAGGGAATCTTGCCGAGTCGCAATTGATCCTAGATCGAATGCTGGATGCATTCGGAGAGATGGATTCACTCCTTAGCAGTTGGCCAAATTAACGACCACTAGAAATGATTGTGCTTGTAACACTTTAGAGAGCACTGTTTGCTTTGTTTGCTCAAGGAATTAAAGGATAACCTGCATTTTGCAAATCTTGCATCTCTCCAAACCATTCTGCATGGCTGGTCATATGATTGGATGCACCTGAATCAACATACCAAACATCTTCATGTGTTCCCTTTCCTATAACAGCATTCAGCATATGCTGCATAATAAACAAACGTTCATTGTTGTCTTCATTCTGTCGTGAAGACGATGCATAGTTTCCTTGCTGCAACTTACCACTATGAATATAATCTTTCTTAGCATAACATTGGGCTGCAATATGACATGTTTTGCCACAGTAGTGACACACAATACCAGAGTTGTTAAAACCTCTGTTCTGCCATCCACCTCTTCCTCTAAAGCTCCCCCTACCTCTAAAGTTACCACGACCGCCTGAAACCTGCATATCGCCAAATTGTTGATTCAATTTATTATGCTAGTTGTCACTACCACGTCTTGTACCACGGCCTCTTGAAGACAACCTGCCACGTCCCCTTCCTGAACTGGAGTAGAAAGCTTGGACCTGTTCACCACTTCTTTCAGATGTCTCACTCTGCATGTTGATCTCTTTAGTGATAATAAGGGAGACCAACTCATCGAAATCTAGAAATGGCTTTGTGGAAGGATGGGAGAGCTTCTTACCCGTGGCTTGCTTGCTCGAACCTTGCTTCTTCTCCTTCACTTCAGCCTTCAAAATTAGCCTCTCTCAATGGCGCGGCTCTGATACCATGTCAAGAATCACGTGGTGGGGGACTTGCTCAAGATGCTGCGCCGAACGCACACAGAATGCACAAGGAGAAGCTCACTCAAGAGACAAGAAGAGAGATGGAGGACAAAACGTTTTCTTGTTGATTTCATCTTCTTCTTCCACCCACTTTACAATGTACACAAAGTATAGATAAGACACAACATAAAGGAAAGTGGCCTCCTAAGTCAAACAATGCATAACCGACTACACTAGTCGACTGGCGCTATAACTATGCCAGCTGTAAATAGGTGTAACAACCTAAATATAATAAGTAATGAGTCAGTGGCCATGTGAGAGTCATAATGACCACCGACGTGCTAAGTGTAGATGTGTGGACCCATCTAACCAGGCGGTCTATCATCAATGTCCGCATGTGTTGAGCTTGTCACCTCAACATATATGAGGAAGTGACCCGTGTAATTCCCACTGATAGGATCAAGGTGTTGGGGCGCTATGAGAAGAATGGGTTCCAAAGGAAAGGATACCCCAATCTTCCAATGACTTACCGATTCCTGAAGATCCATGATCCGAAACCATACTATTATCTAGTTCCCGTAGATAAATGTAATAAAACATTATTCTTCCCAAACTAAATGCAACAGTTGCTCTATCATCTCAGGACATGTTGTACCTTGAAAGGGCTATGCCCATATGAATGGAATAAGACTTCTTTTTTGTCTTGATTGTGAATGTTGATAAAGAAGTAAAGTGATTTGGCCACTTGGCTAAAGGCTAAAGTAGATATGTAATGTAATGTGGAATTTTTCTAGGAGGAAGGACGACTTCGGTCAGATTCAGAGTCATGAACCTAGGTATCCATGAGTTTTTACTCGGAATGGATTGGCTTAAACCTAATGACGCCCACATTCATTGTGGAAAGGGCCAAGTTTCCTTTCGAAACTCTAAAGGGGAATTGGTCACAACTCAAGGTGAGGCTAGGAAGCCAAAAATTCAATTGGCCAAAGCATCTCGGATTATAAAAGGAGTTAGAAAGGGACTACCCGTCTACTTGACTAAGCTCAATAAGTTAGATCAAAAGTAGGAGACTAGTGAAGGACCTTCATGGCTAAAGAAGTACGTGGATGTATTTCCTGAGGAGTTGACAGAACTCCCACCTCAAAGAGAAGTGGATCATGAGATCAAGCTAGTGCCAAGAGCTGCACCAATTGCAAAGAGACCTTATAGAATGTCCATCCCGGAAGCAATTGAGTTGAAGGAACAACTCAAGCAACTCCTAGATCAGGGCTACATCTGTCCTAGCAGTTCACCATGGGGAGCTCTAGTACTGTTCTAGAAAAAGAAAGATGGAACACTTCAACTGTGTATTGATTACAGGGGGTTGAATCAATCAATTGTGAAGAACAAGTACCCTATTCCTAGAATAGATGAGCTTCTTGATCGTCTTCAAGATGCGAAGATCTTCTCCAAGATTGATCTCAGGTATGGTTACTATCAAATAAGGATCAAGGAAGAAGATATCCCAAAGACGACCTTCAACACAAGATATGGGCACTTTGAGTTCCTAGTTATGCCATTCCGACTCACGAATGTGCCTGCCACCTTCAACAGGTTAATGCAGGATATCTTTAGGCCATATCTTGATGACTTCGTACTCGTCTTCTTCGACGACACTTTAGTCTATTCCAAACAGGAAGAAGATCATGAACCCCAACTTCGGATTGTCCTTGAGACAATGAGAGCACATAAGCTCTATGCTAAGATGAAGAAGTGTGCATTCTTCAAACGTCAGATTGAATATCTGGGATTCATCATATCAGCGGAAGGAATCTCAGTGGACCCGGCCAAAGTCAGAGATGTTGTAGAATGGCCAATCCCAACAACTGCCAAAGAAATACACAATTTTCTTGGATTGACAAGATGGTATAGGGTCTTCATCAAAAACTATGCTTTGATTGCAACACCTTTGACGGACTTACTAAAGAAGTGTAACGTGTCCACTAGAATCATCTAGGACACGTCTTAGTAGTCCATCGGGAAGAATGTCTAGAAAACTCCGCCCAGCACTCCCTTGGAATGTTACGGGTTTTGCAATCTAGGTCTTCCCGCATCTACCACGTAGCGGAAGTATCCTGGCCGTTTCCCACTTAGGATCGACCGGAATTAGGGTTTCCCTGTTTGGTCATTAGCTAACAGCAACTAGCGTCAGACCCGAGCGAACTACTTTACGCAGGAACACCAGGTCCGAAGCGGATTCACGCTGCACTTGGTTCAAGGAGAGTGGGAAACGAGAGGGATGCAAGGCTCAATCTCTCTGCCATAAAGCATAGTCCCATTTCGTTCCCCTAAAACATCGTAAATCGGATAGGATGTAACTCTAGGTCATCGTTTTCATTATTAGCTTTGATGATGATGATCATCCCGCTATTCGTCGAGTGATTTTGAGAAAAGTTCCCGGCTAACCGGGACCACCCATCCATAGGACGGACCCATGGTCCATCCTCCGCACTTTCCTCCGTTTGTTTTAGTTATGTAATTACCTAACACATTAATTTGACATATAACAAACAGCTTCTTTGATTACCCCTGTTAAGCACTGGTTCCTTCACGTAATCTTATCACCTGACATAGAAAAACAATGTCAAACAACTTCTTTATTATCATTTTATCCTTTTATCTTTGAAATACAAGGAGTTCCGCCCGTAGGCTTGTTCATAATCCGCCCGAAGGCTATCCAGTAATCCACCAGGGATCACTATTCCAAGCTTCTGCCCGTAGACTAGTATGCGGGCCTCGGGATCCAATCCCGAGTCACGTTAGCCTCTTGTGCAGGACCCGGAAGGCGAGGGATTTACGGCCAGAGCCCCCCCTGGCACCCAAGCGTCCTCCTGCTCCAAGTAGAGCTCAACGGAAAGACCTCTCGCGGCGGGTTCGGTCCACGTTCCCGGCGCGGTCAACAACCCCCTTGGTTAGGGTCAGGCAGGCAGTCGGGGGTAACTGAGCTGCCACTCCCTTCAGGCCTTCAACCTGAAGCATTTATATATCTTTCATCCTTTAGTTCCTTGAACAAACAATGCAAACAGTGCTTTCTAAACTGTTACAAGCACAATGAATTCCAGTGGTCGTTTAGTTGGCAAACTGTTAAGGAGTGACTCCTTCTCACCGAATGCGTCCCGCATTCGATCCGGAATCAATTGCAACTTGGCAAGATTCCTATCGTCCTTGGGTTAGGGTCATACCCAACTTAACCAATACCTTAGGTTTTATTAATAGTAGATCCCGGCGACCATGTCGCTTTAATTTATTGACTAATCATTTGCGCCGAGCAATTACTTAACTTCCCTTAACTTGGCAATTTTTCCCTAATGAGGGCGATGTAACAGGATGACTACCCATCCCTTTTCAAGTTAAACTTGCGCAAGAACCTGCCAACCTCATTCCAAGGAATGGCAAAACTTTCTTACGATCAAACCACAAGGCTATGCGACGTTGCAACTAGTTGCACAAGTGTCGCCTCCATTCCAAGAGATCATTTCACCTATTGAATGGCATTTTCTGGTCACGGAATTATCTTTAGACGAGAAGCAGGGTTTAGGGTGTCTTTTTACCCGTCCCATCCCTAATTTCACTAGATCGACAACGTTTATTCCTAGGGTTCCAACTCAATTCGAGTTTCATCATTTTGAGCGATTGGTCCTTAAGGTAGGAACCCCTAGATTATTGTTTGCATGAGCATCCAATTAACTCAACATTTTGGGAATGTGGTTAGGACTATTGGGCATGAAGGTTTCGACTTAGCGACAATTGGAAAACTTGGCCGAATCCTTAACGTGCTAATCCCTAGTTAGTGTTTGGGGTATCTATCGTATTGACTGAACCATGCCCATACGAATCCTTTGCGGCTAGGTGATTTGGGTAATTCACTATGCTTGTCTCGCGACAAGGATGAATCCTTCCCTAGAGACAATAAACTAGATCTAAAGAAGAAAAATGGTTTCGACTACCACAATACATGTAAACATGCGACTCACTCTATCTTTTATTGGTAAAGTAAAAATACATGATAAGCTGGGTACCAACTTTCTTAGGACCTACTAGGACTTACTTCAAATAATCATGACTACTACCTTGTTATCTACACTTTAGAATCTCATGCTTTGTTTAAATTCTGCAACCTTTCCCAAATGCAACACTTGATGAATCAATTTTATGCACAATGAAAGTGCAACATGCAACCCTTTCATAACTACAACGTAGTTAAATGAGGTTATTGTAGAGTTAGTGTTGGTATATTCTTTCTTGCAAGCACATGCCACATGCCAATCCCTAGATTCATTTTTTGATACACCACCATTACTTTTCGGACAACCTCCTACGGGTGTTAATAGCTTTTCCCCATGAACCATTACAATAAAGATTTTTCCTAAATTGCGACATAAGCTTATTCTTTCCATGTCTAGTCAAAAATACACTTAATAACTTCAGCCTTATAAAGATAGGCGGTAGGTGTTCTAGGCTCGTCACTTTGAAATGCATGATAAGGCAGCATAATACTAGGGTCGTAAGATGGATAGACAACTCACTTCATCATATTGAAAATGTTAATAACTCCATTTCATGTCATGAGCTAATTCTAGTAATCGATCAAATAGACAAATTTTCCTCAATTGCCTTTTTAATTCGGCTTGGTAAATTTGAACATGCATATGTGCTTTCTATTCCGTGAGAGTTATTATACCTAATGCATTACTTTTGCGTAGAATAAAAAATCATAAAAAACCTGGGTCTGTGGGCTCGGGGAGATGTCCACTTGAATGCTAGGAGATGAACCTCCCGTAGGTGCGCCTTGCGTCTTCTTGGGAGCCATTGTAGACGTGAATACGGACTCCGCAGATTCCCTCTAGCCTTTACTCTTGCTCTTCGAGACGGCTAGGAGGTCGATACCTTCTCCTCGCGTAAGAATAGGAGCTTAATGCACCCGGTTTTAAATCAGCGGTTTTAAATCGGGGAAGGCACATAGGAACAAGGCCTATGGACCTTATCCCTTTAGAATCTTCTTAAAGAAGCTTCTAATAGGCTTTTGACTTTCTGGAAACCACGTGGAAGAGAGGGTGACCAATGATGGAAGGAGGGAATGTCGAAGGAAGGAGGAGGTGATTAGGATGATGGTAGGGAAGTATGGCAGCAGCCTTGGCGGCGTTTCTGGTGGCGCAGCAGTCGGTGGTCACGGCAGTCCTTGGCGGCGTTTCTGGTGGCGCATCAGTCGGTGGTCACGGCAGCCTTGGCGGCGTTTCTGGTGGCGCAGCAGTCGGTGGTCACGGCAGCCTCCTCCTCCTTCGATTCTCCAACACGCAGCCTTCCCTTCTGCACGACTAGCGTCCCCCTCTCAGCACGGCAATGTGTCTCCCCCTCTCAGCACGTAGCGGATGTTTTTATAGGCATGGGGGGGGGAGAAGGCCTCCACCACGTGGCCCCTTGCATGGTTTCCCCCCCTCCCATGCAGGCCACGACTTTCCTATGTCCCATCCCCCCGCACTCCCTTTTCTCCAGTCGTGCATCGGCTGGGGAAAAAGGGATAAAAATAAAAATAAAAATTGCCTTGAATATTCAAATTGACCCTCCCAAGAGGGTGTTTATGTGAGACTTGCGGTTTCGAACTTTCGGGTTTGATTTACCAATGCGGAGGACCCCATTTCTCGCGTGCGGGTCACACATTACACCACCAATAATTTCAATACGAGAGATAACCTTTGCACAAGGTTTACGTCATGTGCGGGAAGTCAATATTCACGGGTGGGAATATTACATTCTCTCCCCCTTAGAAGAATGGAGATGTCCTCATCTCGAGATAAATTGGGGATATTGAAGGTTGAGAGAGCTTTCATCCATCCAGGTAGCATCCTCTTCGGGATAATCCTTCCACTGGACGAGGTATTCTTTCAAGGTTCTAGATCTCAACTGTCTCTCCCTAACATCTAAAATCTTTTCCGGTCTTAGTTCAAGGACTCCTTGACTAGGCATTACAATTTGTTGGTCATCGAGTACATGATTAGGGTTGGGCACATATTTTTTTAAGAGACTAATATGGAATACATTGTGAACTTTTAGGCTATCCGGAAGTTGCAATTTATAAGCATTGGGTCCCAGGCATTTGAGGATCTTATACGGCCCACAATATCTTGGACTTAGCTTCTTGCATTCTCCTAGAGATAAAGAACTCCTCTTTGGGCATACACGAATGAAGACCATGTCTCCTTCTCCGAAGATCCTCTCTTGGCGCTTCAAATCCGCATATGCCTTTTGTCTATCTTTGGCTGCTTGTATGTCTTGTCTTATTGACCTTATTTGGTCATCCATGTCCTCCAACATTTGTCTTGAAGCTTCAACTCTTAGGGTTGGATCAGAAAAGTTTAGGGGACTTCGACAATCATGACCATACAATGCCTGGAAAGGGGTCATTTGAATGCTCTGCTGGTAAGAAGCATTGTAGGGAAATTCTACTAACGGCAAGTACTGAATCCACCTCTTCGGCTCTCGACAGCAGTATGCCCTAAGCATATCCTCAATGATTTGATTTACTCGCTCTGTTTGTCCATCTGTTTGGGGATGGTAGGCAGTGCTAAAACAGAGTTGAGTTCCAATAGCTTCAAAGATAGCTCTCCAGAAGTGTGAAGTGAAGAGAGAATCTCGATCGCTAATGATTCTTCTAGGTAACCCATGTAGCTTGAATATCTCTTTGATAAACACTCTTGCAATGTCGGAGGCTTTATAGTTTGTCTTTACTGGAATCAGGTGTGCAACCTTAGTAAGCATGTCAACTACAACCATAATGGAGTTGTGTCCTCCTTGGACTTGGGGTAAGCCCACCACAAAATCCATACTGATGAATTCCCATTTCATCTGGGGAATATCAAGTGGTTGCAATTTTCCTGGCATCATGACATGTTCAGCCTTGATATGTTGGCAAGACAAACATTCAGTGACATATTTGAGAACGTCACCTTTGAGCCTCTCCCAATGGTAGCTCTTCCTAACTGCATTAAGAGTTTTTGCATAGCCAGGATGTCCTGCGAAAGGGGAATCATGAGCTTCCCATAATATCTTCTACTTAAGTGACTGGCTTGTTGGTATACATAGCCTTGTTCTGTAATAGACAAGTCCATTATCAATGGAAAATTCCCGATACTTAGCTTGTGACTTCAGATTCTGCTCCTTGGTAGATATTTCTTTTATCATGGTTTGGTAGGCCAAATCATGGCATGCTTCCTCTCTAGCTAGTTCCAGTATAGGGTTGCTTGGCATAGATACCTTTGTAGCCAGAGATCTGGCCGTTGATGGATTCTGCAAGATTAGGGAATTTAGGAATGCCTTGCGACTGAGTGCATCGGCAACTACATTCTCTTTCCCTGGTCGATACTTGATTTCAAAATCATACTCCTCCAATACTTCAATCCATCGATGTTGCCTCATGTTGAGCTCGTTCTGGGTAAAAATCCATTTGAGACTCTTATGATCGATTACTAGAGTAAACTTGTTACCCAACAGGTAGTGTCTCCAAATCTTTAGAGCATGGATGACAGCTAATAATTCCAGATCATGCGTGGCATAATTCTTTTCATGACTCTTCAATTTCCTTGAAGAATATGCTACTGGATGACCTTCCTGCATAAGTACACACCCCAAGGCAAGAATGCTGGCATCAGTTACTACCTCAAACTCCTTATTGAGGTCAGGAAGTTTCAGAATAGGTGCTGATATCAAACATTGCTTCAATTGATCGAAGCTATTTTGCTCGGGAGTTGACCATGTAATAGAAGTCTGCTTCTTTAGTAAGTCGGTAAGAGGTGCTGCAATCAAAGCATAGTTTTTGATAAAGACCCTATACCATCCTGTCAAGCCAAGAAAACTGCGTATTTCTTTGACGGATACTGGTATTGGCCATTCAAGCACATCTCTGACTTTGGCTGGATCTACTGATATTCCTTCTAATGATACTATGAATCCTAGATATTCAATCTGACGTTTGAAGAATGCACACTTCTTCATTTTTGCATACAGCTTATGAGACCTCATTGTCTCAAGGACAATCCGAAGTTGAGATTCATGATCTTCTTCCTGTTTAGAATAGACTAAAGTGTCATCGAAGAAGACAAGCACGAAATCATCAAGATATGGTCTAAAAATATCCTGCATTAATCTATTGAAGGTGGCAGGTGCATTTGTAAGCCCGAATGACATAACCAAAAATTCAAAGTGCCCATATCTTGTATTGAAGGCCGTTTTTGGAATATCTTCATCCTTGATCCTGATTTGATAGTAACCTGACCTGAGATCAATTTTGGAGAAGATCTTTGCACCTTGAAGGCGATCAAGAAGCTCATCTATTCTAGGAATAGGATACTTATTCTTGATTGTTGATTGATTCAGCCCCCGGTAATCAATACATAGTCGAAGTGTCCCATCTTTCTTTTTCTGGAATAGAACTGGAGCTTCCCATGGTGAACTGCTAGGACGGATGTAGCCCTAATCTAGTAGTTGCTTGAGTTGTCCCTTCAACTCAATTGCTTCCGATATAGACATTCTATAGGGTCTCTTCGCAATTGGCGCAGCTCCTATTACTAGCTTGATCTCATGATCTACTTCTCTTTGAAGCGGGAGTTCTGTTAACTCTTCAGAAACTACGTCCACGTATTCCTTCAGCCAAGTGACCAAATCACTTTACTTCTTTATCAATATTCATAGTCAAGACAATCGGAAAAAAAAGTTTTATTCCATTCATATCAGCATAGCCCTTTCGAGGTACAATTATTTCTTGGGCCGATGGAACAAGTTGATACATTAATTCGAAGAGAATAAGATATTATTGCATTCAGCTACAGGAACTGAGTAGTAGTACGGATTGGGGTCATCGATTTTTAGGAATCGATAGTTCATTGGAAGATTAGGGTATCTTTTCCTCTGATATCCATTCTTCACATGACGTCCCAAAACCTTGATTCGGTCGGCAGGGATTCTTTGAATCACTTCTCCGTACACATACTTATTCTGGTTAACCCTTCGACCCTCGACCTGTAGGGTCGCGTTTACGTGAGCCTCAACAAAGACGAACAGCTTCACGATCTTCAAATCCTCCATCCACTTGATTCTCTTCAAGTTAATTTGAAGGTACGCAGGTCGATAGGCAGTTATGTAATAGATCCCTGAAACACCCATCCATCTCTGTTCCATGTACACAGGCAATGGATTGTAAATGTGGTCTAGGATGTTCATCATCTCAACCCTTTGTCGATAATCCGTGGAATGCATCGCGGTCATAAACATGACTCGGAACACTAAGAACTTGTTCCATGCTTCATAATTCTGCAAGACAGCATTGAAAGTAAGGAAATGTTTGGGACAGTAACATTTGCTTTACTTCGTCTTATTAAAATTTCCTAAAAACAAGTCCTTTGTTGGTTTGCTCTGATACCAACTGTAACGTGTCCACTAGAATCATCTAGGACACGTCTTAGTAGTCCATCGGGAAGAATGTCTAGAAAACTCCGCCCGGCACTCCCTTGGAATGTTACGGGTTTTGCAATCTAGGTCTTCCCGCGTCTACCACGTAGCGGAAGTATCCTGGCCGTTTCCCACTTAGGATCGACCGAAATTAGGATTTCCCTGTTTGGTCATTAGCTAACAGCAACTAGCGTCAGACCCGAGCGAACTACTTTACGCAAGAACACCAGGTCCGAAGCGGATTCACGCTGCACTTGGTTCAAGGAGAGTGGGAAACGAGAGGGATGCAAGGCTCAACCTCTCTGCCATAAAGCATAGTCCCATTCCGTTCCCCTAAAATAGCGTAAATCGGATAGGATGTAACTCTAGGTCATTGTTTTCATTATTAGCTTTGATGATGATGATCATCCCGCTATTCATCGAGTGATTTTGAGAAAAGTTCCCGGCTAACCGGGACCACCCATCCATAGGACGGACCCATGGTCCATCCTCCGCACTTTCCTCCGTTTGTTTTAGTTATGTAATTACCTAACACATTAATTTGACATATAACAAACAGCTTCTTTGATTACCCCTGTTAAGCACTGGTTCCTTCACGTAATCTTATCACCTGACATAGAAAAACAATGTCAAACAACTTCTTTATTATCATTTTATCCTTTTATCTTTGAAATACAAGGAGTTCCGCCCGTAGGCTTGTTCATAATCCGCCCGAAGGCTATCCAGTAATCCACCAGGGATCACTATTCCAAGCTTCTGCCCGTAGACTAGTATGCGGGCCTCGGGATCCAATCCCGAGTCACGTTAGCCTCTTGTGCAGGACCCGGAAGGCGAGGGATTTACGGCCAGAGCCCTCCCTGGCACGCAAGCATCCTCCTGCTCCAAGTAGAGCTCACCGGAAAGACCTCTCGCGGCGGGTTCGGTCCACGTTCCCGGCGCGGTCAACAACCCCCTTGGTTAGGGTCAGGCAGGCAGTCGAGGGTAACTGAGCTGCCACTCCCTTCAGGCCTTCAACCTGAAGCATTTATATATCTTTCATCCTTTAGTTCCTTGAACAAACAATGCAAATAGTGCTTTCTAAACTGTTACAAGCATAATCAATTCCAATGGTCGTTTAGTTGGCAAACTGTTAAGGAGTGACTCCTTCTCACCGAATGCGTCCCGCATTCGATCCGGAATCAATTGCAACTTGGCAAGATTCCTATCGTCCTTGGGTTAGGGTCATACCCAACTTAACCAATACCTTAGGTTTTATTAATAGTAGATCCCGGCGACCATGTCGCTTTAATTTATTGACTAATCATTTGCGCCGAGCAATTACTTAACTTCCCTTAACTTGGCAATTTTTCCCTAATGAGGGCGATGTAACAGGATGACTACCCATCCCTTTTCAAGTTAAACTTGCGCAAGAACCTGCCAACCTCATTCCAAGGAATGGCAAAACTTTCTTACGATCAAACCACAAGGCTATGCGACGTTGCAACTAGTTGCACAAGTGTCGCCTCCATTCCAAGAGATCATTTCACCTATTGAATGGCATTTTCTGGTCACGGAATTATCTTTAGACGAGAAGCAGGGTTTAGGGTGTCTTTTTACCCGTCCCATCCCTAATTTCACTAGATCGACAACGTTTAGTCCTAGGGTTCCAACTCAATTCGAGTTTCATCATTTTGAGCGATTGGTCCTTAAGGTAGGAACCCCTAGATTATTGTTTGCATGAGCATCCAATTAACTCAACATTTTGGGAATGTGGTTAGGACTATTGGGCATGAAGGTTTCGACTTAGCGACAATTGGAAAACTTGGCCAAATCCTTAACGTGCTAATCCCTAGTTAGTGTTTGGGGTATCTATCGTATTGACTGAACCATGCCCATACGAATCCTTTGCGGCTAGGTGATTTGGGTAATTCACTATGCTTGTCTCGCGACAAGGATGAATCCTTCCCTAGAGACAATAAACTAGATCTAAAGAAGAAAAATGGTTTCGACTACCACAATACATGTAAACATGCGAATCACTCTATCTTTTATTGGTAAAGTAAAAATACATGATAAGCTGGGTACCAACTTTCTTAGGACCTACTAGGACTTACTTCAAATAATCATGACTACTACCTTGTTATCTACACTTTAGAATCTCATGCTTTGTTTAAATTCTGCAACCTTTCCCAAATGCAACACTTGATGAATCAATTTTATGCACGATGAAAATGCAACATGCAACCCTTTCATAACTACAACGTAGTTAAATGAGGTTATTGTAGAGTTAGTGTTGGTATATTCTTTCTTGCAAGCACATGCCACATGCCAATCCCTAGATTCATTTTTTGATACACCACCATTACTTTTCGGACAACCTCCTACGGGTGTTAACAGCTTTTCCCCATGAACCATTACAATAAAGATTTTTCCTAAATTGCGACATAAGCTTATTCTTTCCATGTCTAGTCAAAAATACACTTAATAACTTCAGCCTTATAAAGATAGGCGGTAGGTGTTCTAGGCTCGTCACTTTGAAATGCATGATAAGGCAGCATAATACTAGGGTCATAAGATGGATAGACAACTCACTTCATCATATTGAAAATGTTAATAACTCCATTTCATGTCATGAGCTAATTCTAGTAATCGATCAAATAGACAAATTTTCCTCAATTGCCTTTTTAATTCAGCTTGGTAAATTTGAACATGCATATGTGCTTTCTATTCCGTGAGAGTTATTATACCTAATGCATTACTTTTGCGTAGAATCAAAAATCATAAAAAACCTGGGTCTGTGGGCTCGGGGAGATGTCCACTTGAATGCTAGGAGATGAACCTCCCGTAGGTGCGCCTTGCGTCTTCTTGGGAGCCATTGTAGATGTGAATACGGACTCCGCAGATTCCCTCTAGCCTTTACTCTTGCTCTTCGAGATGGCTAGGAGGTCGATACCTTCTCCTCGCGTAAGAATAGGAGCTTAATGCACCCGATTTTAAATCGGCGGTTTTAAATCGGGGAAGGCACATAGGAACAAGGCCTATGGACCTTATCCCTTTAGAATCTTCTTAAAGAAGCTTCTAATAGGCTTTTGACTTTCTGGAAACCACGTGGAAGAGAGGGTGACCAATGATGGAAGGAGGGAATGTCGAAGGAAGGAGGAGGTGATTAGGATGATGGTAGGGAAGTATGGCGGCAGCCTTGGCGGCGTTTCTGGTGGCACAGCAGTCGGTGGTCACGGCAGTCCTTGGCGGCGTTTCTGGTGGCGCATCAGTCGGTGGTCACGGCAGCCTTGGCGGCGTTTCTGGTGGCGCAGCAGTCGGTGGTCACGGCAGCCTCCTCCTCCTTCGATTCTCCAACACGCAGCCTTCCCTTCTGCACGACTAGCATCCCCCTCTCAGCACGGCGACGTGTCTCCCCCTCTCAGCACGTAGCGGATGTTTTTATAGGCATGGGGGGGGGGGGGGGGGGGAGAATGCCTCCACCACGTGGCCCCTTGCATGGTTTCCCCCCCTCCCATGCAGCCCACGACTTTCCTATGTCCCATCCCCCCACACTCCCTTTTCTCCAGTCGTGCATCGGCTGGGGAAAAAGGGATAAAAATAAAAAAAAAAATTGCCTTGAATATTCAAATTGCCCCTCCGAAGAGGGTGTTTATGTGAGACTTGCGGTTTCGAACTTTCGAGTTTGATTTACCAATGCGGAGGACCCCATTTCTCGCGTGCGGGTCACACATTACACCGCCAATAATTTCAATACGAGAGATAACCTTTGCACAAGGTTTACGTCGTGTGCGGGAAGTCAATATTCACGGGTGGGAATATTACAAGAAGCAAACATCCATTACATGGTCGGCTACCGAACAATCTAGCTTTGATAGATTGAAGAAAAGTTTGGTATCAGCACCTATCCTAAAACTTCTAGACTTTAGTAAGTGTAATATATTAAATATATAAAAATGAAAAAAAATTTGCCTTCATAGTACTGTGTCAAGCGGGACCGTGAGAGGTGGAATGGAGGAGCCAGCAAGCTCCTCGCTGGAGCTTGCTTGGCTCCCTTGCCATGCATACTGACAGGTAAGGGGGGGAGGATTCCCTCCCCTCCCCCTATATAATTGAGGGTAAGAGTCGAGGAGGGGGAGGCCCATTGTGCGCTACTGGCTGGAGAAACAAGCCAAGTCTCTGCTATCGCTGCCATTGACCGAGAGGGAGGAGGGATTGATGTGGAGGATCTGTCGAAAAAAAAAGTGGAGAGGGAAGCCATTAGAGCTGTCGAAGAGCTGCTGCTGCAGTTTACCCTGGCCGCCAGCACATCATTCGCTGTCGTGTAGTTTCTCCCCCCTGCCACGTGATAAGGAAGTGGCAACTTCCTAAGGGGGGGGGCTAATCAAGCCCCCATTCACCCCCTCATATCCCTTCCTGTGAATTTTCATTCCCCCTCCCTCGGGTTTTTAAACCCCCAAGCCCCCTTTCCGGTGGTGCATTAACCCCTTTTCCGGGGTACAATTAACCCCCTTTCCCGGGTACGTTAAAGCCTTCCCATGATGCATTAAGCCCAAGACCCTTAAAAATTCACCTTACTCTAGGAAGAGAAAACCCTTAATCCCTGTGCCTAAAACCATAAGTCCCATCTTGTGTTTGACCCCCTGTTTTACCCTCATATGTTCTTTTTCTTTTGTGTACTCCTAAGCCCTTTCTAAACCCTGTACACGCCTTTTTCCCCAACTATAAAACCTTGTGTTATTTTTTCAACTTTACCTTAGGGTTTGAAAAACTCCCAAATCCTTCCATTCCATTGCCAAAGATATCCCAAGGGCTTTCATAGATGTTTATGAAGCCACGCTCACGCATAATTTTTCCACCGTGATTATATCCTATAGATCATTTATCCCTTAAGCTTACAAACCTTTTTCTCTCCAAAGAAGCTAGGATTTTAGAGGTCTTATTATTCCTTCTAGTGGTCAACTTTTTGAACGACTTCTTGCCTCGAAAGATAGATGGTGGAAATCGAGAAGAAAGAGCAAAAGCTACCTTCACGATCGAACTACGATGCCGCCTAAGAAAGTCCAAGGAGTAGCTGCGGGAGGATCATCTCCTGGTATCCATGTGGATATCTCACCACAAAACCAGGTTTTTCCTTCTTGGTTTTATATCGGTTTTAAGAAAATCATGCAAAGATAAATTGTTAGGGATAGGATATATTTTTTCGAGTTATTTTCAATGAATGAGTTTAACACAAATCGAACAAATGATAATGTATAGAACATAGTTTCCTTCGAATAGCATCATGCATTAAAACGAATTACGAGCAAGATTATCTGCCTACTGTAGTAGTATATTTCGGCTAAATCTTGAAGGTATAAAAACCGCAACTTGCACCATTAGTCCTATTCCTTTTTGCAACGAATCATTGTAGAAGATTAAATTCATGAAAGGTTTCTTTCGTTGCTCAAATTACTAGGAAGTTATCATTGCTAATTGCATATCTTAGCAAGGAAAAAATTGTTATTTGGCATGAGTTTCATTTGCAAGGAAAAAGGAAGATTAAATTGATTTTTTACCGACTGAAAAATCAATTGTCACAAGGATAACAAATCGTGACGAGGTGATCAATATTACCTTCCAAAAGATAACCAAACCAATCTAAACTTAGAAATACCATGCTGAAAAAATATGCATTGGAAATGATTTAAAGACCAAAGAAACGTTTATACCTTAAGCACTTGACTACTTTCCTTATTGTAGGGTCAATAAATTCGTAAAGATAAGGAACTAGGGTTTGTCCCTGAGGTTCTTAAAAAGAGACCCTAGGTCCGACATACGTCAGCTTAAAGAAACTAAAATGGATTATTTCATCGTAGGACTTGCACAGCAAGTACGAAGTCATGTAGTCTTGTGATTGATTCACAAGAAGAAAGGGTAAACAACCTCAACAAGGATGGCAGATCCTTACGCAAGTTATCTTGCAAAAGGATGTATTCTTGGATATCCTTCTAAATAAGGAAAGTTATAAACCAGAACTAAAGTATCCAATGAACTTTAGGGTTGACCAAGTTGGGTTAATAAGGTATGCCCTAACCCGGAATATAAAGGATCTTGCCAAGTTGCAAGACACCTTGGAACGAGTGCTGATACATTCGAAAGGAAAGAATAATTCCTTAGCAGTTTACCAAACAACAAGGTCGATTAATGGAAATTGTTTGTGCTTGCTAGAGATTTTAGAGCACTGTTTGATTTATGAATTACAAATTAAATGAATATCTATACTTCAGGTTGAAGGCATGAAGGAAGAGGCAGTTTCATTTACCCCCAACTGCTTGGCTGACCCTAACCAAGGAGGTTGTTGACCGCGCCAAGAATGTGGACCGAACCCACCACGAGAGGTCTCTCCGTTGAGCTCTACTTGGAGCAGGAGGACGCTTGGGTGCCAAGGGGGGCTCTGGCCATAAATCCCTCGCCTTCCGGGTCCTGCACAAGAGGCTAACGTGACTCGGGATTGGATCTCGAGGCCCGCATACTAGTCTACGGGCATAAGCTTGGAATAGTGATCACTGTGGATTACTGGATAGCCTTCAGGCAGATTATGGACAAGCCTACGGGCGGAACTCCTTGTATTTCAAAGATAAAAATGATGATATGTTAATAAAGAACTTGTTTGATATTGTTTTTCTATGTCACGTGATAAGATTACGTGAAGGAACCAGTGTTTAACGGATTAATTAAAGAAGCTAGTTGCTACATGTCAAACTAATGTGTTAGATAATTACATAACTAAAACAAACCGAGGAAAGTGCAGAGGATGGGCCATAGGTCCGTCCTACGGTTGGGTGGTCCCGGTTAGCCGGGAACTTTTCTCAAAGAATAGCGGGATGATCGTCAAAGAAAACAAATAACGAAAGCGATGACCTAGAGTTAAGTCTTAACCGATTTATGTAGTTTTAGGGGAACGGAATGGGACTATGCCTTATGGCAGAGAGGTTGAGCTTTGCATCCCTCTCGTTTCCCATTCTCCTTGAACCAAGTGCAGCGTGAATCTACTTCAGACCTGGCGTTTCTGCGTAAAGTAGTTTGCTCGGGTCCGACGCTAGTTTGCTGTTAGTTAATGACCAATCAGGAAAACCCTAATTCCAATCGATCCTAAGTGGGAACGGCCAGGATACTTCCGCTACGTGGCAGACGCGGGAAGACCTAGATCGCAAGTCCCGTAACATTCCATGGGACTGCCGGGCGGAGCTTTCTAGACATCCTTTTCGATGGACTGCTAAGACGTGTCCTAGATGATACTAAGAGGACACGTTACAGTAAGGAGTTCAAGGTAGTAACTGATGCTAG
Source organism: Lygodium microphyllum (assembly GCF_053477565.2). Lineage (NCBI taxonomy): Eukaryota > Viridiplantae > Streptophyta > Polypodiopsida > Schizaeales > Lygodiaceae > Lygodium > Lygodium microphyllum. Next base: position 135,803,524 of record NC_141137.1, on the reverse strand, counting down.
CACGCTTGCCTTAGGATGTGTGCTCATGCACGAAGGTCATCCTGTAGCATACTCTTCAATGAAATTGAAGAGCCATGAAAAGAATTATGCTACCCATGATCTAGAAATGTTAGCTATCATCCATGCTCTAAAGATTTGGAGACACTACATGTTGGGTAGCAAGTTTACTCTAGTGACTGATCATAAAAGTCTCAAGTGGATCTTTACCCAGAACGAGCTCAACATGAGGCAACGTCGGTGGATTGAAGTGCTGGAGGAGTATGATTTTGAAATCAAATACCAACTGGGAAAGGAGAATGTAGTTGCCAATGCACACAGTCGCAAGGCATTCCTTAATTCTCTAATCTTGAAAAATCCATCAACAGCTAGATCTCTAGCCACAAAGGTGTCCATGCCAAACAACCCAATACTTGAGCTAGCTAGAGAGGAAGCATGCCATGACCCAGCCTATCAAAAGATGCTAAGGGAGATCCCTATCAAGGACCAGGACCAAAATCCATAGGCTAAGTATCATGAATTCTCTATCAATAGTGGACTTGTCTACTATAGAACGAGGTTATGTATATCGGCAAGCCAGTCACTTAAGCAGAAGATACTGTGGGAAGCTCATGATTCTCCTTTCTCAGGACATCCTGGCTATGCTAAGACTCTCAATGCAGTTAGGAAAATATTATTTCTCTATTTAAGAAGTAATTAACTCTACAACAAAAATTGAAATAACCCTCATGGTATTTCAGCATTGCAAAGACCTAGAGGACTCCCCTCTAAAGATTGAAATTGGTTCTAGTGGAGCTACATACAAGAACACCACTCCCTTGAAGGAGTCTGATCTTTATCTAGAAGCAATCCAAAAAATCTTCATTTGAGAAGTGAAAGGTGAAAAAACATTATATTTTATTGATGCAAACGGCATAGAAAGATATCTCAAAGCGGGTATTAGCCTTCAAGAAGAGGAGCTGTTGACCCTTCATAACCTATCCAAGGAGAATCTCGACATTTTGCTTGGTCTTATAAAGATTGAAGGGGATTTATTCCATTGTATGCCAATATGATATTGACCTAGAGCTTGATGCTAAGCATGTATGGCAATGAGAGAGGTGCAAGAATCTAAATTACACTATCCTTGTGAATGTAGAGTTATTGAAGCTCCTAGAAGTTGAGTTCATCTATCCATAGTAGCTAATAGTGAATCGTTCTCATCCATCATGGTAGATCCAAGAATAATGAAAAACTCTGAATATGTGTGGACTTTCACAAGCTAAATTCCAACACAAAGAAATATCACTTCCCTATCCCCTTCATCGGACCAATTGTTAAGCATAGTGGTAGGTCATGAATTATATTCCTTGTTACTTGAAATGATTTTACATAAGAGATAAGTGCCAAAGTTTAGCTTGCATGCAAACTAAAAGAAATCTAAGCTATCAAATCTTGGATATTTATTATAAAATAAAAAATTTAACTAAATGAAGGTAGGAGACAATCCTATCATACATGTCTCAATGGTGCACATGGGGCTCACATCCTAGGAAGGGAAAGTTAGAGAGGAGGATTCAGATCCCCTCATGATTATGTATGTGTTGTTAGTGGTGTAAAAGAAATGTTTTTCTCTTTATGCTACTCCATCTTTTCATGCAAGTAATTGCAAAAATTGCAACCCATTAATATAGTGAAAATTTTAATACAGCCCAAGACGTATGCAACAATAATCATGTCCATCTTAAAAAAACCAAAAGAATTAAAATTAAACTCAAAAAGTAGAAAAATGGATTATAGAAACCCTAGCGCATTTAAAGATGTGAAAAATGACATGCTGCTTTATAACCTAGTTCCCTATTTCATGTATTAGAAAAATGGATTATAGAAACCCTAGTGCATTTAAAGATGCAAAAAATGACATGCTTCTTTACAACCTAGCTGCCCTATTTCATGTATCAGAAACACCACTAAGTGTGGAAAGTTTTAAGTTAGTAGTTTGCATAGAGAGAGGTGGCTGTAGCATGTTCACACAGACCGCAAAAGACTCATGAGCCTATAGAACACATGTGGTATTGCATGGTACCATAAATGCTCCCTCCACATAGAACCCTAAATTGAATATATGCACAAAAATTTTACCTTAAATCCTAAATTAATAAATCAAATAGATAAACTTTTCATTATTGTAAATACAAAGAACACATGTGAACATTAGAAAACTAAAGAAGAAAGATAAATTAAATATCTCTTACAATATTCTAGCTTGCCTTGAGAGGATGAATATGCTCTCTCCTCTTTAGCCTTTGCAAAGTACAAACATAACAAGAAGAAGGATGAGAAGCAAAAGCAAGGAAAGATAAAGAGAGATTAAGAAATATGAATATGAGGAGAGAAAAACAAACTCATATTTGTGTGGGGAAAAGAATAGTGGGTGAGGCCAATTGTGTGCTCTCTCCATGATGGCTCTCTTCCTCCATTGGATCTTCCACATAGGAGCTCATGCTCTTGTTTTGTGTCTAGTTGGTCACTCAATCAAAGCTCTTAGTCCCTTCCTCAATGTGAATAGCTTAGAAGAAGACTGAAAATTGAAGTAAAGTGATGGTGGGATTAAATATTTGTGTAGATTGACAGTGCATTTAAAGACACTTGAATATTTGAGTAAAAATACATGTTTCAGAGTACATGTATAATATGGGAAAAGAAAATGATATATGTGTTTTGAACAATTCTCCCACTAAATTTAATGCATTGGTTGGAGAAAAAATATTATACTTTGAAAGTGTTTAAGTATATCTAGGTCATACTTATAAAATCCTTGGAGACTTTAAAACCATGTGTATTTGAGAGTGCATATTGCCAAATTAAAAAACACATGCATTTTGAAAAAATCTTCCACTAGATTCAACATATTGGTTGGAGAAAAGATATTGTAATTTGAAGTGTTTAAGGATTTTTGGCATGTAGTTGTATAGTCTTAGAAGACTTTAGAATCATTTGTGAGTGTGATCTATTTTTTTGTTACTATATTTTTCAAGATTTTTTCACAAAGGGTTTGAAATGGTAAATCAAAATTGCTCATTGAGGCCTTGCCATTTTAGGGTAGATATTTCAACATATTTTTGTAAAAATTTTAAGTAAGAAAAATATAAATGTAATAATTCTTGTAAATTTAGTGACATTCATTGAAAGAGTAATTTGATTTTAACTCTTTGCTAGAAGGATAAAACCATTCTACATAGTGTGAGACTTAGTCCCAATAAATAGACATGTAATCTTAGATCTTAGAACCCAATTAATACTAAAATCTAGTTTACCTTAGTCACCAAACTAAACTCAAAACCTTATTTTCTAAATACTAAATCTACCTAGATATCACAAGAACACAATTGTAACCCTTTATTCAAAACCTTGAAGACTAAATGCTAAAACATTACCCTATGATGCAATGTGGACTATAAAGTATATAAAAAACACTTGACCCTGCCTAGAGTCAAGATAAATATGGTTTTCTGCAAAGGAAACCTTGCCAACACTCAAGACAAGAGTAAGCACTCTATATCTGACCTAGAAAGAAACCCTCTACATATATGCATAATGCAAGCTTGGATGAAGTGTAAGGTGCAATCTAATGGCAATATACAAGGAAATAAGAAATAATGGATGATGGATTTTCCATAGAAATGGACTATGATATAGCCTTGATATGAGGTTTCAAAGGGTCCCTTTAGGGATGTGGCAAAGATTGAGAAGTTTGACTACCAAGAGAAGTATGCCTTCAATAAGTAGTGAAGGATTGAGGCCATGACAATATGAAAGAAATGATATCAATCTACTATCTCTCTTCCTTTGGAATGCATTAAGTAGCATTTTGTACATTTTTGAAGCTGCTACCATCTACTTTTACTTTTTGGGAAAACCTCCCTACTACGAGCTTGACTTTGAAATATGGTTTGTAGAAAACTTCCATGAAAAAGTAATGATTAATTAATTTGAATTTTTTGAAATTATTTTACATTACTTTTCTTAGCTTAGCATGAGTGGGATCAGATTCTTTGGTGTATAATGGGATATATAATAACAATTTGGTATTTGATCTACCACAATGTATGGCCTTCACATTCAATACTTTGCTCCAGCATGAATGTCTAGTATGATCATCTTTCATGATCTTCCTAATTTTTTGGATGATGACATTGCAACTCTAGTAAGTTCACTTAAAAAGTATTATAGGTACTTGACCCAATGTTGATGATTGGTGTACTTAAGCTCAAGAGAAATGAGTTTAATCTTTGTGATCTTAAGGTAGATCTCCTCTTAGTCCTTGAAACTTAAAAATGCTCATATCTTTTGGGTTGTCCTATAGGTCAAGTTTGGGACTTTCCTTCTCATATATTACCTTGGTAAACAATGTACCTTTGCAAAGGACCACCCTTTGAAGCATAGGAGAACACTAAACCCTAAGATATAAACCTAAATCCGAAATAATGCCCTCCACATTGAAGCACAAGATAACATGAAACACTAAACTCTAAACCTTAAACCCTAAACCCTAAACCCTAAACGAGACCCTAGATGTTAAAACCTAAACCACCCTAAACCGAGCCCTAAATATTAAATCCTAAATAGTAAAACATAAATCCTAAATCAAGCCCCTAAACCAAGTCCTAAACCCTCTTCTCTAAAGATCAAATGCATAAATTGTAACGTGCATAAAGTGTGTGAAACCTTCATTGAGTTCCTTACCACGATTTGTCCTTATGGAAGTCTAGGGTCTAATATCACAACTGTATTGCCACATTTCCATCATTCAGGGCATTTAACTCGAATAGTGTGGGAGTCAAATGCTATGGCCACCTCTCACATAATCATATATGCTCTAAGTGTAGTGAGCTTACCTTGATGCCTGATTGAGTAGCCTTCTCCCTCAAGTACTCGAATAGATCTAGAAATCCTCTGCCTCTAAGCTCCATCCTCCATAGCCACGCACGTGAGACAAGAGAAGAGAAGAGAAGAGAATATGGAGAGCTTCTCCTCCATAGTCCCTCACCCTCACTCACTCACTCCCTCACACTCTCACACTCCCTCTCTCAAACTCAAGCACAAGCACAAGCAAGGAGAATAGAAGAAGAGAGCCACTTTAGCCACACCCCAAGAATGAGCTTCTCCATTTACTTTTTGATTTTTATACATGCCCTCATCCCTTTGGACACCCATCCCCTTTTCTACATGACCGGCCATCTTAGCCAAGGTCTTCTTTCCTCATGTCTTTCCACACTTCTTTTTCTCTTGCACTTCTACATTTACAATTTGCACAAGAGGGAGCTTGGCGCTGTTTTCTAGAAATGAAGTACATTGCACCCTATGCTTTCCTTGCTAGAATATTCAATGCACCTTGCTAGAGTATTCGGTGCTCTCCTACGTTTTTTCTAAGCTTGCATTTTTTTCTACTTTTCTCAACTAGGCAGAATGAGCTTATCTATTTACTTTCTGACTTGGGATTCCTTCGTCTTCCTCTACTTCTTTTTGGGCTCTATGGTTTGTAACATGTCTGTAACATTATCCCCCTCCTAATCAAGTGCCAGTCCCATGGCACTTGTGGGTAAGGGATCGAGTGGCTAGAGGTTGTGACCTTGTGGGATCATGATGGGGCTTTTGAGGAGATTTGACATGGGCAAAAAGCATGTCGAAATGGTTGAGGTTGTGGAGACTGAGGATACTTTGAGTGGGTGATGGGGGCCTATGACGCCAATGTGGTTGGTCACATCAGCATTTATGTGAAAAGGAAAAGAAAATTGCACTATCTAGGGGTTGTGTCTACCTTGCTATTGTCATAGTATTGCACGTCCACACATGAAAAAACTCTAAAATCTCTACAGGATTTACAGGAAGCAGGGCTGGTTTACTAGAATAGTCTAAAATCTCTAATATTATGTTTAGATGACTTACTTCCCACTTTAGATGAATCCAAACATATATTGTGACTTATTTTGAAGGGAATAAGTTGTCCAAGACAAAAGATGGAGAAAAATAGTGTGATTTACGAAAATAAATATTTTCATCTATTTTTGATAGATTTTTGCAATTCTGCTCAAAGAGGCTTGTCAATCGGATACGTTCCAATCATTTTGAGTACTCGAAAAACTATATTAAGAGTTCATATAATGAAGTTATGATCCAAACAAGTTGCAAACAAAAATAGGGTAGAAAAAATGAAAATTGTGAAAAGTAGTAAAAAAAAGCATAATCTTTAAAGTTGAAAGCCTTAAGCTTTTATGAGTGAAAGGGAGTGGAAAAAACTATAAAAGGGAGGACAAGGAGAGAATGACGGCCATCATCAAATCAAGGGAGAGAGGCTAGAGGTTGATAAGCTTGAATCCCTCGCCTTCTTTGAGAGGATCGTCATTGAATTTTGGGGAGAAGGCTTAAGGTCGAGCTTGATCATCTCACCTACATCGAAGTTTCCATCATTGCGAGTCGCTATATGAAGATTTTTTGAGCTTGATGCTCCTTTCCTTCCTTGAAAATCTTTCCACAAATCATGACATCTCACCTTCTTCTCTTCTCTCTCGATTCGAAATCTATGAACCTATATTTTTCCTATATTTTTTAAATCAAGAGTTTAATTTTCTCATTCAAAATTTTTCTGAATAAGTTTTATTTCGTTGAGTTCTTCTCTCATCTCAAAGCGTCCTTGTGACAAGAAACTTTCAAAACCCCCCGAGCTAACCCCGTGTGACACCGTATGGTGCATTGTGTCCATGCTAGTGGAACTGGGAGCTATGTCAATAGGGTGTTGTCCCACACTTGAGGACCTAGTGCATGTATGGGGAAAGTGCGGTGAGTGTGGCTTAGCAAGATAAGTCTAACCATAGGTGTGTCCTGTCCCACCCTTGATGTGCCCTAAGCATGAAGTGGGAAACAAAATGGGTTAGGGGGTTAGTAGACATGGAGCTAGCCAACCAAGGCCACCGGAAGTGCTTAACTTGAGGACCCCTAGATGCGGTGAAAAAAATGGGCTCTAATAGTTGCTATTATGGTGGCTATGTTGGCTGTTCTAGATCCCCGAGCCCTAGCAAGGTGAGTTCTTATGTGGTTAAGCTAGTTGAGAGTAGGTGAGCGTGTTCCTCTTCCGGTCCCAAACTGGTAGCAGTCACGGGTGCCTTGCCATGTAGTCTGTGTTGTAGAGTCCTCTTCGTCAACTCTAACTTTCTCTTGAGTTGCTCCTTTGTCTCTTCTCCTCCTCCTCGCTGCGTGACATTTAACATTGTTCTCAAGAATGTATGTTGTTACTCCATCATCCCCGTCTTGACAGATGTGGCTTTGCTTTCTGCCTAGGAGGCACTCACTCTCAGTGTGGGAATGCTTGCAGGCTAAGTTTCTAACTCGATCTTCATTTTTGGCTATGCATTCTTCTTCTTTTTCCATCATCCATTCTACCCCTTGGCTTTGACACTAGACTAGAGAGGCAATTACTTGCTCTTGCTCTCACCACAATGTATTCATTTGCTTGAGCTCTTGGGTTTTTTTCATCACCTACTCTTTGAGTATGTCTTGCTTATGGAGAACTACTTGCAAATAGTTGTACAACTCCATTAATTTCCTATTGTTCTCCTCATCCCGTTGGTTCTTTACATCTTGTAGCTCCTTCGTAGTCTGCTCTTTTTTCCTCTTCAACTTCTTCATTTCTAGTTCTAGATGTTAATTCTCACTGGAGTTGAAAGCGCACATGTTCTCCAAGAAGATGTGGTTTTTCCTCTGTTCATTATATAGTTCTTTGAGAATTTCCTCTCCTTCTCTTGCCTTCAAGCCCTCTTTCAATGAAATTATTTCTTTATTAATGATTGTGATCACCCTTGCTTGCTCCAACATGTAGTCTGTGAATGCAGCCTTTTCTTTCTCGAGCTCAGTGCAAGGGTGGCCTTTTTTTCCTTAGTTGCATTATGGAGTTGATTCTAAAACTCTTCCACCAATTCATCTTTATCTTCGTTGCAATGCATGGCTGAAGGTACCGAAGTGGTTGAGACTTCCCAGCACGGTACCTTTGGCCCTAGACACGACTTTGCATTTGCAGCAGCTGGTCTCTTGGCTCTTGTGAGAGGGGCTCCTTCGATTGGGTGCAGGTGCAATCTCTTGTACCTTGCTACCTAAATACTACACCCAAGCCATGAGGTTTCTTTCATTGATTTCTCCCTCTATAGCACCCTGTGTTGGGGTGATTGTCAGTGTGGCCAAGACTTGTGGGGTGGAGTGTATTAGGGTCTTTCCCTTACCTTCCACCATCAATCTTGGTCTAGCTTCCTCTGCTACTACACTTGAACTCAGCATGTCTTCTCTCACTGGACTCTAACATTCCCAATTCATGAGATCGGGAGGGTTGCTCCACGAATCTCTGAATGGCCAAAGCAATCTCTTCTTCTTTTTTTCTCAGCATTTCTTCCTCCTCTTCTTGCCTTGCTTCCTTCTTTCCCCTAGGCTTGAGTGCTCTAAGCCTTGCTGCTCACGAACCATTCCTTCGCTAGAAGCTTCTTGGTGTTGAGGTGGTTTGTCATGCTCCTTTCCATTAATGACCTTTTCCGCATCATTCTATTGCTCCTTGCATGTTTCTTCTCTCTCCTATTCTCCTCTTGAAATTGAAATGGTTGGGCTCACTAGGGTGGGGGATCGGTGCTCCTCACAGAATGTTGATGGCTCTTGGTGAGTTGGTGATGACTGCGGGGTCTCCTCCACCACCTCCCTCTCAACCTCTTGTAGTGCTTCCTAGATGATGGCTCTTAGTACTCCTCCAAAGCCTATGGTCGAGGCCTTGGAGGTAGGCTTCTTCCTCTTGGATTGTACAGTGGTCGTGCTAGAGCCTCACCTCTTGCCATCCTTGGTGTTGCAACTAGCACCCTTGTGAGGCTTGTATCATTCTATGGATGTATGCATTCCAGTTTACCTTATCGAGCATTGGCTGCGAGGATTTTTGTTAAGGGTACCTTGATTTTACTCATTAGAGCATTGTAACTTTGGCTTGAAAAGAGTGTGTGGATCATCCTGACCTTCAACGAAATGGTAGGATCTAGGACATCTGCTAGGCTTATGCCATCATTGGTGTAGATCCTTCTTTTGTCCATCATTAGCGTTCCATACGCATCCCTCTTGGGTCTTCTTTTTGGCTTTACTACTAGCCCCAGTTTCTTTCCTACAATTTTTGGGTGAAGGGGGACTACCACACTTCTAGAATTCTTGCCCTACTTGATGGTCACTATGCCAATGTTATGCCAATGTTCCTTTGGATATCAAAGGTCCTTAGGAATTCAGTGCACTTGCTGTGGTCTATTTCCTATCCCACATTCTCCAATTACTTGGTAAAGTTGCATTGTTCTACCATTTGGGACACCGCCCCTTCAGCACAGCTGTCACCACTCCTTCAAGGTTGTGGATGCTATGATACTTTAATTGGTTGAAAGCCCAAATTTCCATGGCCAATCCATATCTACTATGTTCTCCAAAAAGGGAAGCATGTCGGTTTTATCCTGCTCTCTTGCCATTTAGGTTCATATTGCCACAGAACATCCACAATTAGTTCTCTTTAGAGGGTGATTCTTGCACAAAAAGTAAGCTGACTAGAAAGATCATTGTTTGAAGGTAAAAGCTCTCATACCACAAGGAATATGACCCACCAAAACTTGCAAGTTAAGAATTTGCATACTACTCAACCATACCTTCATTCTTTTCTTTATAATAATTCAATACTCATTTTGAGTTTTTACCATTTGAGTTTGATTCGTTAACCCCTTCCCCCCTGGAAAGATCAAAATCCTTCCTAGGATTGTGGAATCAAAGTGTATGGGTCTTCAACATGTGCATGATGTGCCTTACTATCTCAAGAACCAATCATAAAATTTGGGTTATATTCAAGGGTCACATAGAGGTCCAAATCCTGTGGATGAATCCCTACTTGTGTGATGTATGTCAACACATTAGTCAAGAGGTCACTTGAGTCAAGCCAACTCGAAAGGTGAAGCTCCTCCTCTGTTAGAATATTGTCCAAGCATGGGTTAAGCATGACATTGTCTTCCAAAGGATGATTCCTGGTTAGGGCGACCAGTACCCCAAAGGAGGTCGGGCCCACATAGGTTGGGTTGTACTCTAAGGTCTTGATGATCGCATGTCCTTGTTCCACATGGGTCATGATTTGATGTCCTTGTTGGGCCCATGAAAGGTGTAAATTATACCACTTATGCATGAATTTAGACTTGGATTCAACAAGTCATTGGAGTTCAGAGAGTTCTTGGAGTGGCATGGGAGTTTTATATTTATGATAAGATGCAATTAAGCACCAGTTTTTGGCCTTTACTCATGAGATTTCATTACCAATCATCTCCTTTTCCATACTGGAAGTTTTAATGAAGATGAATTCATAATCTTCCCAAGAACATGGTAAGGAACGTGCCTTGGTTGCTATAGATTCGTCAAGTAGACCTAGGTCTACTTGAAATATTCATAACTTCTAGCAAACAATGTGAAAGTTGAATGTAGTCATTTGTGGCCGAATCATCCCCCATGGACATGGCCATGTTGGATACCACTTCAAGGATATATTGTCATGGTGGTGACGACTTAAGGTTTTCTGGTGGCTTGGGTTTGGTTGGGCAGGACAATTTGACTGGGGGTCCTTCCATTGAAAGATCTATAGTGGTTGTGGCAAGCTCAGATTGTGAGGGTTGCAATGCGTAGGTGTTGGGGGCCTTGGTGATTATCTTAGAGCTTTTAGGCAAGACTACACTCGGTTGCGCTTGGAAACCGAGATGCACTTTAGGTTGGTAGACCATTTGAGTGCTCAAGGATTGAGCACCTTCTGTCTCAGTTCCTCTCCTCCCTTTTTTTGATTGAGGTTTTGGGAGCTTAGTTTTTGGGGCTTAAGATTCGGGATCCAAGTTAGCATTCACCAATTTGGGCAACCACAATGAGGTGTTACCTTCATAGTATACTTAGGCTCGTAACAAGGTCTTTGGGACCAAGAGTTGGATTTTAGGAGCCGATTTGAAGCCGTGCTTGAAGCCTTTGAGGTCGTTTTTGGAGCAAGAAGTGCTTGGGAAGCACCAAAGACCAAATTTTCATGAAAAATCAAACGGTGGTGGATGGCCGAGCTAGAGTTTTCCTAGATGCATTTTGATGTTAGGAATCTAATGCAAGTCCCTGTTCGGTATCCATCAGAGGTCGTTTGAGCCCCCATTTAATCCCCGCAAGGCTTGGTATTATAAAGTAGCTATTTGATCTGGGAGCCGAAAAGTGCACGATAGGGCCCATGTTTATAGATTTTGATGGTGTGAAGCCACTTGTCGAGACAAATCTCGAATCTGAGTTCGGTTGCTTGCTCAAAACCAAAATATCCACTTGGTGACAGTGTGAACACAAAAAATTTGAACTATTTTTGAAGTTTATAACCTTAGGCTTAATAAAAGCCTTGAAATCAACTAAACTTTTGATAAATAGGAGGGGGTATGCACAAATTTTTTTGAGTCCCTTCCAAATCGCCCGATGCCTCTTTGATTCACGTCATTTTGGAGAGGGAGAGAGAGATTCTTGATTTGAAGAGAGAGAGAAAGAAGATGTGTGTAATTTTTCTAATTTTCATGGAGTATTCAAAATTCAAAAAATTTAGTATTTCTCTCTTCTCTCTCCTCTTAGTGGCTGTTCATATGCATCAATTCAAGAGACAAGGGGGAGGGTTGTGAGAATGACGAATCCAGAGCAAATGATGATGTTGGAGTGATGGAGGACATAGATTGGACTTTGAAAGTGCATCAATGGCAAAGAAGAAGCATGAGCGGCCTCCCGTCTATGAGATACGAGCCTCGCAATCGTGATTTCTATGCGTAATTGAGCGGTTCTTTTGTTTTACAAAAAATGGTTGAAGAAAGTGCTTAATTTTGTTTGTTTTTTATTTCCCATGTTTCATTCTCACTGAAATATGAAAGAAAACCGGAAAAACATAATGGTATAATAGTTTCATATGAAACAACAAAACCCGCAACTTGTAGTTTTGATAAAAATAATGGAATTTGGGGTTTTTGTTGAGTGTTTTGGGGACCCATATGGGATGAAAATGAGTATGAAAATGAAGTTGAGTGTCCTTCATTAGTAAGAACTCGTAATTTTGAAATATCACATTTTTATGAGGAAAGAAATGGAGAAAAAAAGGAAAACGAGGAAAATTTTAGTTTTCTTACCTAAAAATTTAGGAAAAAATACATTTTATGTCCATGAGCATATAACAAGGCTAGAGCATGATAATGAAGCCTCAATCAAGCCTTGTTTCCATGTTATAGTGTGTTTTTATCGATTTTTACATGGAAAACTACATAAAAATGAGCCCTACACCTATCAAATGAATGCAAAACCTAACCGGTAAGAGGGAACAGGGATTATGAAAGTGAGTGGTCGTTGAAAATGTTTTAAGTTTTGATTTTTTTGATTATGCATAGCATATAGGCCGATCACTATTTAAATTTAAGAGAGACTAGTAGCACGAGGAAACTCGGTGCTAGTCTCTAGCAATGCCGCAATTACGAGTAGCTTGGAAATCATTAAAGGATTGGTTTTGCACCTCACGTGGTTGGGTTTTTCATAATAAAATGCTTGATCATGAGGTGTGTCATCCACATTTACATTATGCATATCACATGGTAACTCTTGGATGCATAGCAATTGATTGCCAATTATATGACATACGCCGAGTTGTGAGGAAACCTAAGCTATAGGATAGACGATCGATTCCTAGGGGCAAGCTTGGTAAGAAAATATCAAATATCCTAGATCGTTCAAAATATATAGAACTGGAGAGTGCTCATATGTGCTTTGTGTTAGAGCAGCGCATCGAGGGGCCAATCCTCTCGTTGTAGAAGAGCTGTAGTGGGGCCACCGCATTGAGACGAGGGGTTGCCTCATATGTTTGTGTATTGGCTTATGGTACTTCTAGACATCATGCACATAGATATTGTGGGCCACTTAGAAGTGTTGTGCTGGGATACAAAACGAGACAAACTCTAGCTATAGGCACACTAGTTGGGCCTCTGTAACACTCACAAGATAACCCCACAGGGCCTTGCGGTCAGGAGCATCGAAGGGACACACTGCCCTAATTCCTATTATAGATCTTGCGTTTGTAATGGAACGTAGTCCAACATTTTCTCTTCCTTAATTCTCAGAGAGAGATCCCATATATTCTAGTATAATTTATCACGTAACACAAACATAGGAGGAAACCCCTCGGCTAAATGTTGTGGCCCCATTGTAGCTCTCCTACACTGAGAGGATTGGCCCCTCGATGCATTGCTCTAATATAAAGCACATACAAACAATCTCCACTCTTATATATTTTAAACAATCCATGAGATTGATCTTTCCTTACCAAGCTTTCCCCAATAAATCGTTCATCTACCATATAGCTATTGAGAATAGAAAATGATGCTTAACATGAATGCTCGTAGAGTTTGGATGTGTGCCCAAAAGAGGCTTGCCCACAAGAGGCTTTGTATGAGAAAGAGATGATGATGTATTCTCTAGGAAGAGATATCCAAAATCCCATAAGCAATATCACATTGTGTCCAATTGGTATAAGCTCTCTTACACCATTGGACTAAGTTCTACTACAAATACAATATCTACAGTAGCGATTAGGGTAGTGTATCCCTTAGATGCTCCTAGTTGTGAGGCCGTATGGGGTTGTCTTGTGAGTGTTGCAGGCTTGGCTGGTGCCTATAGCTAGTGTCAGACCCATTTTAGGTCCTGACAAGTGGTGCTTTTTTGAGGAGTTGCCTATATGTGGTGATTCCCGTGCCTTGGTCAATTGGGACATATTCTTTAGTTTATGCCAAAAATTAGTGAGCTAAACTCACTAGACCATCAAGTGGAGCTCTAAAAGCAAGAAAGGGCTAAACGAGCTAGACCGTGAGCTTAGGTAAATAGAAGATACTCTCCACAAAGGAGTGTTCTGATATCTTTGCAAGGGCAGGGTTTTAATAACCCTAGCTCGGCACATAGTCCATTAGGAGGAGGAAGCTCTAGTTCTTCCCCCCTTCCAGTTAGTCACTCCACTTCGAGTGGAGCTCTACTTCCGGTTATTTGAACCCCTGTAGTAGTGAATCTGGCTATTACCATGGTAGCACAACCTATTGCTTTACTTACTAGAATGATGGATTTGCTAGCTTTAGGTTTTCCCCTGCCCATCTTTAATGGGTTAATGGAGGAGAATGCGGAACTACACATTAAAGAATTTCAAAAGTTGATGTTCAACTCTCGTATCCAAGATGAAGGAAATTTAACGATGTTCTTTAACATGATCCTCAAAGGAAGAGCTACCATATGGTGCCATGGCCTAGAAGCCAGAACCATAACCACTATTGATTTGTCATGAAGAAGAAAAACAATCAAATCTGGCTTTGTGTAGACTTTAGAGAGCTGAATAAGCAGACAGTTAAGGAATACTACCCATTGCCCTTTATTGACCATATTTTGGACTAGTTAGCAGGTAGGGAAATATATTCATTTATGGACTACTTTGCGAGAAACCTTTGCATACCATGAGATGGACTTTGGTTGTATTTCATTGTGGGGGATACCTTTGCGTACCAAAAACAACTTTCATGAATGTCTTTGGTACCTTTGCATACCATGTGATGGCCTTTGGTTTATGCAATGCACCTGATTCATGGCAACAAACAGTAGACAAGACCTTTGGTGACATCTCCCCAGAGGAGTCGAAAGTATTTATCGATGACCTGAGGATAGCGACCATAAGAGAAAGGCAGTTGATTATTTTAAGAAAGTGTTTTGAGTGGTGCAGATAATTTTGAATAGCCCTTAACCCATGTAAGTGTGTCTTTGGGGTGCCTTATGGGCTATTACTAGGCCATGTGGTCAGTTCATTAGGGATCGCGCAACTAACCCTGAAAAGATCAAGGTCATAGTCACCATGAGTCCATCACCCACTTCGAAAGAAGTATAGATCTCTCTATCATCTGTAGGATACTACTGAAGGTTCATAAATGCCCTGGCAAAAAGAACCTTGCCACTAACGAATTTGTTATCTTTTAACTATCTATTTGAATGGAGTGACCCTTGTAAGGTAGCTTTTGATTATGTGAAACAGGAGCTAGTAAAAGCATCATTTTTAAAAGCACCTAAAAGAGGCAAAAAATTCTACATATTTTTAGCAACAACCATACATAGTATCAGCTATTGTTTATCCCAAATTTGGGAGGAAAAATGGTATCACCCGATAGCATTTGCTAGTTGGAAGTTGGTCGTATCAGAAATCAACTATCCCTACATGGAGAAGTTGTGCCTTGCAATGATGTTTGCGACTAAAAATTTCAAGCACTACATTCTCTACAAGAAGGTAGTTTTCTATACAAAGACAGAGGGGCTTAGATTTCTGATGAACAAGCTACAACCGCCTGATCGTTTAGCGCCAAAGTGGTCAATCACTTTGCAGGAATAGGATTATGAGATCAAGAGTAAGCCACTGAAGCTGCAAGATATTGTGGAATGCCTTGTGGATTTTGGGGAGCTGAAAGAGACTTTGGCTGAAGGAAGTGATATTGAGGAAATGTTTAAAATTGATACAACTTTGATCCCATCTTGGTATGTTGCTATAATGCATTATCTATCAATGGGAGAGGCCGGAGCTACTTTATCAAAATCAGAAAAGAGAAAAATTAGATATCATGATTTTAAATTTTCTTTGATTGCAGGAACACTATATTGGTAGGGGCTTGATGATATCTATCACCGATGTGTGATGCTTGAAGAGGTTTCATTCATTTTGGAAGAGTTCCATGACTCCTCTTGTGGAGGACATTTTGCCGGACGATTGACTACCCAAAAAGCTTTAAGAGCTAGATATTGGTGGGCATCCATTTTCCAAGATGCATTTGAGTATGTTAAGATATGTGATACTTGTCAACCACAATACAATAGGGAGAATAGGAAGCAACCACTTACTCTTCTTATGACTATACTTCCATTCAAGAAGTGGGGCATCAACTTTGTGGGTCCTATTACCTCATCATCTTCTACACAGAAGAGATACATCATGGCGACTAACTATTTTACAACGTGGTCAGAAGCATGAGAAACGAGGAATGATGATATAAAGGAGATTGCTACTTTCCTATTAGAGTAGATTATATGATAATTTGGTCCGCCAAAAGAATAAGTATCGGACCATGGAACCCATTTCCTAAACAAGGTGATCAAAAGTCTAACTGAAGCTTGGAAAATTAAGCACAATACAATGACTCCTTATAACCCACAGGTGTGGGCAAGTTGAAAGTAACATGCAATTGTGGGTATTCTATCAAAAATATAATTAAAAAAGAAGTGAGACTGGGATAAGAAACTATATGTGACAGTATGGGTATATAACACAACGTTTAAATGAGGCCACACCCCGTTCAAGCTAGTCTATGGAGAGGAGTGTATTTTTCCCTTAGAGATTGAGTTGCAAGATTTGCAATCAATCATTCTTTGGGTGAGGAGGATGCCCTTTTTGAGTGCTTTACAACTGTTGCCCACTTGGATGAGCTCAAATTGTAGAGTCTGTTACACTAGGAAGTTGCTAAGCATCGTATGAAGCAACTGCACGATTTAAAAGCAAAGAAACATACCTTTAAGAATGGACAGGTAGTTCTATATTATGATGCACGTAGAGAACAGTTTCCAAGAAAACCTGAGCCCAAATGGGACAGTCCCTACAAGATCATAAGAATAGGGAAGAATAAGTCCCCAACATTACTAGCAATTCTTGAGGGAGTGGAATTTACAAATAAGGTTAATCTTAAGAAGATTAATCCTTATTATCTCTAAATGCACTAACAAAATAAATACCTTGTAGGTCAATGCGGGGATGATCATTCAAAAACCTACAAGAGAAAACATTGGTTGATGGGGGGGCTTATTCCTTACTTGGAACACCCATACTTGAAGCAGAGATATCATCAAGGAAAGCTTATCTAGTGGACTAAAGGATATAAAGTGATTGAACAAGAGGACAGATCATTTGTCTCGGAATTTTAACAAGCATCCATGGTACATTAAATGAAGAAGGTGGGACGGAGCCTTCAATACACCCTTTGAATATGCTCGATTTTAACTAGGTGAACCCATTGTTGACGTACACATTGTACTTTGATGGAGTGTCCAAGGGTCCCACCAAAAAAGGGAGTATAGGGGTAGTTACTAGAGATCCCCTACATAGAGTTGTGGCAAAATTAGATGTTTATCTCGGGATTGGATTTACTAATAACATGGAGAAATACAAAGATTTAATCATGGGCTTGAATATTAGTAAGAATGGCGGTATCCGTCAGTTGTTAGTAAAGTGGGATTCCCAATTGGTATTGAACTAACTAAATGGGATGTACACAGTATGGAATCCCATTCTTTCTATGTATTATTACACTGCTATGACCATGCTCGATGGGTTTGAGAGAGTATCTGTTCAGCTGGTTCCACGTTATTGGAATCAATTTACAGACTCGCTAGCAAACTTTGCTTATGAAGAAGACATTTTCTTCAACTATGGTCCTAGTTCAGACATCTCTATTAATGATGAGATAGAAACTAGTTGATTATGGGGCATTTTATCAGAACATGCCCTATATGGTAGGCAATGGTTAGTATGGGTGATGCACAAAGTGGCTGAGACCCATTTTTCTTTGTTGTCTTGGACCCATAGGTTGGTCATACAACATGTTATGCATACACATCTTATTATTTATGCAAGAGGCATGGGTCACAATTTGATGCATTTAGTTTAGGGCAGGAGTCCTATTTCCTCCTTGGGGAGGAGCATTTTGTTGTCTATTAACAAGGATCCACAAGGGGGGATACATATGAGCTATTGTGTTTTATTCCATTAGGCCAAGAGGGCTAGTTCTTTTTAGGGTTTTAATGCTTGATTTTCTTAGGCCGCCAAGAGGGCCAAATTTACATGCTTTATTTCTTTCAGCCAAGAGGGCTAGTTTTGTCAGGTGTGAACTGTGATATTTCTTTACACAAAGAGGGCCATAAGTCTATTTGGCGCATGTAAATTTAATGGGTTTCTATTTTAGTGATTGCATCACATAGATTGATGAAGTCACTGGAGGGATCCTTTGCTACGGAGGAGCTTCTTGTGGCCATTCCAAGTGTTCCGTCCCCTTTCCAAGTCATTTTCCCTTAAGCAGATAATGTTATATATGTACGTAGGGATTAATTTCTTCTCATTTTTTGTGGACCGACAATCAATGCATGAAGTCCTAGGGGTTAGGTTTGGTAAATTTGGGGGAGATTTGAGTAGTTATCCACCTCTGTTAGGACATTGTCAAGTGATAAAGACCTGTGCTAGAGGGTACTCCTTGTGACCCTGTCCTACCTGCTTTTGCTAGGTAGTTGTCCTAGGAGTCCCTGCTAGTGTGAGGCAGCCAATCACAAAAGGAAAAGAAAAAGGAAGAAAATTTCTACAAGCAGTTGATTATCTCCTTGCAGAGGCCTGATAGGTTTCTGGGGACGAGTCAGCAGACTTGGGGCAATGCCTTGCCTTCCTAGGGGTAGCATATAGCCAAAAAGAAGGAAAATATGGAAGGTTGGAGTGAAAATAAAAGTGAGTGTTATAAAGAATTAAGTGTCACCTTGCAAGGGCTTGGTAAGCGCTTGGGTACCAACTCAAGACCTGAGGCTGATGCCCTACTCTCCTCGGATCACTCTACGCTCAGCTCCCTCCTTTTTACACTCCAGAGTATGGAAACCTTGGGAAGACAATGTGTTATAGTAAAAATATGATATCTAGGCTATAGGAGTCCTCACCTAGTAGGAGGTCCTGGTCCAATTGTCCTAAGTTAGGTAGATAGTTCGGAGTACCACTAGGATGACCTCTTTGATAGGCTTTTTAGCTAGTCCATATTCAAGCAATTGGTTAGAAACTCTCTTTGGATTTCTGTCAGATTACACTGGGCTTATCCCTTCTATATTTTCATGCCTTGATTTTGTCATGGGGTAGGGCGAGAGCTGTGGAATGTTTTGTTGTGTATTTTTTGTATCAACTTGGTACTCTTTATGGTTATGCATGTGCAACTCTTTTTGTGGGATTCGACGGGCTAAGTCACCCTATCGGATAGTCGCCAATGAGAGTTGGATTTTAGGAGCCGAGCTTGAAGCCTTTGAGGTTGTTTTTGGAGCAATAAGTGCTCGGAAAGTGACAAAGACTAAATTTTCATGAAAAATCAAACAGTGGTGGGGATGGCCAAGCTAGAGTTTTCCTAGATGCATATTCGTCCATCAGAGGTTGTTTGACCCCCATTTAATCCATGCAAGGTTTGGCATTATAAAGTAGCTATTGGATCTAGGAGCTAAAAAGTGTGCAATAGGGCCTAAGTTTATAAATTTCGATGCTGCGAATCCACCTATCCAGCCGGATCTCGAATCCGAGTCCCTTTTACCCTCTCAAAACCAAAATATCCACTTGGTGATAGTGTGAACACAAAAAAACTGAACTTGTTATTTTGAAGTTCATAACCTTAGGCTTAATAAAAGCCTTGAAATCAACTAAAATTTTGACAAATAGGAGGGGGGGCATACGCCCCTTTCAAATCACCTCATGCCTCTCCGATTCACATCATTCTGGAGAGGGAGAGAGAGCTTCTTGATCATACGAGAGTGAGGAAGGAGATGTGTGTAATTTTTCTAATTTTCATGGAGTATTCAGAATTCTGAAAATTCATTCATTCTCTCTCTTCTCTCCTCTCTCCTTTTAGTTGTTGTTTATATGCATCAATTCAAGAGAAAAGGGGGAGGGTTGTGACGATGACAAATCTAGAGCAAATGATGATGTTGGAGCAATGGAGGATGTAGATTGGATTGTGAGATTGCATTAGAGGAAAAGAAGAAGCATCAGCGGCCTCTTATCTACGAGATACAAGCCTCGCAATTGCGGTTTCTATGCGTACTTGAGCAGTTCTTTTGTTTTATAGAAAATGGTTGAAGAAAGTGCTTGATTTTGTTTGTTTTTTATTTCCCATGTTGCATTCTTGCATTCGAGGTTTTTGTTGAATGTTTTGGGGTCATATGGGATGAAAATGAATATGAAAATGATGCTGAGTGTCCTTGATCAGTAAGAACTCATGAAATATCACATTTTAATGAGGAAATAAATGGATAAAAATAAGAAAAATTAGAAAAATTTTAGTTTTCTCACCTAGAAGTTTAGGAAAAAATATATTTTATGTCCGTGAGTGTATAACAAGACTAGATCATGGGAATCAAGACTCATTCAAGTCTTTTTTCCATGTTATAGTGTGTTTTTATTGATTTTTACATTGAAAACTACATAAAAATGAGCCCTGCACCTATTAAACGAATGCAAAACTTAACTGCGAGTAGGAGGGAAGAGGGATTATGAAAGTGAGTGGTTGCTGAAAATGTTTTACATTTTGATTTTCTTAATTATGCATAGCATATAGACCGATCACTATTTAAATTTAAGAGAGATTAGTAGCACGAGGAAACTCGGTGCTAGTCTCTAGCAACACCACAATTACGACTAGCTTGGAAATCATTAAGGGATTGGTTTTTCACCTCATGTGACTGGGTTTTTCATCATAAAATGCTTGAGCACGAGGAGTGTCATCCACAATTGCATTATGCATATCACATGGTAACTCCTGGATGCATAGCAATTGATTGGCAATTACATGACCTACGCCGAGTTGTGAGGAAACCTAAGCTATAGGCTATACAATCCATTCCTAGGGGAAAGCTTGGTACGAAAATATCAAATCTCCCAGATCATTCTAAATATATGGGAGTGGAGAGTGTTCATATGTGCTTTATGTTAGAGCAGTGCATCGAGGGGCCAATCCTCTCAGTGTAAGAGAGCTGCAGTGGGACCACCACATTTAGCCAAGGGGTTGCCTCCTATGTTTGTATTACATGGTATATTATACCAAGATGTATGGGATCTCCCTCTTAGGAGTAAGGAAGGAAAATTGTTAGACTACATTCTACTATAAACGCAATATCTATAGTAGTGATTGGGGCAATGTGTCTCTTAAACGCTCTTGGTCATGAGGCCATGTGGGGTTGTCTTGTAAGTGTTATGGGCCTAACTAGTGCCTATAGCCAGTGTTAGGTCCATTTTAGATCCCGAGAGGGACACATCATTGCTTAATCACATGTGCACTATGGGATTTCCAACTCCGTTGTTGTCACAGTGTGTAGGGTTGAAGGTCACCACAGGGGTTTGGCAAGAAATTTGGACAAGATAGATGGAGATCACAAGAATATTATCTTGTTTTCTTGCTGTAATAGCAATCACAAATTATAAAATCAAGTACAGTATGCTGTCATGTATCATAAATAACTCTACATCCCATAAATCATACATGATGCCATAGCATGAATCAACTTTGCATGATTACATTCAATGTAGACTGTTAGGGACAAAAGCTTATGAGTCAATTACAAGGCTTGTAGGGCAAAGAGACTTGCTTCAAGAGAGCTTCAAATTGGGTTCATGATAAGGATAAGTTACCACAGCCAAGAAATAAGAGAAAAAAATCCTCTTAATTCAACTTAAAGCATCCATGAATGATCTATAAACATTGCCTTGCCATAGGGGTACATAATACTTGCATATTTTGACAATATATCTTCTGTAGAGTAAAAAATGAAATAAAAGAACAATGTTGTAGCTAATTCTTTGAATATGGCTAAATATATCAGCCCTAAATTAACCCACAGAAGAGAAGGGGTTCAAAGAAATAGACGACTAGAAGAATACTCACAGAAAGAAATAGAAAATGTATAAGAATACTCACAAAGATGAAGCATGCCAGTTTATTCCTGCATTATGAGAAGATAAAACTCTTGTAGACAAAAACATGTATAAAATAATACCTTCCTCTATGCTGCTCAAATCACCAATTTGATGCTTCCATTAGCTCCAAAAGGGGGGGAAAATACCAACACACCTGGCCAAAATTCTGCTATATCACTCCCCTTCATCTCCCACTTGAGAGTGTAATTCACTGCCTAAAAATAGTCACGTCGCGCGATTTTGCTAATCTTTATTTTTACATAAAATCCTCTCAAATCTAGAAGTTGTGTATAGTTTTATGGATTTTTACAAGAGATTATATCTAGAATATCAAAAATTGGCTAAAACTTGTCCAAAAATCTAATATTTTGAACCATGGACACTAACACCAATGTCTAAAATGGCATTGGCTCTCTAAATCAATAAGAAAGCCACACTCTAGATTTTTTTACACAGTGTGTGCCTAGCGGTATGACACCATTTAGGCCTAAACTAAGAGGTATGGAAATGACACATACATGATGCTTGATGTTTGTAAAAGTGTGGTTTAAGTTTCGGAATCCACTTGTATTTCTGGCCCATGGTTCGTTGATGTGATAGGATAGGCACAAGGCCCCTACACTTGAATGTGGTGTCACTTGTCAAAGGAAGCCCAATTATATGAAAAATTTAGATCGTGCACCTTGGTTCATTGCCACTTTCTGCTTTCCACCAAAAGGTCCTTGAGGGGTTTCGAGATCTGGTAGGTGGGTTTCCAGCCAGCTTTCTAAACAAGTGCTCGAGGATTCCATGAAGTTCAAGTTTGTTTGCTAGGACATGATGGGTGATTGACATTGATTGGCTTATGGGACTTCCAGTCATCATGCATATAGATATTGTGGACCACTTAGAAGTGTTGTGTTAGGACCAAAAATGGGTTTGACTCTAGCTATAGGCATTAGCTAGGCCTTTATAACACTCACAAGACAACCCCACATGGCCTTGCAGGTTAGGAGCATTGAAGGGACACATTGCCCTAATCACTACTATAGATATTGCATTTGTAATGGAACGTAATCCGGCGTTTTCCCTTTCTTACTCCTCAGAGGGAGATCCTATACATTTTAGTATAATATATCGTGTACCACAAACATAGGAGGCAACCCCTTGGCTGTGTTGAGAGAGAGAGAGAAAGAGTATGGGAGAGATACACAAGACATGCTCCCAAAGAATGATTCATATTGATGTAGAGTTAGTATATATAGGTGAGACCCAAGTCAAGTGAGAGATGATATATATAGTTGTAACATCCCCACTCAAACAAAGGTCTCTGGCTGCGAGTGAAAAAACCCTTGGGGAGAACAAGGGAAGAACCTGAGCCCCTACACATACCTACGATACAAAAATGATTTACTATAAAGTTTTCTTGAATACAATGATACATGCCTCAATCTATGAGACAAGAACTTGGAACAATACCAAGTGCATGTCTTAATGAACTAAAGTGAGCTTCACTAAGAGCTTTTGTGAAAATGTCTGCAACCATTTGATCACTAGGACAATGCTCCACCATAATGGAACCTTTCTTGACTTCATGTCGAACATAATGATAATGAATAGCAATATGCTTTGATTTACTATGTTGTATATAGTCTTTGGTCAGACTTATAGCACTTTGGTTGTCGCATCAAAGAGGTGTACTAGATGATGAAGGATGTCCCAAATCTGCAAGTAGTTGTCGAATCCAAACTAGCTCGCGAGCTGCTAATGATGCAGCAACATATTCGGCCTTAGTTGTAGAAACCGCAACACATCGTTGTTTCTTGCTGGACCAAGAAACCAACCATGCATTTACAAAGAAACAATTCCCACTTGTACATCGCATGGATAAATGTGAACTTGCCCACTCAGCATCTGTATATCCAATAAGGTCAAGAGAAGTTGAAGAAGATAAAGAAGAATCCTCTCGACAACGATAAATAAGAACAAACTCCTTAGTACCCTTGAGGTACTTAAGAATATGTTTTGCAGCACTCCAATGAATAGTGGAAGGGGAAGAAAGATACTGTCCCAAAAAGTTAGCTGCAAATAAAATATCTGGTCTTGTGTTTAAACCAATAAATTAAAGACAACCAACAAGATTAGCAAAAGGTTGATGAATGGTTGATTCTTTATTGCGTGTTGTAGATGTACCCTTGGTAGAGCTCGAAAGAATGGGAGTGTTGGCAGAGTGCGCATTTGTTAACCCAAACTTTTTAACAATATCATTAATAAACTTTGTCTGGTGAAGAAGAAGAATGCCTTCTTGTCGGTGTCATTGAACTTGAATACCCAAACAAGAATGTATCTCACCAACATCCGCCATTTCAAATGCAGTCAATAAAAGTTTCTTCATAGCATCCAAGAAAACAATATTATTTGACACAAGAATAGTATCATCAACATATAGAGCAAGAATAATAAAACATTTTTCCTCCCTTTTGATGTAAAGATTTGGGTCAGCAAAACATGCAACAAAACCTTCAGATGTGAGGAACTGATCAATCTTAATATACCAAGCACGAGAGGCTTGCTTCAATCCATATAATGCATGATGAAGCTGGCATACAAGATGCTCCTTTCCTGCAATCATAAAACCTTTAGGTTGCTCCATATAGATTTCTTCTTCAAGAGCTCCATTGAGAAAAGCCGTTTTAACATCCATTTGGTGAATTTCTAGAATGAGCAACCTTTTGCAACAAGTCGTGCTTTGAACTTATCAAATGAGCCATCAACTTTGATCTTGGTTTTATAAATCCATTTACATTTGATAGGAACACAATTTGGGGGGAGTTCAGTAAGAATCCATGTACCTTTGGAGATTAAAGAATTGTACTCAGCTTACATAGCTTCTTGCCATTGATCCCTTTGAGACGAATTGATAGCTTCCATATACGATATTGGATCCTCTTGGACAGACATAGCATCATCAAAGACATCATTTTCAATAGAATAGAATCCATGCTCTATCTCAATAGGAAGATCGACATATATCTCCAAATTTTCATCAATCTTCTTTGGAGGTGAAGGAGGTTTATGATCATCAAAATTAGTAGACTCACAAAGCAAGTAAGAAAATGCACTAAGCAAAGATTGTGTATCATCTGAAACATCTGACGACCATGTGCCACCCATAGTCTTCTCATCAAATATAGCATCACGACTAATGATAACCTTTTGAGTAGAAGGATCATAAAATTTGTAACCTTTGGAATGATCTAAATAACGAGTGAATAACCAAGAAAAATAACCTTCAAACCTGGAGGATCCAACTTATGTCGAGTGTCCTTGGGCACATGAATATAAGCAATGCAGCCAAATGTGCGAAAGTGTGAGACTGAAGGTGTCTTCCCTCTCCAGATTGTTATAGGAATTTTACCAGTAGGTGCATTTGTTGGAAGATGATTTTAAATAAAAACGGCTGTTAGAAGTGCTTTAGTCCAAAACTTTCGAGACAAACCAGAGTATATAAGCATGCAACGTATAGCATTAAGAATAGTGTGATTTTTGCGCTCAGCAACACCATTTTGCTGAGGTGAATAAGGAGCTGTAAACTCATGATGAATACCTTGATCCTTACAGAAGTCATCAAATAGATTTGATACATATTCACCGCCATTGTCACTGCGGAGAGTCTTTATAGAGAATCCAGTTTGAAGCTCCACACTTATCTTGTATTGTTTAAATATAGATAAAGCCTCAGACTTATGTCGAAGAAGATAGACATGTGTGTACTGTGAGAAATCATCAATGAAAGTTATAAAGTATCGATATTGAGACTTTGAGGGAGGAAAAGGACCGCAAATATTGGTATGAACCAAATCCAGGAGAGCACAGGAATGTGATGAAGTAGAAGTGTGGAAAGGTGAACGATGGTGTTTTCCAAGTGCACAGTACTCACATATTCCCATAAATGGATGAGATTTAAGATCTATACCTTGCACAAGACCATGACGATGAAGATCAAGAATTTTGGCAAAATCGGAGTGTGCAAATCGTTGATGCCATAATTTGCAATCTGCATCTCCAGGGGCAATAACAACATTTGCAACCATATCGTTCAATGATAGCTCAAATAGATTACCATGTCAAGGAGCCACTACTATGGTATGTCCATCTTTCTCTATACGACATTGATTATGATCAAAGCCAACAAACAAACCAATATCAACTAGACGAGCAATAGAAAGAAGATTTCTTTGCAAATCTGGAACATGAAGAACTCCTCTTAATATTCTAGTGGATGAAACAGTCCCTAGATATAAATCACCCACTCCTTTGACTTGACAAGTCGTATCATCCGCAAGGTAAATAAACTTCTTGATAGGAAGAGAATGATAATTGTGAAGCCACTACGATTGGTATGTCATGTTTCCAGTGGCACCTAAATCAACAATGAATAGAGAACCATCATGAATATGAAGTACCTTTTCTAGAGAGATATCATGATGGACAAAATTGAGCTCCTGATGAGTATGATCATCATCAGTTGTAGTTTGTTGAACAATATAAGCTCGAGAATGTTCTTCATCATATATGCGTTTATAACAACGACGAGATGGATGATCTGTATGTGCACAATAATCACAAGGAGGAAAACTTTTGGACGAGCGAGGTTGCTTTGTAGTAACTCCATGTTCCTCATCATATTGACGTGCCTAGCAATAAGAAGCCAGATGGCCTTTGCTATCACAATAAGAACAATGTTTGTTAGGATAAGCAAGATGAGAAGATTTACCACCTTGATTAGGGTGTCCACCCTACTGAAAACGTGAAGCGGGATGCTTGCGAGCAACAAAAGCAGCATCAAAATCCCTTTGTTTGCAAGTGACTAAAACAGCATCATATTTTTCCAAATGATGCTCATGACATTGAGAATATTCAATAAGAGATATACATGCTTTGTCAAAGTGGATATCATCCTTGTTAGACAAAATAGTGATGATATTGTCATATAAAGGATCTTTGATGGTATGAAGAAGTTGAGTAACAATCTGATTTTTAGCAACAGGAGCATCGGCAGCACCAAGCTGATTGATAATGTCTTTAAAAGCCTCGATATGAGAGTGCATAGAAGTACCAACCTTATATTGAAGATTCTTCAAACGAGTTTGGAGATATAAAATTTTGGTGACCGATTTCTTCTCAAACCTTGAGATAAGATACTCCCAAACAGCATGAGAGGTTTCCAGATGAAAGACATCCAACATAAGTGAGTTAGGAAGTGCAAACAATATATAACGACGAGCCGCTTTGTCACGACAAATCCAATCAGTATGATCAATTTTCCATTGTTCAAACAACAGGCCATCAGTAATTAGAGAATTGTCATTCATCACATCAATAGGTTGAACTGGGCAAGACAGGTCGCCCAAAACAATAGCAAATAATTCGTCACCTTCAAGAATTAGAATCATCTTTTCTTTCCACCCAGGAAAGCCTTGTCCTTGGAAGAAGGGAACCGAAAATTGGCCAGATGGATATCTGTTAACAATTACGCAATTGGCCTTGCTTGTATCTCGAGAGAAAACAAATAAGATGAGATCACAGAATCTGCAAACCATGAACAAGACGAGCGTAGTTGAGACACATGACAATCAAAATAGGGAGATGCATGTAAGAACAACGAAAAGTATTGAGTGACTAAAAAGAAAGCCCAAAATAGAGAGACGTAACGTGCAAGACGAGATGACACGTATAAGAAAAGTGCTATTTCGGTCGAGCAAAGAACGTGAATGAGAATAAAACATCGCTAAAAATAGCAAGATGTTTTCTTGTCGTAATCAACATCATTAACGAAGATAAGTGATTAAGGAATTGTAATTGGGGATTAATGAACTGTAATTAGAATTACAGTTTTAAATAAAGAATCGCTGATTCAAGCATAATTGTTGTCTTGAATCCTGAACTGTCATAACTTTTGATCCAAAACTCCGATTGACAAGCGGTTTTGACAGGATTCAAGAGCATGATGAGAGCTACGCACTCAGATATGGTTTTGTTTTTAAAGACAAAATTAACTAATACTTCTAATTTGAACAAGTTCATGTATCAAATCATCACTTGTGCAAAGAATTCAATCAAGTATAAACAATGAAACAACTTATCTTCCTTGTTGTTGCTACGCATCCATAGCTCTGATATCATGTTGAGAGAGAGAGAGAGTACGAGAGAGATACACAAGACATGCTCCCAAAGAATGATTCATATTGATGTAGAGTTAGTATATATAGGTGAGACCAAAGTCAAGTGAGAGATGATATATATAGTTGTAACAGGCTGAATGTCCAGCTCTCCTACGCTGAGAGTATTAGCCCCTCGATGCATTGCTCTAACATAAATAACATACAAACAATCTCCACTCTTATATATTTTGAACGATCCAAGAGATTTGATATTTCCTTACCAAGCTTGCCCCAAGAGAAACTATTCATCTACTATATAGTTGTTGAGAATAGCAAATGACGCTTAACATGAATGCCTGTAGAGGCTAGATGTGTGCTCAAAAGAGGCTTTCCCACAAGAGGCTTTGTATGAGAGATAGACAATTATGTATGCTCTAGGAAGAGATATCCAAAATCCCATAAGCACAGTAAAGAAGAGTGGTACTACCCAAAAGCTATATAAGCATGTAATTGACACTCATTTCTATAGAATGGTACTATCATTTTGTATCACTCAAGATTGTGTTTGTGAGTCCAAGTTAATCTATCTTGGAACCTAATTCACTTGAGTAACAATTCTCTATCTCAATCATGTTTTATGTTTATAACATCCGTTTGCCATAGCTAGCATAGCTCTAGATCGGTGTTTCTCAACATGGTATTAGAGCCATGGTGAGCTATGATTAGCTTCATTAGAGTAGAGTCTTTCTTTAGCCCTATTTTATTATGAATGGATAGTAGGATTTGAACCTACCTTAAGGCTCTCTACCATATCCATACCTTAGGTTTTCTCTTCATCTCATATCCTTCTCTTCACTTAAAATCAGCCTGGTCTCTTCTCTTTGTGAGCCTTCTCCTGATATTGCTTTCATGTAAGATTTGCACATTCCATTAACCTGATATTTGCATTGGAAGTTCTCCAATTGCTTGATCTAGCTTGATAAACCAGGCATCAGTTCCCTTGAGGCCTTATTTTCTTAAGAATAAGAAGAAGAAGAAGAAGAAGTATAATCGATCCTTAGCCAAGAAGAAGAAAACGTGAGAGTTTGAGGAGGCCTAGCCAATCAAGAAAAGAGGCACGAAAGCTAAATGATGAGAAGAAAAAGCTCAAAAAGCAGGGCATGGGTGTATGTAAAAAAGAATCTACCATGTCAAAGCAATGTACCAAATTATATCTATCGTATTGAGCATAAAGATTGTGTCAAGAAAATTGGAGAAAAATGCATATACCATGCATCAACAAAAGGGATAAAGAGCACAACAAAGGAAAAGAGCCTAAAGACAAGGAAGACCAAGAAGATCAAGAAAAATATTGAAGGGTGCCAAAGAAGCATAACGAAGATGAAGAATATACTTTCTGCTTGCTGACAACAAAAACCTTCCCATAGTGGATCTTGAATTCCCTTAGTGGATCTTATTTCCCATAGTGGATCTCCCTTAGTGAATTTGTATTGAAAAAAACCCTTGCCAAAAATGTAAAGTTTCAAGCTTTACCTAACTACGGCTACCAAAGAGCTACTTTCCTAGTGCATGTCTACATGTAGGAGGGGGAAATGCCAACATGTGTAGGAACTCATCATTTGAGGGGGGGTGTTGAGAATAGCAAATGATGCTTAACATGAATGCCCATAGAGGCTAGACGTGTGCCCAAAAGAGGCTTTCCCACAAGAGGCTTCGTATGAGAGATAGATAATGATGTATGCTCTAGGAAGAGATATCCAAAATCCCATAAGCACAATGAAGAAGAGTGGTACTACCCAAAGCTATATAAGCATGTGCTTGACACTCATTTTAATACAATGGTACTATCATTTTGTATCACTCAAGATTTTGTTTATGAGTCCAAGTTAATCTATCTTGGAACCTTATTCACTTGAGTAACAATTCTCTATCTCAATCATGTTTTATGTTTATAACCTCCGTCTGCCCCATAACTAGCATAGCTCTAGATTCGTATTTCTCAACAATAGCTTGGGTTTCCTTATCCACTCCACGTAGGTCAATGTTTGGAAAGCAATTGCAATGCGTCCAGGTTTGATACCATGTTATGCTCAATGCAAGTGTGAATGACCATGTGCTCAAGCATTTTATCATTAGAAACTAGCTAGGTGAAGTGCAAAAACAACCCTTTAATGATTTTCCAAGTAGTCGTACTTGCAGCATTGATAGAGACTAGCACCGAATTTCTTCGTGCTACGAATCTCCTTAATTCAAATGATAGTCCATTCTATATGTTGTGCATAGACTAATAGATCAAAATTTGAATCATTTTCATCAACTAACTACTTCCACAAACCCTCTTTCCCCCTACCGGTTAGGTTTTGCATTTGTTGGATAGGTGTAAGGTTTATTTTTATGTATTTTTTCATATAAAAAATCGATAAAAACACACTATAACATCGAAACAAGGCTTTTCGTGCTCTAGTCTTTTTATACACTTATAGACATAAAATGTATATTTTTCTAAGTTTTTAGGTGTAAAAACTAAATTTTCCTTTATTTTTTATTTTTTCTTATTGATTTCTTAAAAAATGAGATCTTTCAGAATTATGAGTTCTTACTGATTAAGTGTTAGATATGCTCAATGCCCCACGCTCATAAGGTGCCACCAATGATCCATGGTGCTCAAAGTTGTAAGGCCCCCATTATGAGGAGAAGCCATATGTGAGCCCGGACATTGGTTGAGTCCTGACTTGTATGTTAGATGAGATCTATGTGACTAGATGGCAGAAAGGTGACCGTTGTGGGTCTAATCTTTGGGTTCGACAGAGTAGTTAAGCTGGTAGCAACTCGAGGCACATTGCATCGAGTTGCGGGGTAAGAGAGTTATCAGGGGCCCTAGCCAATGGTAAAGGAAATATTCCCTAGAATATTCCATGGCCAACTAGTGGAGGTGCACATGGAAGGTCAACAGACGCATGTGCATATCGAAGGTCAACATACACATGGGCACATGGAAGGTCAACAGACACATGGGCACATGGAAGGTCAATAGACACATGTGCATATGGAAGGTCAATAGACACATGTGCACATGGAAGGTCAACAGACATAGGTGCATATGGAAGGCCATCCATCATGACCCCCTTCACAAGCTATAAAAGCTAAGCCCTTCACAACCACCAATTATCCATCTTTCACCAAATCAAAGTTGTTCTAGCTAGCCTTAAGCTCTTCACCTATCTTCTATCTAGATCGCCATCTAAGCTTCACAGTGGAAGCGCACGGGTGGACAGAGACATATTTGTATCAATTGTTTGGAGATAAAGAAATTTTGTTATTCTCCTCTTATCTGTTGTGTACTCTCTATCTCTTTCTGAGATTTTGTTCAGTGCGCCATGTAATTTTTTACATGGTATTAGAGCCCAGCGGGCTCTAGGGATCGAAGAGTGCGCAAGAGGCAAGGGCTTCAACATCAAAGGGGAACGATGTCATTTTTTGGAAGCGGTTTTGGCACATCAAGAAGTGGTGTAGGAGGTGGTGGTGCTGTACGAGCTATTCAAAACTGAGGATTTGTCCACCAACCTTCAATGTAGACAAGGTAGATGGTACAAAATACACCTTGTGAAAGTTCAAAATTACAACTATCCTTGATTCTTATGAGCTTTTGGAGACTGTGCTGGGGACTGACGCAAAACCATAGCTTACCCACGACCCATCAAATTCTAGTGTGATGATTCCTCCGAATGCAAATCTTCTACGAGCTTGAAAACGAAGGAATGTAGATGCATTGTCTGCCTTAGTTACAAGCTGTTCTGACAGTGTTTTGACTTTGATTCAGCATACAACCATAACATCAAAGGCTTGGAATGTACTGAGGAGTCAGTATGAAACACAAAACCAAACAAGGATTCAAAACTTAGAGAATCCACTAGCAGCGGAGAAGTTTGCTGAAGGAGAGATGGTTGAGGCATTCATCACTTGAATTAAGAATCTACGCGACCAAATGGCTGGCGGTGGGATACAAAAGACTAGTGAAGAGCTAGCTTGGAGGTGTCTTCGGATTTGTCCACAAAACTTTGATGGACTAGTAACTACCCTTAATACTCAGGTGAGATCTCAAGCTTTGACTTTTGAGGAGTTTTGTGCATTATTGATGGAGGAGGAGTTGAGGCTAAAAGCCCGAGAAGGAAGCAACAATGGAGATGCTGCATTCTCTTCCAATGCAAAAGGCAAAGGTGGTTCCTCCACCAAAAATGATGGGGACAAAAAGAAGAAGGGCAGTAAGAAGAAGTTTCAAAGGAGAGTGCTTCTACTGCAAGAAGGAAGGACATGTAATCGCAAATTGTTGTGTCAAGAAGGCAGGTGAAAATAATGGTACCCTTAAAAGTAAAGGGAAAGAGACAGCTAATATGACTGAAGCAGAGTTGGAGTTATTCATGGCGACCATTGAGAAAATGTGCTTCTCGGTGCAAGAAGAATCTACCACTGACTCATGGGTGTTGATTAATGGGGCCTCCCGTCACATGACCAACAAGAAAGGTCTATATAGTTCTATGCAACCTCTACAAGAATCTATCACTGTGACGATTGGAAATGATGCAAAATGCCCTAGTGCGGGCACAGGTACTATTTCTTTTGTTGCTACAAACGGTGAAGTCAAAAAGCTTTCAGATGTGTTGTATGTTCCTGAAATTAGGAAAAATCTATTATCAGTTTTGCTACCATAACTGATCTTGGTCATGAAGTGAGGTTCAAGAAGACAGATGCAGAAATTCTTGATAGTGTTGGCAAAATTGTTGGCAAAGGAGAATGAAAGAACATCCTGTATGAGGTAATTGCTCTTACAGCCACCGCTGGAGTGGCCACAAGTAAGCTTTGGCATGAAAGGTTTGGACACATCGGATTTGCAGTGTTGAAGGAGATGCAAAAGCAAGGTATGGTTTCTCACCTACCTACAGTGAGTGACTGAATAGAAGGAACCATGTGAAGCTTGTATGATGGGCAAGCAATAGAGAAAGGCATTTCCAACGGAAAGCAAGAATAGAGCACATGCTCCTCTAGAGTTGGTGCATGCTGAATTGTGCGGTAAGATGCCTACACAGGTCTTGGGGGGATCTTCTTATTTTATGTTGATTGTCAACGACTATAGTAGTAAGACGTGGGTGTACTTCCTTTCTGATAAGGCTCAAGATTTTGGTCACTTTAAAGAATGGCTAAAACTTGTTGAGAATGAGACACGGAAAAGTGTGAAGAAATTTAGAATAGATGGTGGTGAGTTCAACTCAAAGGAGTTTGAAGACTTTTGCAAGAGCAAAGGGATCAAGCATCACAATTGAGGACACCTCATATACCTTAGCAAAATGGTGTTGTGGGACATAGGAATCTCACCATTGTGGATATGGCAAGATGCATGCTAAAGGGCAAGGGATTGCCTAACCATTTTTGGGCTGAAGCTGTTAATACTGCAGTCTACATTCAAAATTAGGGCTACACAAAGGATCTCAAGGAAAAAACACCTCATGAGGCTTACACTGGTAAGAAACCATCTATCTCACATTTCAGAATTTTTGGATGTGAATGTTATGCACATGTTCTCGATGAGAAGAGAAACAAGTTAAAACGAAAAAGTAGAAAATGTATCTTCTTGGGTTATAGTGATAAGCAGAAGGCTTACAAATTATATGACCAAGAGGCAAAGAAGATCATCGCAAGCCGTGATGTGGTGTTCAAGGAGGAGCCGCATACAGTGGAGGAGGAGAAGGCAAGTTCTTCCACTTTGAAGAAGTAGTCCACTATGAACCTATCCCGAGAGCTGTCCCTATCCTTAAGGAGGAGGAAGCATCATCTTCAGATGATGAGGAAAAAGTTCACCAACCTGACATCACCCCACCGGAAAAGCCATTGCCATATTGGGTGAAGCAACTCTATGACCACAATAATCCTATGCCTACATCTATTGAGGAGAAGGTAGAGGGACCAAGGAGGTCTCAGAGAATAGAGGAGCAAAGGAGGGCTTGTGCTTACATAGTCAATATGGCCTTGATGGTGGCTGAGATTATGAGAGAAGTAAAGGAGCCAACTAACTTGGAAGAAGCACTTGTAGATCCAGCATGGAAGAAAGCTATGCAAGCCGAGTATGACAGCATAATGAAGAATGACACTTGGGAGCTAGTGGATCAGCCAGCAAAGCGGAAGGTTATTGGCACCAAGTGGATCTGGAAGGTAAAGTACAAGGCTGATGGTACCTTAGAAAAGTACAAAGCCAAACTGGTTGCCCAAGGTTTTTCACAGGTTGAAGGGTTTGATTTTCAAGAGTCATTTGCCTCAACTACCAGAATGACCACTATTCGCACAACTTGCAGTGGCTAGTTTACCAAATGGATGTTAAATCAACGTTCTTAAATGGTGACCTCAAGGAGGAGGTGTACGTGGCTTAGCCACCAGAGTTTGAGGCCCCCATTCTGAGAACAAAGTGTGTAAGCAGAAGAAGGCATTGTATGGGCTAAAACAAGCCCCTAGAGCATGGTACCAGCGGATAGATAAGTTCTTTTTAAGCTTAAACTTCAAAAGATGTGCCTCAGATGCTAACTTGTATGTTTACAGGGATGGTAAAAAGTCTGTAGTGATTGTCCTGTATATGGAAAACCTTCTTATTACAGGTGACTATGAAGATATGATCAACCAAACTCGAAAGGCTTTGAGTTCTGAGTTTGAAATGATAGACTTAGGCTTGTTGCACTACTGTTTGGGGATTGAAGTCTGGCAAGAGCCAGGGAAGGATCTTCATCTCTCAGAAGAGGTATGCATGGGAGATCTTGAAGGTGTTTCGGATGACCAAGTGCAAGGAGATAGCTACACCTATAGAGGTGAATGCAAAGTTATCCATTGAGGATACAACAGCACTAGTAGACATTGGGAGGTACAGGAGGTTGGTCGGCATTTTGATCTACTTGTGTAACACCATACCAGATATCAGTTTTGATGTGGGTGTTTTGAGCAGGTTCTCAAACAAAGCTCATGAGAGTCATTTGAAAGCTGGGATGCGAGTGCTCAGATACTTGAAGGAAACTCTTGACTATGGTATCACATACAGTTCCAGAACTTCTCTTGTGGGAAATTGTGACTCAGATTGGTAGGTAGGAGACAGTGATTCTAGGAAGTTTGTTTCTGGTTATTATTTCTCTTTAGGTTCAGGAATTTTCTCTTTGATTAGTAAGAAATAGCCAACTGGCATTGTCTTCTACCGAAGCAGAGTACAAGGTAGCTTGTTTTGCTGCATGTGAAGCAGTATGGTTGAGAAGGATCCTATGGCATATGGGAGTGCAGGATGAAGAACCAACTATGTTGAGATGTGACAATCAGAGTTGAATTGCCATTGCCAAAAAATCTAGTGTTTCATGTGCGCACCAAACATATAGAGATCCAGTATCACTATGTACGTGATTTGATCGAGGATGGGATAGCGGAACTGATCTACTATCCAACAGAGGAGAATGGAGCAGATATCTTCACCAAAGTACTTACGAAGGATCTGCTTCAAGTTCATCTTCAGAGACTTGGCATTGGGCTAAGGATATAGTTCACCTGCGGGTGGACATTGAGGGGGGTGTTAGATATGCTCAATGCCCCACCCTCATAAGGTGCCACCAATGATCCATGGTGCTCAAAGTTGTAAGGCCCCCATTATGAGGAGAAGCCATATGTGAGCCCGGACATTGGTTGAGTCCTGACTTATATGTCAGATGAGATCTATGTGACCGGATGGCAAAAAGGTGACCGTTGTGGGTCTAATCTTTGGGTTAGACAGAGTAGTTAAGCTGGTAGCAACTCGAGGCACATTGCATCGAGTTGCGAGATAAGAGAGTTATCAGGGACCCTAGCCAATGGTAAAGGGAATATTTCCTAGAATCTTCCCTGACCAACTAGTGGAGGTGCACATGGAATGACAACAAACACATGTGCATATGGAAGGTCAACAGACACATGGGCACATGGAAGGTCAACAGACACATGGGCACATGGAAGGTCAATAGACACATGTGCATATGGAAGGTCAACAGACACATGTGCACATGGAAGGTCAATAGACATAGGTGCATATGGAAGGTCATCCATCATGATCTCCTTCACAAGCTATAAAAGCTAAACCCCTTCACAACCATCAATTATCCATTTTTCACCCAATCAAAGTTGTTCTAGCTAGCCTTAAGCTCTTCACCTATCTTTTGTCTAGATCGCCATCTAAGCTTCACAGTGGAAGCGCATGGGTGGACAGAGCCATCTTTGTATCAATTGTTTGGAGATAAAGAAATTTTGTTATTCTCCTCTTATGTGTTGTGTACTCTCTATCTCTTTCTCAAATTCTGTTTGTTGCGCCGTGTAATTTTTTAGATTAAGGACACTCAACATTATTTTCATATCCATTTTTTTCCCATATGACCCCAAAAAACTCTGAAACAAAAATCCCAAATTCCATTATTTTTATCAAAACCACAACTTGCAAGTTTTGCGAAAAATTAATATATAATTATATTTTGTAGTTTTCTTTCATATTTCAGAGAGAATGCAACATGATAAATCAAGAACAATCAAAATCAAGCACATTGTTCAATCATTTTTCATAAAACAAAAGAATTGCTCTCTTGAATTGATGCTTATGAACAATTGCAAAGAGGAGAGAGGAGAGAGAAAGACTAAAAAATCAAATTTATTAATCTTCCATGAAAATAGGCAAGATTATAGCCATCTCCTTACTCTCTCTGCTCTGATTGAGAATCTCTCTTTCTCTCTCTAAACGGATCACAATTGAAGCGTCATCAATGAGATTTGGAAGGGGAAAAATATTTGCACCCCCCTGTTCATCAAATTTTTAGTGTTTTTTAAGGCTTTTATTAAGGTTAAGGCTATTAACTTCAAAATAACCGGTTTGGTTTCTTTGTGTTCACACTGTCCCTAAGTGGATATTTTGGTTTTGAGTGGGCAAATGGAACTCAGATTTGAGATCCATTTGGACGGGTGGCTCTGCGGCATTGAAATCCATCAACTTGACTTTCATCGTGCATTTTTTGGCTCTTAGATCCATTAGCTGCTTTATAATGCCAAACCTTGCAGGGATTAAATGGGGGGTCAAATGACCTCCGATCAACGAATTGAGACTTGCGTTGGATTCCTGTCGTCAAAATGCATCTAGAAAAACTCGAGCTTTACCATCCGTGAGCATTTGACTTTTCATGAAAAATTGGTCTTTGGCACTTCTCGGCTACTTCTTTGCTCCAAAACCGGCCTCAAATACTTCAAGCACGGCCCAAAATCAACTCCTAAAATCCTCTTAGAGTTGCAAGGGGAGTCCATAGCTCACCTATACTCGTTCTGTCAATGGTTGCCAACACATGCATCCAATCTCGCTCATCCTCAGGGCAAGAAATGTACTTTGTTAGAGCTCCATAATCACTTCTCGCTTTTGAGTCCCCCTTCAGCAAGTTAGAGATAGCCTCTAAATCCACATATGAGGTCTTCCAACTAATCATTTCTACTCGAATTGCTTTAGATCTATTGTCCAAGAATATTAGACCATTATCCTAGTCCTCTATTACTCTGGCATTTCTCATCCATGGCCCTCCCAACAAGATATCATAATCCACACCCTTTATGAAGAATTGGATTCGCGCTATCTTTACTGGCCAAACCTTTAGGACTCCAAAAGGTCTAACCTTCATTTCATTTGCTAGGGTGACATGGAACCTTGTAGTTTCTATTGGTGGGTTTCCCCAAGTTTGCAAGACTACATGACTAAGTATGCAAACCCCTGCTCTCGTATCCACTATCCCCTTTCATGTAGTGTCTCTCCTAAGGCAATGATAGGTAAGACTACATGCATCTTGGTGCCCTCCCAAAAGGTGTTTATTTATGGGGACTTAGATATGAGATTCAGAGTTAGGCTGGGTATGTGTGCCACATGACAACGTGGTCCGAAAGGTTTTGTGGCTTATGGTCATTATTATGTTCTACCCATCACCTTAGCTCTTGCCAAAGTATGGGGTTTTGCCTAAGTAATTCTCCCAATGGCACTGTCAGAGGAGTCATTATCAGTGTTGCTAGCAAGTCACTATCCCTCTTTCCCTCCTCAGTTTCATGGGTTCCTTGCCAATGTTATTAAACTGTTTGTGTATTCCTAGTCCTCTCACTCTGCCCATGCAGTTGCTCATAGGGTGGCATTATCTCTCCGGCCCTCAAGTGTATGAAGATGAGGCTAGTGGGCTAGCTTTGAGAATTCCTTGACCTCCTCCTCAACTATAGGCTTGATATCTTGAAGGTGTGCTTGGGCCCTTATCCATTCCTTGACCTTATTTGCAACTTTCAGCTTCTAATTGGGGTCAAGATACTCTCTAACCTTAGTGCTTCCCTTCTCTTTCATCTTAGGAGCAGATATTTCTGCTTCGCCATCCCCAACTTGCTTACCTTTGGTTAATGTGATCTCAATCTCAGTTTTGAGCATTATTTTTTCCTTGGTTCTTTTCTTCTCCCATGCCGCCGTCGCTGATTCTTCTTCCCTTTAGAGGATTCATCTAAGTTGCTAGGCCCTAGTAGTGAGATACCGGCATGCTTGTCTCATGACTTTCAAGAATATGGGTGTGGCATGTGTGTCACATGACTCAACACAAAAGAGCCGGAGTGGCATAGATGATACAATTTCTGAGCTAGCAGAGGGCTTTTTCCTCTAGGGAAATTAGTGAATAGATGTGTGACTCCGCATTTGGGATATCTCAAATCAACTTTCTCTCTATTTTCTTGCTCCTTTTCAAGGCACCAAGAAGAGATATACCTTGGATTCCAACATGCTATGGGTTCCTGGTTCTGAGTTTCTCCTAAGCCTATTGACTCTTGTAGTCTAGCCACCTTCGCTTTTAGATTGGCTATAGCTTGGGTTTGGTCAATATTCTTCCCTTTCTCCTATTTGTTAATGACTGCTCATTCACTAGTTATTGCCACTCCCTTAGTGTTCCTAATTGCATTGCTACCTTGTTGTACCATCCAAGAGCTTCTCTTCTTAAGCAAGTCATCTACTTGGATAACTTCCTTGTTATTAATGAACACAGCTGTGTTCACTCTCTCATTGGGTCGCTCTGTTGCAAGTATGCTCTTATAGAGGCTCCTCACATGGGTAACGTAGTCTCGTATGTCCTCCTTGTCCTTCTGGCTGACGTTCATTAGCTCAACAATGAGGGTATTAGAGTACCCTGCCTCTGATAATATCTTGATGAAGAGATCTTTTAGCTGGGTGTGAAGTTATTGTTAAGAATTGCATGGTGGGGGGACTTGCTTGAGCTGCTATGCCAAACACACACTGTATACACAAGAGGAAGCTCACTTAAGAACACAAGAAGAGAGATGGAGGTCAAAACGTTTTCTTGCTAATTTATTCTTCTTCTTCCACACACTATAAAATGTACACAAAGTATAGATAAGATACAACATAAAGGAAAGTGGCCTTCTAAGTCAAACAGTGCTTAACCAACTACACTAATCGACTGGCGCTATATCTTTTCCAGCTGTAGGTAGGTGTAGCAACCTAAATATAATAAGTGGTAAGTCAATGGCCATGTGAGTCATAATGACCACCAACATGCTAAGTGTAGATGTGCAGACCCATCTAGCCAGGCGGTCCATTATCAATGTCCACACGAGTTGAGCTTTCCATCTCAACAATCATTGTACTCAGCATTATCTAGGCTTGCTAGTGAATCAAGTCTCATCCCTTGTCTCCTAGGCATAGACCAAATGCTTATGCTTATTGAGCCAAGTCTGTGAGATTATTCACTTCACACACTTGCTCAAATTCACTCGACAAAGCTATAGGGGTCATTCCCTGCTTGGTATTATTTATCAAGCTACTTTGCAACAATGGGTATTTTCGATTGGCTTCTTGCATTTAGGGTGACTCCCAACCTGGCTAATAGTGATGCTGCTAGCGGTGCCCCACTCTACTCAATGCTAGTAGTGTCTAGCAATCTCTTGGTGAGTAGCTCTCTCAGTGTAATATTGGCTTTCATAATTCTCTCCCTATTGCCATTGCCTCCCATTCTATTCCTACTACATGGTATGACTAGGATGCTATGAATCTCGTTGAGTTCTCTCTCATGATGCCGCCTCTAAGCGTTTTTTTCCTGACTATAATTTTTCATGCATTACAATGCCATTTGAGCCAATCTCATCTCTTCTTCAAGGTTAGTTACAACACCTATTAGCACTCTTCCATGGTGTGCTATCTCTAATTTGCTAATCGTATTGTGTGACAAGTTGTCGGACGTCATCAGGGTGCTGAACCATACTGAGGTCAAGGTCCAAGTCTAGGTTGTTCTCATTTAGACCAGTACTTGCCATGGTGGTTGCCTCTTGATCCACTAAAGCGTCTATGAGGTCAACTAACTCGGCCAAGGACGTATTCCTAATCCTATTGAGTCTTCCATTTTCTTTTGGCGATGTGACGGTTACATCCTCTCCATGTCTTTGTCCTTGGTTTTCTAGTTTTCTCTTGATTTATGGGTCGTACTCCTATTAGTGGGTTCAATTCCCTTATTATGTCTTGTTGTGTTTCTTCTTATTGTAAACAACCCTTAGCTTATGTATGTGTGGTGCTCTTTTTTGTGCGTAATACAAAATCGGACTTTTAGCTTTCAAGTGCACTTCAAGTGTCAAAAACAGTTATAGTATTCAAGTTATGACAAATCCAAAGATTTGACCACGTGTCACAAACTTATGGAAAATTCCCATATTCCCCAATCTCTGCATTATTCCTTTTTTACTATCTTTACAATAGGGTTTGATGCTAGTTCTAACTTAAGGATCAATTGTTGTTGCAGCACTTAACATAAGGTAGAGCAGAGATTCTATAGCTCAATTTACAAGTAAATCTGCCATATTTTGTTGTGCCAAAATTTATTCATTTAATTAGTGAATTTTCTGTTTGATGGGATTTATGTTTTCTTATGTCCATCATTTGCAATGGGTTTTGATTAGCAACGATTCAATCTTATCCTTAGCAGATCAGCTTATAGGTAAATTGGCCATGTTTTGCATTACTTCTATTCATGTA
This sequence comes from Lygodium microphyllum, assembly GCF_053477565.2. Taxonomy (NCBI): domain Eukaryota; kingdom Viridiplantae; phylum Streptophyta; class Polypodiopsida; order Schizaeales; family Lygodiaceae; genus Lygodium; species Lygodium microphyllum. The sequence continues at coordinate 135,762,486 of NC_141137.1, read as the reverse complement.
GTTATCTAGATATATTTTGCTAAAAGAGATTCATGGAAGTATTTTTATTAAAAGTGATTTATGCACGTATTTTTTTTGTACATGCAGGTATCGTATAAGGTTTAGGTGAAGCATATAATTCTCGATCGACTATTTTGATGTGGTGAGTGATTCCTTTGTGCTAGATGATATGGATCTGCTAGAAGTTGATGGTTCAAAAATCTTCTACTTTATTGGTCCTATGTAACCATTTTGATCTCCATGCCAATTGAAAATGATCCATGAAACTCTTGTATCATATCATCCATATAACACGCAATGTGTTGAGTCTTAGAATATCTCAAGTGTCAATCCAATGTGCCTATTAAGATTTGCATACCATGTGGCTGCTATCCTTGTAACAACTACTCTATAATACCCACATTTCATAAAATGTATTGAGTCAAATCAGACTCCTCTTCATTATAATAAAATTTATTTTGGCAAAATTCTGTGAGTATTCTTGTGCTATTCTTCTCATTATATTTCATGTAAACAGTATGATTAAAGTTATGCCTTGAAATTGAATCTATACTTTGTGTCGATGTACATATCCATATGCATTTTGATATCGATGTTTATGTCTGTTTACAAAAGTGTAAAGATCTCTTAATGCCATGTTGATTTGTATGACATATTGGTGATTACTCAATAGACTTAAAATGCTTATTATTTAGGGGTTAGTACCTACTTCTTTACATCTAATGCGTAGGTTATAATGCTTGAGAGAAGAACAAGCATTCTCTCCATAGAAGTACATAACAAAAAGGATGAAGAATGGAATTGGATCATTGATCCGTATCATTTCTCGTCTTGGGTACATATGCGTCCAAGTATGAAGGGAGCTTTTAGGGTGAAAGCATCTACAATTGCAGATGTATCAAAGTACTGAAGGGTAACATTTTAGCTCTTAGACAAAGGAATTTTGATTCTCACCTTGTAACAGAGGTGTTTGTACAACATGTATTCATGAAAAAATAAATACATATTGCGCCCACTGTGCCCTTTCAATGAAAAATTGCAAACATTAAGTATTTGCAACTCATTGAGAATGAGAAAATTTCACGATATCTATGTAACAACTTGTCTCGTATTTATAGAAGTATACCCTTCGGATTGCTATGAGTAGCAAAAAGCAGCTTGGAGAGGATCTTGTTTTTTTCTATGACTCCAAGTACATATTTGTAACGTGTCCTCTTCGTATCATCTAGGACACGTCTTAGCAGTCCATCGGAAGGGATGCATAGAAAGCTCCGCCCGGCACTCCCATGGAATGTTACGGGATTTGCGATCTAGGTCTTTTCGTGTCTACCACGTAGCGGAAGTATCCTGGCCGTTCCCACTTAGGATCGACCGGAATTAGGGTTTTTCTGACTGGTCATTAACTAACAGCAACTAGCGTTGGACCCAAGTGAACTACTTTACGCAGAAATGCCAGGTCCGAAGTGGATTCACGCTGCACTTGGTTCAAGGAGAATGGGAAATGAGAGGGATGCAAAGCTCAACCTCTCTGCCATAAGGCATAGTCCCATTCAATTCCCCTAAACAGCGTAAATCGGTTAAGACATAACTCTAGGTCATCGCTTTCGTTATTCGTTTTCTTTGACGATCATCCCACTGTTCTTTGAGAAAAGTTCCCGGCTAACCGGGACCATCCAACCACAGGACGGACCTATGGCCCATCCTTCGCACTTTCCTCAGTTTGTTTTAGTTATGTAATTATCTAACACATTAGTTTGACATGTAACAACCAGCTTCTTTAATTAATCCGTTAAACACTGGTTCCTTCACGTAATCTTATCACATGACATAGAAAAACAATATCAAACAAGTTATTTATTAACATATCATCATTTTTATCTTTGAAATACAAGGAGTTCCGCCCGTAGGCTTTTCCATAATCTGCCCGAAGGCTATCTAGTAATCCACAGTGATCACTATTCCAAGCTTCTGCCCGTAGACTAGTATGCGGGCCTCGAGATCCAATCCTGAGTCACGTTAGCCTCTTGTGCAGGACCCGAAAGGTGAGGGATTTACAGCCAGAGCCCCCCCTGGCACCCAAGCGTCCTCCTACTCCAAGTAGAGCTCAACGAAGAGACCTCTCGCGGCGGGTTCGGTCCACATTCCCAGCGCAGTCAACAACCCCTTGGTTAGGGTTAGGCAGGCAGTCGGGGGTAACTGAAACTGCCTCTCCCTTTAGGCCTTCAACCTAAAGTATAGGTATTCATTTAATTTGTAATTCATAATTCAAACAGTGCTAAAAAATCTCTAGCAAGCACAAACATTTTCATTAAATGGACCGTGTTGTTTGGCAAACTGCTAAGGTTCTTTCCTTTTGAGTGTATCAGCACTCGTTCCCGAGGTGTCTTGTAACTTGGCGAGATCCTTTATAGTCCGGGTTAGGGCGTATCTTATTAACCCAACTTGGTCAACCCTAAAGTTCATTAGATACTTTAGTTTTCTGTTTATAACTTTCCTTATTTAGAAGGATATCCAAGAATACATCCATTTGCAAGTTAACTTGAGTAAGGATCTGCCATTCTTGTTGAGGTTATTTACCCTTTGGTCTTGTGAATCAGTCACAAGACTACATGACTTCGTACTTGCTATGCAAGTCCTGCGTTGAAATAATCCGTTTAGGTTTCTTTAAGCTGACGTATGTCGAACCTAGGGTTTCTTTTTAAGAACCTCAGGGACAAACCCTAGTCCTTTATCGTTACGAATTTATTGACCCTACAATAAGGAAAGTAGTCAAGTGCTTAAGGTATAAACGTTTCTTTGGTCTTTAAATCATTTCCGAGGCGTATTTTTCTCTTCAGCATGGTATTTCTAAGTTTAGATTGGTTTAGTTATCTTTTGGAAGGTAATATTGATCACCTCGTCACGATTTGTTATCCTTGTGATAATTGATTTTTCAGTCGATGAATTCAATTTAACCTTCCTTTTTCCTTGCAAACGAACTCATGCCAAATAATAATCTTTTCCTTGCTAAGAAATGCAGTTAGCAATGATAATTTCCTAGTAATTTGAACAACGTAAAAAAAACCTTTCATGAATTTCATCATGACTTGTTGCAAAAAGAATAGGGTTAATGGTGCAAGATGCAGCTTTTATACCTTCAGGAATTTAAATTGAAATATACTACTATAGTAAGTAGATAATCTTGTTCGTAATTCGTTATAAATGCATAATGCTATTCGAATGAAACTACGTTCTATACATTATCATTTGTTCAATTAAACTGAACTCCTTCATTGTAAATAACTCGGAAAAATATATCCTATCCCTAACAATTTCTCTTTGCCTGATTGACTTAAAATCGAAAAAAAAAACACAAGAAGGAAAAACCTGGTTTTGCGGTGAGATATCCACATGGATACCAGGAGATGATCCTCCCGCAGCTACTCCTTGGACTTTCTTAGGCGGCATCATAGTTCGATCGTGAAGGCATCTTTTATTCTTTCTTCCGGATTTCCACCTTCTCTCTTTCGAGGCAAGAAGTCGATCAAAAAGTTGACCATCGGAAGGGATAATAAGACCTCTAAAATCCTAACTTCTTCGGAGAGAAAAAGGTTTGTAAGCTTAAGGGATAAAGGATCTATAGGATATAATTACGGTGGAAAGATTATGTGTGAGCGTGGCTTCACAAACATCTATGAAATCCCTTGGGATATCTTTGGCAATGGAATGGAAGGATTTGGGAGTTTTTCAAACCCAAAGGGAAAATTGAAAAATAACGCAAGGGTTTATAGTTGGGGAAAAAGGTGTGTACGGGGTTTAGAAAGGGCTTAAGAGTGTACAAAAGAAAAAGAACATATGGTTTTAGGCATGGGGATTAAGGGTTTTCTCCTCCTAGAGTAAGGTGAATTTTTAAGGGTCTTGGGTTTAATGCATCACGGGAAAGGCTTTAACGTACCCGGGAAAGGGGGTTAATTGTATCCCGGAAAAAGGGGTTAATGCACCACGTGAAAGGGGGCTTGGGAGGAGGCCTTTAGAAGTTCTAGAAGCTTCTAAAGCTTCAGGTTGCAGTTGTGGCAGGGAGAGGAGATGGAATGACTAAGTTGAACATGGCCAGACGACCGTGACCAAGCGAAGCAAGTGGCGGCTCTTCGTACCAGCGACGGTCTGATCATTAGTGGCGGTGGCGATATGGTGGACCTCCCCGTCTTCTCACAGCATGTCGACGGCATCAGTATTAGTTTCCTCCCTCCTCTCTTCGTCCCTTGCAACTACGGCCCTTCCTCCTTATATAGGGGAGGGGAGCGAATCCTTCCCCCCTTACCTGTCAGCATCATGCATGGCGAGGGAGCCGAGCAAGCTCCAGCGAGGAGCTTGCTGGCTCCTCCATTCCCCCTCACACACGCCAGCTCGATACGCCGCCGTGGGGTGAAAATTTTTCTTTTATATATTTAATATATTACATTCTCTCCCCCTTAGAAGAATCGAGATGTCCTCATCTCGAGATAAACTGGGGATATTGATGGTTGAGAGTGCCTTCATCTACCCAAGTGGCATCCTCTTCGGAATAATCTTTCCACTGGAGGAGGCATTCTCTCAAGGTTCTAGATCTTAACTGTCTCTCCCTAACACTTAAGATCCTATCCGGCCTTAGTTTAAGGACTCCTTGACTAGGCATTACAATTTGTTGGTCATCAAGTACATGGTTAGGGTTGGGTACATATTTTTTCAATAGGCTGATATGGAATACATCGTGAACCTTTAGGTTCTCAGGGAGTTGCAATCTATAAGCATTGGGTCCTAGGCATTTGAGGATTTTGTACGGCCCACAATACCTTGGACTTAGCTTCTTGCAATCTCCTAGGGATAGAGAACACTTTTTAGGGCATAGGCGAATGAAGACAATGTCTTCTTCTTCGAAGACTCTTTCTTTACGCTTCAAATCTGTGTATGCCTTTTGTCTATCCTTGGCCACTTGTATGTCTTGTCTTATTGACTTTATTTAATCATCCATGTCTTCCAACATCTACCTTGATGCTTCAACCTTAGGGTTGGATCAGAAAAGTTTAGAGGACTTCGACAATTATGACCATACAATGCTTGGAAAGGAGTCATCTGAATGCTCTGCTGGTAATAAGCATTGTAGGCAAATTCAACCAATGGCAAGTATTGAATCCACCTTTTCGGCTCTCGATAGCAGTATTCCCTAAGCATATCCTCGATGACTTGATTTACTTGCTTTGTTTGGCCATCCGTTTGGGGATGGTAGGCGGTGCTAAAACAGAGTTGAGTCCCAATGGCTTCAAAGATAGCTCTCCAGAAGTGTGATCTGAAGAGAGAATCTCGATCACTAATGATTCTTCTAGGTAACCCATGTAGCTTGAATATCTCCTTGATAAACAATCTTGCAATGTCGGAGGCTTTATAGTTTGTCTTTACTGGAATCAGGTATGCAACCTTGGTAAGCATATCAACCACAACCATGATGGAGTTGTATCCTCCCTGGACTTGGGGTAAGCCTACAACAAAATCCATACTGATGAATTCCCATTTCATTTGGGGAATGTCAAGCGGTTGCAGTTTCCCTAGCATCATGACATATTCGGCTTTGATACGTCGGCAAGACAAACACTCAGTGACATATTTGAGAATGTCACCTTTGAGCCTCTCCCAATGGTAGCTCTTCCTAACTGCATTAAGAGTCTTCGCATAGCCAGGATGTCCTGCGAAAGGGGAATCATGAGCTTCCCATATTATCTTCTGCTTAAGTGACTGGCTTGCTAGTATACATAGCCTTGTTCTGTAGTAGACAAGCCCATTATCAATGGAAAATTCCTGATATTTAGCTTGCAACTTTTGATTCAGCTCCTTGGTAGAAATCTCATTTAGCATTGCTTGGTAGGCCAAATCATGGCATGCTTCCTCTCTAGCTAGTTCAAGTATAGGGTTGTTTGGCATAGATACTTTTGTAGCCAGAGATCTGGCCGTTGATGGTGAGGGCTGAAATGATGAACGGGTTGCCTCTTACCCATCCAACCTCCAATCCTCACTAAGAGAACTAAAGAGGGGCACCACCTAGCCAAAGGGAGGATGGGCGAGGACATCCCTATTCTCAAAGAGAATCAAGAGAGCCAAGACACAAATTTACAAGAGAGAATATATGTGCTAGACACCACATTGGAATATAAGAGAGAGAGATGAGAGGAGAGGCAGACAAGAGGAGAAGAGGTAGAAGAAGCTTGTCATTATGCTACATGGAATGAGAAGATGAGAAGAGAGGGAGATAATAGGAGAAGAGGTAGAGGAAGATTGCCATTATACTACATAATAAAAGAACTTACTCATAGCTTACCTCCAAGAGATGAGGATATTCTAGAATGCTCTCATGGACTTGTCATTGTCCTCCCTCCCCCTTCATTCTCCATGGGCTCTTTATATAGCCTCCATGAGGGATTAGATTAATCTAATCTTCTTGATTAACATAATCCTAGATGATGTATGGCATCTTTGAAAATATGGAGAGTAGTGGATGGGACAAGTCTCCACCTTGGTCATCATGCAAGAAGCCAAGGGTGGTGGTAGACAAAATAGAGAAATGGAGCTAGATTACAAGAGGTGGGTGCCCAAAGCACATTATTATAATAGATTTACAAGAAGGATAGAGTGGAAAGTTGGTATGGTGAAAGAGAGAAGAAAATTGCATATAGCCAGCAGTCTGTGCCTTTGTAACTTCAAATCCGTGAGGAATTTGAAAAAAGTTTCTTCTGCAACTTTGTAGACCAGGTCGAAACCGATCGGGCTTCGCGAGAATTTTCTTGAAATTCTCTTTTTCTTGGGAGTTATTGAGATTATAAAAAATGACTTCTAAAAGTTGCTTTGACTTTAGTCCCCCATCTGTATATAAATACATATAAGCATGTGACAAAAGGGGTCCATGCTTGTAAGCTTTTGTGCAAGATCCAAATGACACCATGATGTGGATATTGACTTGTGTGTAAGGGTGAGGTGTCCTCTAATGATGGTGATAGATTTCAAATCTTAGTGATGCAGATGGGGCCCATGTGTAGTTGGAGGCTAGTCCTTTGAAAAATCTATGCATTCACTCAACTCCTAGGTGTAATCCATTTTCATCTTCACTAAGATAACCATCCCTTTTACCCTTTACATTGACATGCCTCCTAAGAACTTGTTCCCCCCATTTGCTAGAGTTATCATAATCGAGAAGTAATGTAGCATACCTAGTGCTTGAAGAGTAAACCCAGAGTGATATGGTAGGCTCTTGATAGGGGCTTTGGCCAAAATTTTGTGGTAGTAATCCGGGTTGTAAAAAACCCGGATCAATGGATTCTGCAAGATTAGGGAATTTAGGAATGCCTTGCGACTGAGTGCATCGGCAACTACATTCTCCTTTCCTGGTCGGTACTTGATTTCAAAATCATATTCCTCCAACACTTCAATCCACCGACGTTGCCAAATGTTGAGCTCGTTTTGGGTAAAAATCCATTTGAGACTCTTATGATCGGTTACTAGAGTAAACTTGTTACCCAACAGGTAGTGTCTCCAAAGCTTTAGAGCATGGACGATAGCTAGTAATTCCAGATCATGCGTGGCATAATTCTTTTCATGACTCTTTAATTTCCTTGAAGAGTATGCTATTGGATGACCTTCCTGCATAAGTACACACCCCAAGGCAAGAATGCTAGCATCAAGTACTATCTCGAACTCCTTATTGAGGTCAGGAAGTTTTAGAATAGGTGTTGATACCAAACTTTGCTTCAATCTGTCGAAGCTATTTTGTTCAGAAGTTGACCATGTAATGGAAGTCCACTTTTTTAGTAAGTCTGTAAGAGGTGCTGCAATCAAAGCATAGTTTTTGATGAAGAACCTATACCATTTTGTCAATCCAAGAAAGCTACGTATCTCTTTGACGGATACTGGTATTGGCCATTCAAGCACATCTCTGACCTTGGCTGAGTCTACTGATATTCCTTCTGATGATACTATGAATCCGAGATATTCAATCTGATGCTTGAAGAATTCACACTTCTTCATTTTTGCATACAGCTTATGTGACCTCATTGTCTCAAGGACAATTCGAAGTTGAGATTCATGATCTTCTTCCTGTTTAGAATAGACTAAAGTGTCATCGAAGAAGACAAGCACGAAATCATCAAGATATGGTCTAAAGATATCCTGCATTAATCTATGGAAGGTGGCAGGTGCATTTGTAAGCCCGAATGACATAACCAGGAACTCAAGGTGCCCATATCTTGTATTGAAGGCCGTCTTTGGGATATCTTCTTCCTTGATCCTTATCTGATAGTAACCTGACCTAAGATCAATCTTGGAAAAGATCTTTGCACCCTGAAGACGATCAAGAAGCTCATCTATTCTAGGAATGGGATACTTGTTCTTGACTGTTGATTGGTTCAACCCTCGGTAATCAATACATAGTTGAAGTGTCCCATCTTTCTTTTTTTGGAATAGTACTAGAGCTCCCCACGGTGAATTGCTAGGCCGGATATAGCCCTGATCTAACAGTTGATTGAGTTGTTCCTTCAACTCAATTGCTTCTGGTAAGGACATTCTATAAGGTCTCTTTGCAATTGGCACAGCTCCAGGTACTAACCTAATCTTATGATCTACTTCTCTTTGAGGTGGAAGTTCGCTCAATTCTTCAGGGAATACGTCAACGTATTCCTTTAGCCATGAAGGCCCTTCATGAGACTCTTGCTTTTGATCTAACTTGTTGAGTTTGATCAAGTAAACGGGTAATCCTTTTCTGACTCCTTTTATGATCCAAGATATTTTGGCCAATTGAATTCTTGGCACTCCTGCCTCACCTTGAGTTGTGACAAATTCCCTTTCAGAGTTTTGAAAGGAAACTTGACCCTTTCCATAGTGAATGTGGGCATCATTGGGCTTAAGCCAATCCATCCCGAGTAGACACTCATGGATACCTAAATTCATGACTCTGAATTTGACTGAAGTCTTCTTTCCTCCTAGAAAGAATTCCACCTTAGCAGTTTGCCTGATACAAGTTACCTCAGACCATTTGCCAATTCCATAAGCAGGGTAGGTGCTTCTACTGTGGCTATTCCTAATCTTTTTGCACATGCTGGTGAGATAAAGGAATGTGTACTGCCACAATCAATCAAGGTTTTGAATCTTTTACCTTGATAGTCCGACGGTGTCTGAATCACCGAGAACTGGCGATTCGGCCCTTTCTTGTGTAAAGTGGCATGGACTGTCGCTCTTTCGAATTCTGCTTCCATAGTCGTATCTTCCTCTTCTTCTTCTTTGCATCTTTGCCTATTGGCAATGCAGGCGGTTCTTCCTCTTCCACGGGTGGCGACTCCTTGACCGCGGCCTACTCCTTGGAAAGGCATTTGGCGATGTCCTCCGCTGAGCTTGGGACATTGCCTCTTGAAGAGACCGGGTTCATTGCAGTGGAAACAACGAAGGTTTCAGCCATTACTTTGAGTAGGAACAAAGTTGTTGACATTATTTGTCCTTGCTTTCTTTCTTTGTCCCTGATTATGACCTTGAACTCTCTTCATTTGAGGTCTGAATACACCTCTATTTGGGTCATTATAAGACCAAGTTTTGTTACCCCTTGGTCTAGCTTGCACCTCCTGAATTATAGGCGCCGCTCGAATGAGTGCATCTTGAAGATTTGATGGACGCATAGATTCGAGACGGGTATTTACTGGTGGATTTAAGCCCGCACAAAATTTGGGCACCTGCTGCATCATGTCCATCTGTGGCGCATACTTTAAAAGTGAGACGAATTTAGAGTAGTATGCATCAAGAGTGAGTCCTATAGCTGTTTTAGCTCGTAGAACTCGTTCATTTTCTGTGTGCGATATGCAGGTGGTAAGTATCTTCCCTGCACGGCTTTCTTGAGCTTCTCCCAGGTAACGGATCCCTCTGAAATCCCTTGATCCCTGCACCATTGCTTCCACCAAAGTCTGGCTTCGCCGGTGAGCTTTAACTTGGCGAGCATTAAGCCTGATTGGTAGGTGCAATACCGGCTACTTCGAAGTAATCCTCCATGGATTCAATCCAAATTTCAGCATCAGCATGGACGAATCTGCCTCTCCCGTCAAACTCGGGTGGCTTTATCTACTTGAGGAGGAACTTCTTCTCCTGGATCACAGAATACTTGATGTAGGAGGCGAATTTGGAACCTGTACCTCGGGTTGTGCATGAATGAAGGTTTTCTTAACGTTATTATATGATAATCGACGTTAGCTTATCTTTCATTTTTAGTTCAGCTATCTCGTAAACAATGTAGCTACTTAACTTTTTAACAACTCTTATGCACAGCTAGATATTGATAAAAATAAGTCTTTATTTATTTTTACATGGGCATAGCCCTTTTGAATACAACGTTCCGTGTGATGATAAGTTAGTTGTTACATTTAGTTTGGGGAGAACAACGTTGTATTGCATTTATCTACAGGAACTGAGTAATAGTAGGGTTTTGGGTCATGGATCTTTAGGAATCGATAAGTCATTGGAAGTTCAGGATACCCTTTCCGTTGGAATCCATACTTTTCATGGCGGCCCAATACTTTAATCCTGTCGGCTGGGATTACACGGGTTACTTTCTCATATACATATGAGTTCATCTCAACCCTCCGACCCTGGATATGTAAAGTCAAATTTACGTAAGCTTCGACAAAGACGAACAGCTTCACGACTTTCAAGTCTTCCAACCACTTGATCCTTTTTAGGTTGGTCTGTAGATAAGCAAACTGGTGGGCGGCTATATAGTAGATTCCAGAAGACCCCATCCATCTTCGTTCTATGTATAGAGGTGATGGATTATAAATATGCTCCAGGATGTTCATCATCCAAATTCTTTGTCTATAAAGCAGAGAATGCATTGCAGTCATAAACATGACTTGAAATACCAAAAACTTGTTCCACGCTTCATAATTCTGCAAGACAGCATTGAAGGTAAGGAAATGTTTGGACAGCAACAATTTCTTTACTTCTTTTAATTGAGATTTTATAAAAGCAATTCTGTTATTGGTCGGCTTTGATACCAACTGTAACATGTCCTCTTCGTATCATCCACGACACGTCTTAGCAGTCCATCGGAAGGGATGTTTAGAAAGCTCCGCCCGGCACTCCCATGGAATGTTACGGGATTTGCGATCTAGGTCTTTCCGCGTCTGCCACGTAGCGGAAGTATCCTGGTTGTTCCCACTTAGGATCGACCGGAATTAGGGTTTTCCTGACTGGTCATTAACTAACAATAACTAGCGTCGGACCCAAGCGAACTACTTTACGCTGAAACGCCAGGTCCGAAGCGGATTCACGTTGCACTTGGTTCAAGGTGAATGGGAAATGAGAGGGATGAAAAGCTCAACCTCTTTGCCATAAGGCATAGTCCCATTTCGTTCCCCTAAAATAGCGTAAATCGGTTAAGACATAACTCTAGGTCATCGCTTTCGTTATTCGTTTTCTTTGATGATCATTCCGCTGTTCTTTGAGAAAACTTCCCGGCTAACCGGGACCACCCAACCGCAGGACGGACCTATGGCCCATCCTCCGCACTTTCCTCGGTTTGTTTTAGTTATGTAAGTATCTAACACATTAGTTTGACATGTAACAACCAGCTTCTTTAATTAATCCGTTAAACACTGGTTCCTTCACGTAATCTTATCACATGACATAGAAAAACAATATCAAACAAGTTCTTTATTAACATATCATCATTTTTATCTTTGAAATACAAGGAGTTCCGCCCGTAGGCTTGTCCATAATCTGCCCGAAGTCTATCCAGTAATCCACAATGCTCACTATTCCAAGCTTCTGCCCGTAGACTAGTATGCGGGCCTCGAGATTCGATCCCGAGTCACGTTAGCCTCTTGTGCAGGACCCAGAAGGCGAGGTTACAGCCAGAGCCCCCCCTAGCACCCAAGCATCCTCCTTCTCCAAGTAGAGCTCAACGGAGAGACCTCTCGCGGCGGGTTTGGTCCACGTTCCCGATGCGGTCAACAACCCCCTTGGTTAGGGTTAGACAGACAGTCGAGGGTAACTAAAACTGCCTCTCCCTTCAGGCCTTCAACCTGAAGTATAGGTATTCATTTAATTTGTAATTCATAATTCAAACATTGCTCAAAAATCTCTAGCAAGCACAAATATTTCCATTAAATCGACCGTGTTGTTTGGCAAACTACTAAGGAATTATTCTTTTCTTTTGAGTGTATCAGCACTCGTTCCCAAGGTGTCTTGTAACTTGGCGAGATCCTTTATAGTCCGGGTTAGGGCGTACCTTATTAACCCGACTGGGTCAACCCTAAAGTTCATTAGATACTCTAGTTTCCGGTTTATAACTTTCCTTATTTAGAAGGATATCCAAGAATACATCCATTTGCAAGATAACTTGAGTAAGGATCTGCCATCCTTGTTGAGGTTATTTACCCTTTCCTCTTGTGAATCAGTCACAAGACTACATGACTTCGTACTTGCTGCGCAAGTCCTGCGTTGAAATAATCCGTTTAAGTTTCTTTAAGCTGACGTATGTCGAACCTAGGGTTTCTTTTTAAGAACCTCAGGGACAAACCCTAGTCCTTTATTGTTACGAATTTATTGACCCTACAATAAGGAAAGTCGTCAAGTGCTTAAGGTATAAACGTTTCTTTGGTCTTTAAATCATTTCCGAGGCGTATTTTTCTCTTCAGCATGGTATTTCTAAGTTTAGATTGGTTTAGTTATCTTTTGGAAGGTAATATTGATCACCTCGTCACGATTTGTTATCCTTGTGATAATTGATTTTTCAGTCGATGAATTCAATTAACCTTCCTTTTTCCTTGCAAACGAACTTATGCCAAATAATAATCTTTTCCTTGCTAAGAAATGCAGTTAGCAATGATAATTTCCTAGTAATTTGAACAACATAAAAAAACCTTTCATGAATTTCATCATGACTTGTTGCAAAAAGAATAGGGTTAATGGTGCAAGATGTAGCTTTTATACCTTCAGGAATTTAAATTGAAATATACTACTATAGTAAGTAGATAATCTTGTTCGTAATTTGTTATAAATGCATGATGCTATTCGAATGAAACTACGTTCTATACATTATCATTTGTTCAATTAAACTGAACTCCTTCATTGTAAATAACTCGGAAAAATATATCCTATCCCTAACAATTTCTCTTTGCCTGATTGACTTAAAATCGAAAAAAAAAAACAAGAAGGAAAAACCTGGTTTTGCGGTGAGATATCCACATGGATACCAGGAGATGATCCTCTCGCAGCTACTCCTTGGACTTTCTTAGGTGGCATCATAGTTCGATCGTGAAGGCAGCTTTTACTCTTTCTTCCGGATTTCCACTGTCTCTTCTTCGAGGCAAGAAGTCGATCAAAAAGTTGACCACCGGACGGGATAATAAGACCTCTAAAATCCTAACTTCTTCGGAGAGAAAAAGGTTTGTAAGCTTAAGGGATAAATGATCTATAGCATATAATCACGTTGGAAAGATTATGTGTGAGCGTGGCTTCACAAACATCTATGAAATCCCTTGGGATATCTTTGGCAATGGAATGGAAGGATTTGGGAGTTTTCTAAACCCAAAGGGAAAATTGAAAAATAACACAAGGGTTTATAGTTGGGGAAAAAGGTGTGTACGGAGTTTAGAAAGGGCTTAGGAGTGTACAAAAGAAAAAGAACATATGAGGGTAAAACATGGGGTCAAACACAAGATGGAACTTATGGTTTTAGGCACGGGGATTAAGGGTTTTCTCCTCCTAGAGTAAGGTGAATTTTTAAGGGTCTTGGGTTTAATGCATCACGGGAAAGGCTTTAACGTACCCGGGAAAGGGGGTTAATTGTACCCCGGAAAAAAGGGTTAATGCACCACGTGAAAGAGGGCTTGGGAGGAGGCCTTTAGAAGTTCTAGAAGCTTCTAAAGCTTCAAGTTGCAGTCGTGGTAGGGAGAGGAGATGGAATGACGAAGTCGAACGTGGCCAGACGGCCGTGACCCAGCGAAGCAAGTGGCGGCTCTTCGTACCAGTGGCGGCGGTCTGATCATCAGTGGCGGTGGCGATATGGCAGACCTCCCCCTCTTCTCACAGCACGTTGACGACAACAGTATTAGTTTCCTCCCTCCTCTCTTCGTCCCTTGCAACTACGGCCCTTCCTTCTTATATAGGGGAGGGGAGGGAATCCTTCCCCCCTTACCTGTCAGCATGCATGGCGAGGGAGCCGAGCAAGCTCCAACGAGGAGCTTACTGGCTCCTCCACCCCCCCTCACACACGCCAGCTCGATACGCCGCTGTGGGGCGAAAAAAAATCTTTTATATATTTAAAATATTACAATATTGCCCAAGGGGGATCAAGAATATGGAACCCTTGAGTCTATGCACATATCGAATCTCAATAGCATAGAATGGCCATTGTGTAGTAGGGACATTTAGCACGTGTAGCACAAAAATTTTAGTAGACATATTGAATTCTATGAAGCCAAGCACCAGCTCAAAGAATGTACATCTAAACTGGTTCATACCGATTGCAATTTTTGCACACATGTTCAAGGAATGTAAGGGTTTGAGACGTACCAAAAGCACGTACATCATAAAAAGTGCATCAAAGGATTATGTAACAAGGATTCTAGGCAAAACTTGGACATAAAAAATAACTCACAGTCCTGATATAGTGGAGTGTTGAGTTACAACAAGGGACATGGCTTTTAGGTAAAAAATTTCTCTGTTAGTTGAATATTATTTTACTTTGGGATGAATCGGCTAACTTTCCTTTCCAATTACGACTACTTTGTCACACGACAAACTTTATGTCTAGTGTTCAAGTATCATAGATGGAGGATGCTCAAGGGTAAATGATTGTGCCTTGATCAAGACATGTGTGAAAGTGCAGCTATGGATGTTTTTAAAAAATTATGGTATTTATGCAAAATCATAACTTATTATACATTTTTCACATCAACACATTTACATATGCATGTAAACTTTACAAAGACATAATTAAAGCCATTACTAAATATCGTATGCGAACAACCCATAATCGTTTAAAACTTAAGGTTTTTAAGGTAGAACTAGTTTAGTTCTTGTTTCATTGTTTTATTTCAGCTCTTTTTGCAAGCAAAAGGAAGCTTGTATCACCAATTTTTCAGCTGTTGTAAAGTTTCAGCTAATAAATTTATGTCCTACTCCATGTGGATCCCATAAACTAGGCTATTGAGTCACTTTTTCAGCCAACCCATCACTTTAGGCGATAAAGGCAAAGCCACATGTTTAACCTTCTTTGCAATTGTTTTGTACTTTGTATCCACCCTTGTTTCAGTCCTGTTTTGTAGCCCATAACATTCATGCTCAACAAACTCTTGAATGACTTCATACGTCTCTAAAGTTTCAACATAAATAATGAGTCATTTTTTGCCTTGTTTTCAGCATTAAATGTTACAAAAATTTCAGCCACTATATCAATATCAACCAGCCTTGAAAACAACCCTGAAATACCTTCACTTGCAACCATTAGACCATATATCTTTAGATCTTTTTCAACCCATCCTAGATATTTCTTTTCATCCCTGCACATGGCTAAAATATTGTTTGTTTAAACTACCAAGACTACATGCTATCCATTCCTACAATCCAGACACAAACACAATTTTTCCCTTTCTTGGAGGCATAATTATATTCCTAGAGGCATTGCCATAGCCTCCACATACAATAGTACTGTCTAAAAACCCTTAAAATCTCGTGCATTAGGTGGCATGGGATTATCCCATAGCCTATCCCGATTGCGGGGATGATTCACACAAACATCTCTCTTTCTCTCGCTTTAACAATTGTCTTTGTTGTAGCATGAGCCCAATGCGTTTGTGAAAAAGGACTAATTGGGATAAAATGAACATCTTCTTCTTCATGTACTTGTTGATGGACATCCCCATTATACATAGCCTTCTCTCTATGCTTACTACTACCCATAAGACTGATTTCAGCTACAACCTTATTGTCTACAATTTCATTTAACCCATTTTCAATATTAGCCTACTCCAAATCAGAATTACATGCTATTAGATATGATCAATGTCCCACCCTCATAAGGTGCCACCAATGATCCATGGCCCTCAAAGTTGTAAGACCCCCATTATGAGGAGAAGCCATATGTGCGGCCGGATATTGGTTGAGTCCTAACTTGTATGTCAAATGAGGTATATGTGACCAAATGGCAAAAAGGTAACCGTTGTGGGTATAACTTTGGGTTAGATGGAGTATTTAAGTTGGTAGCAACTCGAGGCACATTACATAAGGGAATATTCCTTGGAATATTCCATGGCTAACTAGTGGAGGCTCATATGGTAGGTCAATTAGGCCGACCTAACCGCCTTCTTGGGCTATAAAAACTAAACCTCTTCACAGCCATCCATTATCTATCTTTTTCTTAGTTTGAGTTGTTCTAGCTAGCCTTAAGCTCTTCACCTATCTTCTGTCCAGATCGCCATCTAAGCTTCAGTGGAATTGCATGGGTGGATAGAGCCATCTTTCTATCAAATGCTTAGAGCTAAAGAAAATTTTTATTCTTTTCGTATCTGTTGTGTACTCTCTATCTCTTTCTCAGATTTTGTTTGCTACGCCATGTAATTTTTACACATGCATCATCATATTCCCTCTGAAGTTGTTTCTGTATGTCTTTGTCAACCTACATCAATGCTTGCAAAACTTCACGATCAAACTATCTTTTTTCCTTTCAGCATATCAATGATTGCAACATGAAATCCAGACTTTACGATTCCAAGAACTTTGCCAAGTGTGAATTCCACTCTACTGCCAAAAGTATATGATCTTTCAAGACCTTTTTAAGGTTTATGACAATCTCAAGCTCTGATTGTAACCTGTAATTGGGCTACTTGCCCCTTTTCTTCCCCCTTCTTATTTCTTCTCTTGAGATGCGTCCTCCATAACATGCTCAGGTATGGCTTTTTCAGTCTCTTTCTACTGCTCCATTTTACTTCATGTTATGAGTTTCGATGGTCCTAAAGAGAAAGGACCAGCAGTGTCCTCATCTCTTCTTCTCTTTTCTTCCACAAGAGCTTCTTGATTATAAACCTTAGCCAAATAAGTAAAGGCTGAAAATGAATCCACTAGTGCCTTCCATCCTGTTCTCCCTCGTATACTCTAACTTGCATCAAGCAATTCAAACTTTGTTGTTTTTCCCTTTTCCATGTAATCTAATGCTTGCATCCAAACGCAAGATTTTGCTTCAACCATGCCTCCTACGAGCTTCATTAGTCCTTTCAATCTTTTCAATTCCGCTTCATGGTAGGCTGTACAGTCTTGCTTTTCATGCTGTAAATTGTCACATCAAATGTATCTCCTCTTGTATCCTTCTTTGTATGGTATTTGGGTTGTTGTGTGACCCTTATCTTCTACCTTAACATCCAACTTTTTGACCTTTGCATAGATTTTTGTCAAATTCAGCCTCAAATCATGTATGCCTTTGATTAACTCATCCATAGCACCACCTTTAAGAGCTAGACCAACAAGTATGGCCAGTTGTTGTTTTACAGCCACAGGTGCCCCAATTGTAGTAGTCCTCTTCTGAGTACTAGAAGGTATGGTTCATGTACCCCATCTTAATTTCATCCGCTCTCTCTTTACCAAGATATGCACTAACTCAGTTACATTAGCCCAATATGATTTCAGCCTCGTTTTAGAAGAGGCATCTTTTAAACGGTCATTCAGCTTCTCTTGCAAGACACGATCTGCACCCTTCAGAAACAAATCAATTTTCTAACTCTCCAATGATTGTTGCTTATCCGCATCCAACTGCACATACCGACTTTCAAAATCACAGACCAAAGTTGTAGTAGCTAACCATTTATTGGGCTTTTCAATCCAATATATAAATGTCTTTTTAGTTACCAATCTTGTATCTTGCAAGAGAAACTCTTATCTCAAAGCTTTCTTAAAAGTTGTCCAATCAACATCTCTTCTATGTAACTCATCAATCCGATCATGTAATGCATGCATGGCCAAACGAGAGAAATGCTAACTCCATAACTGCGGTACCCCATGAAACAACATCTTTCTTCATAAAACCAAATGAAGGCCGAAACATTTTGACCCTTAAACTGCTTCAATTCATGTCCCACTACCTGCAATGCATTCACACCTAAGGAATCAAATCTTTCTACTTCCTACCATGCTTCTACTATTGTAACAATAATTGTTGTTGTTGTTGTTGTTGTTGTAACAAAGTAATAATCTATTTTAAAGCATCACCCCACCACTTGAACCTATAGAATTCCCCATCATTACATACATGCTACCGACTTTTACATCGAGTTCACCACTATTGGAGCATTTGCTATCGAAAGTCTATAATAGGGGTAAGAGACAGTAGGGTGAAGGGACATTCAGCGAGAGGAGTAGATGGAAGTGAAGGGGTTTGAAGAAATAGAAGATGTAAAAGAATACTCATAGATGTAAAGCTTGTCAATTTATTGCTACATCCTGAGAAGATAAATCTCTTGTAGATAAAAAAACATGTATAAAACAATAGTTTTCTCTCTGCTGTGCTGAGACTGCCACTTTGATGCTTTTGTTGGCTCTAAAAAGTGTGGTAAAATGCCACAACATCTAGTCAAAATTCTCCCAAATCACGCTGTCGAAGGGTTTTCAAAAGCAAAGTCGCGACCACAGAGGTCCTTGAGAAATTCCAAGATAGAAGATCAATCAAGCGAATAAGCAAGATGAGAAAATGATGTCAAGTCTCTATTTTTATTTATGCCAATAACTGAAGACGAATAGAAAGCCAAATTAACTTATAGTGGCAACCTCCACAACACGTTCTCCACTACCAGCCTCATGATTTATGCTGATTTGGACTGATCCTGCATCAGAATTTTTCCCAAAAGAATTGCGAAGCCTTGACTTCTTTGAAGGGGAGCTGTTCTTACTTAGAACTGATTTCTCTTTCTTGTTGCAAATTGGTTCATGCTTACATTCCAAAAACTCTTCAGAAGGCTGATGAGACAAATAGCTTTCAAGCTTAGCAACTCCCTCTTTTACATCAAAAGAGCTGAACTCTGTTGTGACAACACAATCTTTTGATTCAGACAGGTAATTATTGTCTCTATTCAAATCCATAGCCATATCTTTAACAAAACACTTCAAGAATGCCATGGCCTGGTTCCACAGAGGAAATTTTCGCAGCTACAGATGAAGCATTCACTGAACTACCCATTGGAGAAACAGATGAAACTTTGGTGCAAACATCCGGGAAATCCCTGACTGAAGGAACTTTGGCACAGCCATCTGGATAATCCCTGATTGCAAAAGATCGAAGACGCTTTGTATTGCCTTGCCCAAAAAATTCTGCATGTAGAGCACCTGTTTGGTTGTGATGGCATCTAAGTAGGAGTTAGGGCTCTTTCCAAGTTCTCCCTCTCCCCAGATTGAGTCAATGCTTCTATTCGAGGCTTACTTGACACCTGTGGGGTAAATTGCTTGGCATGGGCCACTGAAATGGCTGCTGCAGCTTCTGATGCCTTAGCTCGCTTCAGTACAGCTACTCGATAACACTGTGAGCAAAGGTTCATAGTGCTAAAAACCGACAATTATTGGTTCACAATATAGGTCCTTGAGGAGGCTGACAGCCTAATTCATCCTTTTCTATCTTCCATCCTTTCTGTTCCATGATTGATGTACTACCACATTGATCTGTATATCAACGATGGATGAAGGCGAACCAGCAAACGGAGCGAGGAGAAAGACGATCTCGTTGGAAAACTTCTCATATGTTCTTCTACTAGTCATCTTGGACTCTGCAGTTTCCTCAAATCCTGGTGTTTCAGCTGCATGTAGCCGTCCAACGAAAGCATTGGGAGCCATTTCTGAGCAATTGCATTTACGAAGCAATGCTTTTTATTCTCTTTTGGATGATTGTCCGTTGCCTTGCAGATATAGGGCTCAGAGCTGGAGAGCTGCTTCTCGTGATAGGTAAAGCCTCACAGCATGTAATTACCGGAGCTTTTTTTTTCGGCGGAGTTTTTCTGCTCCATTTTTTTAGCATACAACACGTAGCTTTTTCATACAGAAAAGAAGCCCCTTCCTTCATTCACGCTGCTGCAATTTTTGAAAATGATACTGAAAATGATGACTAGCCTTCTACGTTAGCTCTACATGGAATGGTCCCAAGTAAATCTTCAGCTTTCTCCATGTCACAGTCTTGGCACAAAAGGTCTAGGACAGAGTTGTAATGTTCTAATTTTGGTAGAATGCCATATTCATCTCTCATGCTCTTTAAATGCAAAAAACCTTTCTCAGTAAGACCAGCATGACTGCATGCTGAAATCAAACTGAGAAATGCTACACTGTCTGGCTTCAAGCCTGCTTGTTGCATGCTTTCAAAACTTTGCAAAGCCATAGGATAATCATTATGTTGTGCATATCCTGGAATTAACGCACTCCATACCACAACATTTCGCTCAGGTACACTCTCAAATAGATTCTTTGCATCTTCAAGGCTTCCACATTTTGCATACATATCAATACGAGTAGTAGTGATGACAACATTCACCGCGCATCCACTATTAATAATGTAGCTATGACATGCCTGCCTTGATGGAATGCTGACATATTGGCACATGCCTTCAAAGTGTAAACAAAGGTGACAAGGTCAGCCTGCACACACTCTTCTTGCATGTTCTTGAAAAGTTTAAGAGCTTCTTGATTGTGATCATGCAGAGTGTAAGTGGCAATCAATGCATTCCATGCCATCAAAGTTTTGATCTGCAATTTGTCAAATAAAATGCATGTGTCCTCAAGACTACGTAAACTAGCATAGATGTTCATCAAGGAGCTACCAAGAAATGAATATGCTTCCTAGCCAGTCAAAATGATTTGGGCATGAAGTTCTCTTCCCTTATCCAGGTAATCTGGACTAAAAAGTGCTTTCAAGATGCAAGAGAATGCCACAGGATCTGGTTCTATGCCTTATTTTTTCATTTCTTCAAAAAGATCCAAAGCCTCCTGAATGTGTTCTTGTTGGGTATATCCTCCAATCAAAGAGCTCCATGTCACAACATCTTGATTGGGTAGTGTATCAAAAATAACATACGCATCTGGTAGGTTTCCATACTTGGCATACATGCCAACTAGAGCATTACAAATAAGTTCCTCTTGTTACAATTACATATATCGTCTCTCACTTGACTTGGGTCTCACCTATATATACTAACTCTACATCAATATGAATCATTCTTTGGGAGCATGTCTTGTGTATCTCTCTTGTACTCTCTCTCTCTCTCTCAACATGGTATCAGAGCTATGGATGCGTAGCAACAACAAGGAAGATAAGTTGTTTCATTATTTATACTTGATTGAATTCTTTGCACAAGTGATGATTTGATACATGAACTTGTTCAAATTAGAAGTATTAATTAATTTTATCTTTAAAACATCTCTTATTTAGCATAGCTCTTACCGATTCCATCAGTACCCTATTTTTCCTTTCAGCTACACCATTTTGCTACGGTGTATAGCTGCAAGTTAACTATCTTCTGATCCCCTGTTTAGCAAGGTGCCTTTCAAAGTAATTAGGTACATATTCTCCACCTCCATCTGATCTAAGACATGAAATTTTAGAGCTCAAATCATTTCAGCATGCTTCTTGAAGTCCGTGAAAGCATCAAACACATCATCCTTATGTTTCATTATGTAAAGCCAAGTATACATGTTGAAATCATCAATGAAGGATGCATAGTAATGAGCACCACCAAACGAAGCATTATGAGATGGATCCCATACATCTAAATGTACCAAGTGCAAGGGTCGTGAGCTATTATGTACATGTCTCATAAATGGAAATCGTGCTTGCTTTCCAAACTGACATGCATCACATACATGTCCAAAGTCATGATACTTGAACTTAGACAGTCCAAGCACAATCTCCTTTTGTTGCATAGATTTCAGCTTTTGTACATTCACATGGCCAATCCGCTTATGCCATATCTCAACATCCCGTATAGCACCATCATCATATGCAAACATGGCTACTTTCAATTCTAGAATTGACGCATCAAGAGTAAACATCCTACCATGTCTTCAGCTTCTACCATCTGTCCAACAAACAAAAGATTCTTGGTTATTGTAGGTAAATGTAGTACATCATGCAAGCTCTTTTTCTTGCCATCAGGCACATCAATAACTGGAATAGTTATTGTGTGGTGAATGTCATGTTGAGTGTCATCCCCAGTACACACATAACCATGTGAACCTCCAACCATCTCATCAAACCATTATCCATGGGGTGTTATATTATTTGAAGCTTCTGAATCAATATACCATCTCTGATCTCTGTTCTACCTAGATGAATTCTTAGACACATGCTGCATGGCAAACACTCTGTCAACCTGCTCATCATTAGCATCGCTAGAAGATGCATTGTGCCCATGTTGTTTTCCCTTTTCCTTCATATCTCCCCAGCTCTTGTAACAATCCTTTGCAATGTGTCCATATATGCCGTAGTAATGGTAGTCCTTATCTCTTTTTGATTGATCATTTGATTGCCATGAACCATCCACCACCTATACTATGGGGTGATCTCCCCTTGCCTCTAAAGCCATCAGATCCACACCGGCCTTGTTTATTTGTGCCATGCCAGACATTCTACTGATGTTGTCCATAAGCATTTTGAGTGTCTCCTCGACCTCAAAAAGAGCCATAGCCTCTGCCGACTCTACCATGCTGGCTAGAGTAAATAAAAGTGTATCTGCTTTGAGACAGACTAGAACCTGTATTTAGCCCAAGCTTAACTTCCTCATGCAGCAGCAAAGTAATCAGCTCATCCCAATTAGGGGACTCAACTCTCATAGAAATAGACGTATCAAATGCTTTATACCCAAATAGTCGTGCTCTCAAATCCTGTCAAAACCGCTTGTCAATCGGAGTTCTGGATCAAAAGTTATGACAATTCAGGATTCAAAAGAGAGAGTACAAGAGAGATACACAAGACATGCTCCCAAAGAATGATTCATATTGATGTAGAGTTATTATATATAGGTGAAACCTAAGTCAAGTGAGAGATGATATATATAGTTGTAACATCCCCACTCAAACAAAGGTCTCTGGCTACGAGTGAAAAAACCCTTGGGGAGAACAAGGGAAAAACGCGAGCCCCTACACATACCTACGATACAAAAATGATTTACGATAAAGTTTTCTTGAATACAATGATACATGCCTCAATCAGTGAGACAAGAACTTGGAACAATACCAAGTGCATGTCTTAATGAACTAAAGCGAGCTTCACTAAGAGCTTTTGTGAAGATGTCTGCAACCATTTGATCAATGGGACAATGCTCCAGCATAATGGAACCTTTCTTGACTTCATGTCGAACATAATGATAATGAATAGCAATATGTTTTGATTTACTATGTTGTATATAGTCTTTGGTAAGACTAATAGCACTTTGGTTATCGCATCGAAGAGGTGTACTAGATGATGAAGGATGTCCCAAATCTGCAAGTAGTTGTCGAAGCCAAACTAGCTCGCGAGCTGCTAATGATGCAGCAACATATTCGGCCTTAGTTGTAGAAACCGCAACACATCGTTGTTTCTTGTTGGACCAAGAAACCAAACATGCATTTACAAAGAAACAATTCCCACTTGTAGATCGCATGGATAAGTGTGAACTTGCCCAATCAGCATCCGTATATCCAATAAGGTCAAGAGAAGTTGAAGAAGATAAAGAAGAATCCTCTCGACGATGATAAATAAGACCAAATTCCTTAGTACCCTTGAGGTACTTAAGAATATGTTTTGCAGCACTCCAATGAATAGTGGAAGGGGAAGAAAGATACTGTCCCAAAAAGTTAGCTGCAAATAAAATATCTGGTCTTGTGTTTAAACCAATAAATTGAAGACAACCAACAAGATTAGCAAAAGGTTGATGAATGGCTGATTCTTCATTGTGTGTTGTAGATGTACCCTTAGTAGAGCTTGAAAGAATGGGAGTGTTGGCAGAGTGCGCATTTGTCAACCCAAACTTCTTAACAATATCATTAATAAACTTTGTCTGGCGAAGAAGAAGAATGCCTCGTTTTCGGTGTCGTTGAACTTGAATACCCAAACAAGAATGTATCTCACCAAGATCCACCATTTCAAATGCAGTCGATAAAAGCTTCTTCATAGCATCCAAGAAAGCAATATTATTTGACACAAGAATAGTATCATCAACATATAGAGCAAGAATAATAAAAATATTTGTCCTCCCTTTTGATGTAAAGATTTGGGTCAGCAAAACATGCAACAAAACCTTTAGATGTGAGGAATTGATCAATCTTAATATACCAAGCACGAGAGGCTTGCTTCAATCCATATAATGCATGATGAAGCTGGCATACAAGATGCTCCTTTCCTGCAATCATAAAACCTTCAGGTTGCTCCATATAGATTTCTTCTTCAAGATCTCCATTGAGAAAAGCCGTTTTAACATCCATTTGGTGAATTTCTAGATCAAATAATGTTGCAAAAGCCAAAATCATACGAACAGTTGTGGAGCACACAACGGGAGAAAATGTTTCTTGATAATCTACTCCTGCAATCTGTGAGTAACCTTTTGCAACAAGTCGTGCTTTGAACTTATCAAACGATCCATCAGCTTTGGTCTTGGTTTTATAAACCCATTTACATTTGATAGGAACACGATTTGGGGGGAGTTCAGTAAGAATCCATGTACCTTTGGAGATTAAAGAAACGTACTCAGCTTGCATATCTTCTTGCCATTGATCCCTTTGAGACAAATTGATAGCTTCCATATACGATATTGGATTCTCTTGGACAGACATAGCATCATCAAAGACATCATGTTCAATAGAATAGAATCCATGCTCTATCTCAATAGGAAGATCGACATAGATCTCCAAATTTTCATCAATCTTCTTTGGAGGTGAAGGAGGTTTATGATCATCAGAATTAGTAGAATCACAAAGCAAGTAAGGAAATGCACTAAGCAAAGACTTTGTATCATCTGAAACATTTGACGACCATGTGCCACCCATAGTCTTCTCATCAAATATAGCATCACGACTAATGATAACCTTTTGAGTAGAACGATCATAAAATTTGTAACCTTTGGAATGATCTGAATAACCAAGAAAAATAACCTTCAAACCTGGAGGATCCAACTTATGTCAAGTGTCCTTGGGCACATGAATATAAGCAATGCAGCCAAATGTGCGAAAGTGAGAGACGGAAGGTGTCTTCCTTGTCCAGATTGTTATAGGAATTTTACCAGCAAGTGCAGTAGTTGGAAGATGATTTTGAATAAAAACAGCTGTTAGAAGTGCTTCAGTCCAAAACTTTTGAGACAAACCATAGTGTATAAGCATGCAACGTATAGCATTAAGAATAGTGCGATTTTTGCACTCAGCAACACCATTTTGCTGAGGAGAATAAGGAACTGTAAACTCATGATGAATACCTTGATCCTTACAGAAGTCATCAAATAGATTGGATACATATTCACCGCCATTGTCACTGCAAAGTGTCTTGAGAATCCAGTATGAAGCTCCACACTTATCTTGTATTGTTTAAATATAGATAAAGCCTCAGACTTATGTCGAAGAAGATAGACATGTGTGTACCGTGAGAAATCATCAATGAAAGTTATAAAATATCGATATTGAGACTTTGAGGCAGGAAAAGGACCGCAAATATCGGTATGAACCAAATCCATGAGAGCACAGGAATGTGATGAAGTAGAAGTGTGGAAAGGCGAACGATGGTGTTTTCCAAGTGCACAGTACTCACATATTCCCATACGTGGATGAGATTTAAGATCCATACCTTGCACAAGACCATGACGATGAAGATCAAGAATTTTGGCAAAATCGGAGTGTGCAAATCGTTGATGCCATAATTTGCAATCTGCATCTCCAAGGGCAGTAACAACATTTGCAATTGTATCGTTCAATGATAGCTCAAATAGATTACCATGTCGAGGAGCCGCTGCTATAGTATGACCGTCTTTCTCTATACGACATTGATTATGATCAAAGCCAACAAACAAACCAAGATCAACTAGACGAGCAACAGAAAGAAGATTTCTTTGCAAATCTGGAACATGAAGAACTCCTCTTAATATTCTAGTGGATGAAATAGTCCCCAGATATAAATCACCCACTCCTTTGACTCGACAAGTCGTATCATCCGCAAGGTAAACAAACTTCTTGATAGGAAGAGAATGATAATTGTGAAGCCACTACAATTGGTATGTCATGTTTCCAGTGGCACTTGAATCAACGATGAGTAGAGAACCATCATGAACATGAAGTACATTTTCTAGAGAGATATCATGATGGACGAAATTGAGCTCCTGATGAGTATGATCATCATCAGTTATAGTTTGCTGAACAATATAGGCTCGAGAACGTTCTTCATCATATATGCGTTTATAACAACGACGAGATGGATGATCTGTATGTGCACAATAATCACAAGGAGGAAACCTTTTGGACGAGCGAGGTTGCTTTGTAGTAACTCCATACTCCTCATCATATTGACGTGCCCAGCAATCAGAAGCCACATGGCCTTTCTTATCACAATAAGAACAATGTTTGTTAGGATAAGCATGACGAGAAGATTTACTACCTTGATTAGGGCGTCCACCCTGCTGAAAACGTGAAGCGGGACGCTTGCGAGCAACAAAAGCAGCATCAAAATCCCTTTGTTCGCGAGTGACCAAAATAGCATCAGATTTTTCCAAATGATGCTCATGACGTTGAGAATATTCAATAAGAGATATACATGCTTTGTCAAAGTGGATATCATCCTTGTTAGACAAAATAGTGATGATATTGTCATATAAAGGATCTTTGATGGTATGAAGAAGTTGAGTAACAATCTGATTTTTAGCAACAGGAGCGCCGGCAGCACCAAGCTGATTGATAATGTCTTTAAAAGCCTCGATATGAGAGTGTATAGAAGTACCAACCTTATATTGAAGATTCTTCAAACAAGTTTGGAGATATAAAATTTCGGTGACCGATTTCTTCTCAAACGTTGAGATAAGATACTCCCAAATAGCATGAGAGGTTTCCAGATGAAAGACATCCAACATAAGTGAGTCAAGAAGTGCAGACAATATATAACGACGAGCCGCTTTGGCAAGACGAATCCAATCAGTATGATCAATTTTCCATTGTTCAAATAATGGACCATCAGTAATCACAGAATTGTTATTCATCACATCAATAGGTTGAATTGGGCAAGACATGTCGCCCAAAACAATATCAAATAATTCGTCACCTTCAAGAATTAGCATCATCTTTGCTTTCCACCCAGGAAAGCCTTGTCCTTGGAAGAAGGGAACCGAACGTTGGCCAAACGGATATCCATTACCAATTATGCAATTGGCCATGCCTGTATGTCGAGAGAAAACAAATAAGATGAGATCGCAGAATCTGCAAACCATGATCAAGACGAGCGTAGTTGAGACGCATGACAATCAAAATAGGGAGATGCACGTAAGAACGACGAAAAGTATTGAGTGACTAAAAAGAAAGCCCAAATTAGAGAGGCGTAACGTGCAAGATGAGATGACGCATATAAGAAAAGTGCTATTTCGGTCGAGCAAAGAACGTGAACGATAATAAAACATCGCTAAAAATAGCAAGATGTTTGCTTATCGTAATCAACATCATTAACGAAGACGAGCGATTAACAAACTGTAATTAGGGATTAACAAACTGTAATTAGAATTACAGTTTTAAATAAAAAATCACATATTCGAGCAGAATTGCTGTCTTGAATCCTGAACTGTCATAACTTTTGATCCAGAACTCCGATTGACAAGCGGTTTCGACAGAATTCGAGAGCACGACGAGAGCTACGCACCCAGATATGGTTTTGGTTTTAAAGACAAAATTAACTAATACTTCTAATTTGAACAAGTTCATGTATCAAATCATCACTTGTGCAAAGAATTCAATCAAGTATAAAAAATGAAACAACTTATCTTCCTTGTTGTTGCTACGCATCCATAGCTCTGATACCATGTTGAGAGAGAGAGAGTACAAGACAGATACACAAGACATGCTCCCAAAGAATGATTCATATTGATGTAGAGTTAGTATATATAGGTGAGACCCAAGTCAAGTGAGAGATGATATATATAGTTGTAACACACAGGAACCACAACTTCTAAACCATAAGCAAGTCTAAAGGGTGGAAGCCATGTTGCAACTTTATATGTTGTCCTAAAATCCCACAATGCTAAATCAAGTTTAGTATCTCAATCATCCATATTATCCTCAACAATTTTCTTCAAGATGCGGAGTTAAATCTTGTTGGAAATTTCAGCTTCACCATTAGCTTGAGGGTGATATGGGGTAGATTTCTTATGCAAAATCATATGCCTGATAATCAATTTCTGATCACTTGATTCAAGAAATGCTTTCCCCGATCACTAATCAACTCAATAGGAAAACCAGATCTAGTAATAATGTTAGAGTATCAAAACTTGGCCACACTTGCTGCTTTATTATCTTCCAATGCTTGAGCTTTTACCTACTTTGTAGCATAGTCAGTGCAAACCAAAATGTATCTATTACATGTCTGTTTAGCTATTGGTTTGATGGGCCCAACAAAGTCAATTCCCCATTTTTGAAATGGCTCAAGTGGTAATCCAAGATGATCTTGCATCCTATCCTTATCAAGTGGTTGACCTTGCTTCAGACATTTCAAATACTATTTGGCATATTGATGAGCATCTTTTAGCACCATAGGCCACCACAAATGTAACGTGTCCGCAAGAATCTTCTAGGACACGTCTTGGCAGTCCATCGGAAAGGCTGTCTAGAGAACTCCGCCCGGCACTCCCATGGAATGTTACGGGTTTTGCAATCTAGGTCTTTCCGCGTCTGCCACGTAGCGGAAGTGTCCTGGCCGTTTCCCACTTAGGATCGACCGGAATTAAGGTTTTCCTGTTTGGTCATTAGCTAGCAGCATCTAGCGTCAGACCCGAGCGAACTACTTTACGCAGAAACGCCAGGTCCGAAGCGGATTCACGCTGCACTTGGTTCAAGGAGAATGGGAAACAAGAGGGATGCAATGCTCAACCTCTCTGCCATAAGGCATAGTCCCATTCCGTTCCCCTAAAACAGCGTGAATCGGGTAACAGGTAAATCTAAGTCATTGTTCTCGTTATTTGCTTTGGCGATGATGATCATTCCTCTGTTCGTTGAAGATTTTTTAGAAAAGTTCCCGGCTAACCGGGACCACCCATCCATAGGACGGACCCATGGTCCATCCTCCGCACTTTCCTCGGTTTGTTTTAGTTATGTAATTACCTACCACATTAATTTGACATATAACAAACAACTTCTTTGATTAACCCTGTTAAGCACTGGTTCCTTCACGTAATCTTATCACAGGACATAAAGAAAACAATGTCAAACAACTTCTTTATTATCATTTTATCTTTTTATCTTTGAAATACAAGGAGTTCCGCCCGTAGGCTTGTTCATAATCTGCCCGAAGGCTATCCAGTAATCCACCAGGGATCACTAATCCAAGCTTCTGCCCGTAGACTAGTATGCGGGCCTCGAGATCCAATCCCGAGTCACGTTAGCCTCTTGTGCAGGGCCCGGAAGGCGAGGGATTTACGGCCAGAGCCCCCTCTGGCACCCAAGCGTCCTCCTGCTCCAAGTAGAACTCAACGGAGAGACCTCTCACGGCGGGTTCGGTCCACGTCCCCGGCGCGGTTAACAACCCCCTTGGTTAGGGTCAGGCAGGCAGTCGGGGGTAACTGAAGCTGCCTCTCCCTTCAGGCCTTCAACCTGAAGTATTTAGATATCGTTTCATCCTTTAGTTCATTGAGCAAACAATGCAAACAGTGCTTTCTAAACTGTTACAAGCACAATCAATTCCAGTGGTGGTTTTAGCTGGCAAACTGTTAAGGAGTGACTCCTTTTCTCCGAATGCAACCCCCATTCGATCCGGAATCAATTGACACTTGGCAAGATTCCTATCGTCCTTGGGCTAGGGTCATACCCTGTCAATACTTTAGGTTTGGTTTATGGTAAATTCCGGCGACCATGTCGCTTTAGTTTATTGATTAATCATTTGCGTCCAAGCAAATGCCTAGCTTCCCTTAACTTGACAAAGTTTCCCTAATGAGGATAGAGTAAAAGGACGACTACCCTTTTCCCCTTGCGAGTTTAAACTGGCGCAAGAACTTGCCAACCTTAATCCACGGAATGGCAAAACTTCTTACGATCAACCCGCAAGGCTAAGTGACATTGCAGTTTATTGCACAAGTGACGCCTCCATTCTAAGAGATCATTTCTCCTAATGAATGGCGTATTCAGGTCACGGAATTAACTTTAGACGAGAAGGAGGGTTTAGGGTGTCTTTTTACCCACCCATCCTTAATTTCACTAAATCGACAGCGTTTAGTCCAACTCAAATCGAGTTTCATCATCTTGAACACTTGGTCCATAAGGTAGGAATCCTAGATTATTGTTTACATGAGCATCCAATTAGCCCAACATTTTTGGGAATATGGTCAGCACTATTGGGTTTGAAGGTTCTGACTTAGCGACAATGGGAAAACTTGGCCGAATCCTTAGCGCGCCAACCCCTAGTTAGTGTTTGGGGTATCTAACGTCTTGACTGAACCATGCTCGTATGAAATCCTTTGTGGCTAGGTGATTTGGGTAATTCATTATGCTTGTCTTGCGACAAGGATGAATCCTTCCTAGAGACAATAAACTAGATCTAAAAGAGGAAAAATAGTTGCAACTACCACAATACATGTAAACATGTGATTCATCGCCTCTACGCATCACATGGTTCACAATGACTCTATCTTTCCTTGTATCGTAAAAATGCATGATAATCTGGGTACTAACTTTCCTAGGACCTACTAGGACTTACATCAATTAATCATGCCTACAACCTTGTTGTCTACACTTTAGAATCTCGTGCTTTGATAAACCATGCGACCTTTCCTAAATACGGCTCTTGATGAATGAAATTTCTGCATGATGACTATGCAACATGCAACTTTCCCCTAGCTACAATGTAGTTAATGAAGCTCATACAAAAACTAAAACTAGTGTTAACTTATTCCATTTTACATGCCACTTGCAAGTCCATAGATCATTCTCGTGCTCTTCTATTTCTTTTCGAATAACATCTTATGGGTGTTAACTCTTCCTTATGAATCATTACAAGGAAGATGTTGCCTAAACTGCGGCACACGCTTATTCCCACCATGTCTAGTAACCAAATGCACTTATCAATTTCACTTCTTTGCCCTATATGTTTAGACTCATTACTTTGATAATGTTCCAAAATAGCAACATGCAGCTAGTCTTCTAAGGCGGACAACTCTCGAAATGCAACCGTTTCAATTTCATGACATGCATCAACCTTATCTAATGTTTAAAGAGATAATTTATCAAATGTATTTTTAACGCTGCCACAATGCGTAAAATGCGTTCTTCCTTATGGAATTAAGCATGCCTAAATATTTCTTTATGCGAGAATAAACTTGAAAAAACCTGGACTTGTGGGCTCGGGGAGATGTCCACTTGTATGCTCGGAGATGAACCTCCCGCAGGCGCACCTTGTGACTTTTTAGGGGCCATCGTAGGCGTGGTTTCGGCTTCTGGGTTGCCTTTGCGGTCTATGAATTGACTTGCCTTGGTATGCAGCCTCCAGACCTTTGCCTTTTTCCCTCGTACGTAGGAGATTCCTTCGCGGGACTTTGGATAAATGGTGCTTGCGGATGAATTCTTTAGGAAAAACCCGAGTGGCTAGGAATGGGTTCACGGATGGCTTGTGGCCTTTGAATTCTAATTGCGGGAAGCCTCTTAGAAAGGATCTTGCGGGAGGGCTTTATAGCTTATTCCTCTTCTCTTCAAAGTCCCGGGGTATGAATGGACTTATGGGACCTAGTGGGAAGGGGGCTTAAGAAAGCCCCCTTAGAAGCTTCTTAAGAAGCTTCTAAGCTTCTAAGAAGCTTCTAAGCTTCTGCAGCAACGTCGGGGGGGGGGGGGGGGGGGGGGGGGTCGTGATTCAGGCGGGCGGCGGACCGTGTCAGTCCAATGGGCCGTGGCGGCGGCTATGGCGGACTGGCAGACTGCAGCGGCAGCACGGCGACTTCCTGCATGACGGCCTCTCTCTGCACGGTGACCTCTTTAGCACCGCGACCTCTCTCCAGCACGGCCCTCCCTCTAGCCTCCCCCCCTCTAGTTAGGGGGTGTTTATATAGGCATGGGGGGGGGGAGAAGGCCTCCACCACGTGTCCCCCTTGCATGGGTTCCCCCCCTCCCATGCAGGCCACGACTGTCATATCCCCATCCTCCCCACACTCCCTCTTCTCCAGCCATGCATCGGCTGGAGAAAAAGGGGAAAAAATAAAAAAATTTGCCTTGAATTATTCATATTGCCCCTCCCAAGAGGGTGTTTTTGCGGGAGTTTCGATTTTTGAACCTCGGTTTTAATTTACCAATGCGGAGGACCCCATTTCTCGCGTGCGGGTCACACATTACACTGCCAATAATTTCAATGCAAGAGATAACCTTTGCACAAGGTTTACGTCGTGTGCGGAACGTCAATATTCACGGGTGGGAATATTACAACAAACCTGCATGCAATATTTTCCTGCCTATAATCTCTCCTAAAAAATGACCTCCTAATAATCCAGAATGAGCTTCATGCAACAATATTGGTTTCTCAAATTCAAGAACACACCTTCTCAATACATTATCAACTCCCCTTCTATATAGTGTGTTCAAAATTACCTAAAATAATCTACTCTTTAATGCCAACCTTCTTCTCTCATTTGCTGAAAGGTGTGCAAGCATAATTCATAACTTCAAGAAATGTGGCATCTGGTCATAATATGAATCAGGGTCAATCACCTGAACCTCAAAAAGTTTAGCATCAGGTAACTGATCAGAAATTCTTGCTTCAGACTCATCAGTTTGCAATCTACTTAGATAATCAGCAATGGCATTGTAACGTGTCCACTAGAATCATCCCGGACACGTCTTAGCAGTCCATCGGGAAGGATGTCTAGAAGGCTCCGCCCGGCACTCCCATGGAATGTTACGGGACTTGCGATCTAGGTCTTCCCGCGTCTGCCATGTAGCGGAAGTATCCTGGCCGTTCCCACTTAGGATCGACCTGAATTTGGGTTTTCCTGTTTGGTCATTAGCTAGCAACAACTAGCAACAGACCCGAGCGAACTACTTTACGCAGAAACGCCAGGTCCGAAGCGGATTCACGCTGCACTTGGTTCAAGGAGAATGGGAAATGAGAGGGATGCAAGGCTCGGGGGGGGGGTCGTGATTCAGGCGGGCGGCGGACCGTGTCAGTCTGGCGGGCCGTGGCGGCGGCTATGGCGGACTGGCAGACTGCAGCGGCAGCACGGCGACTTCCTGCACGACGGCCTCTCTCTGCACGGTGACCTCTTCAGCACCGCGACCTCTCTCTAGCACGGCCCTCCCTCTAGCCTCCCCCCCTCTAGTTAGGGGGTGTTTATATAGGCATGGGGGGGGAGAAGGCCTCCACCACGTGGCCCCCTTGCATGGGTTCCCCCCCTCCCATGCAGGCCACGACTGTCATATCCCCATCCTCCCCACACTCCCTCTTCTCCAGCCATGCATCGGCTGGAGAAAAAGGGGAAAAAATAAAAAAATTTGCCTTGAATTATTCATATTGCCCCTCCCAAGAGGGTGTTTTTGCGGGAGTTTCGATTTTTGAACCTCGGTTTTAATTTACCAATGCGGAGGACCCCATTTCTCGCGTGCGGGTCACACATTACACTGCCAATAATTTCAATGCAAGAGATAACCTTTGCACAAGGTTTACGTCGTGTGCGGAACGTCAATATTCACGGGTGGGAATATTACAACAAACATGCATGCAATATTTTCCTGCCTATAATCTCTCCTAAAAAATGACCTCCTAATAATCCAGAATGAGCTTCATGCAACAATATTGGTTTCTCAAATTCAAGAACACACCTTCTCAATACATTATCAACTCCCCTTCTATATAGTGTGTTCAAAATTACCTAAAATAATCTACTCTTTAATGCCAACCTTCTTCTCTCATTTGCTGAAAGGTGTGCAAGCATAATTCATAACTTCAAGAAATGTGGCATATGGTCATAATATGAATCAGGGTCAATCACCTGAACCTCAAAAAGTTTAGCATCAGGTAACTGATCAGAAATTATTGCTTCAGACTCATCAGTTTGCAATCTACTTAGATAATCAGCAATGGCATTGTAACGTGTCCACTAGAATCATCCCGGACACGTCTTAGCAGTCCATCGGGAAGGATGTCTAGAAGGCTCTGCCCGGCACTCCCATGGAATGTTACGGGACTTGCGATCTAGGTCTTCCCACGTCTGCCACGTAGCGGAAGTATCCTGGCCGTTCCCACTTAGGATCGACCTGAATTTGGGTTTTCCTGTTTGGTCATTAGCTAGCAACAACTAGCAACAGACCCGAGCGAACTACTTTACGCAGAAACGCCAGGTCCGAAGCGGATTCACGCTGCACTTGGTTCAAGGAGAATGGGAAACGAGAGGGATGCAAGGCTCGACCTCTCTGCCAAAGGCATAGTCCCATTCCGTTCCCCTAAAACAGCGTGAATCAGGTAATCGGTAATTCCAAGTCATCGTTCTCATTACTTGTTTCGGAGATGACGATCATCCTCTGTTCGCCGAAGACTTTGAGAAAAGTTCCCGGCTAACCGGGACCACCCTTCCATAGGACAGACCCATGGTCCATCCTCCGCACTTTCCTCAGTTTGTTTTAGTTATGTAATTACCTACCACATTAGTTTGACATATACAAACAGCTTCCTTGATTAGCCCTGTTAAGCACTGGTTCCTTCACGTAATCTTATCACAGGACATAAAGAAGACAATGTCAAACAACTCCTTTATTATCATTTTATCCTTTTATCTTTGGAATACAAGGAGTTCCCGCCCGTAGACGTATTCATAATCCGCCCGAAGGCTATCCAGTAATCCACCAGGGATCACTAATCCAAGTTTTCGCCCGTAGACTAGTATGCGGGCCTCGAGATCCAATCCCGAGTCACGTTAGCCTCTTGTGCAGGGCCCGGAAGGCGAGGGATTTACAGCCAGAGCCCCCCTGGCACCCAAGCGTCCTCCTGCTCCAAGTAGAACTCAACGGAGAGACCTCTCACGGCGGGTTCGGTCCACGTTCCCGGCGCGGTTAACAACCCCCTTGGTTAGGGTTAGGCAGGCAGTCGGGGGTAACTGAAGCTGCCTCTCCCTTCAGGCTTCAACCTGAAGTATTTAGATATCTTTTCATCCTTTAGTTCATTGAGCAAACAATGCAAACAGTCCTTTCTAAACTGTTACAAGCACAATCAATTTCAATGGTCGTTTAGCTGGCAAACTGTTAAGGAGTGACTCCTTTTCTCCGAATGCAACCCGCATTCGATCCGGAATCAATTGCAACTTGGCAAGATTCCTATCATTCTTGGGTTAGGGTCATACCCTACCAATACTTT
The DNA here is from genome assembly GCF_053477565.2 of Lygodium microphyllum. Classification (NCBI taxonomy): domain Eukaryota; kingdom Viridiplantae; phylum Streptophyta; class Polypodiopsida; order Schizaeales; family Lygodiaceae; genus Lygodium; species Lygodium microphyllum. The sequence goes on along the minus strand of NC_141137.1, from coordinate 135,726,956 downwards.
AGGTTTTGTTGTGGCAGGATCCAGCGACCATGTCGCTTTAGTTTATTGTCTGGTCATTTGCTTCAAGGCAAACACCTAACCTTTCCTTTTCCTTGGCAGTTATCCCCCAAGAAAAGTGAGTAACAGGATGATTACCCATCCTCTTGTAAGTTAAATTCTTTCAATAACTTGCCAACCTCATTTCGAGAGATGATAAAACTCTCTTGTGGCCAAATCTCAAGTCTATACGAAGTTGCAGCTTTTTGCACATGTAGTGTATCTATTCCACGGGATCATTCTACCCAATTGCTTAGCGTTTTCCGGTCACGGAATTTACCTCCAGCCACGTGGCAGGGTTTTAGGGTATCCTCCAAACCATTCCTAATTATGTTGGCCCATGATCCTAAAAATAGGCAACTCCGTCGGAGTTTCATCATTAGAACGAATGATCCTTAGGATAAAACCTTAGATCATTTTATGCATGAACATCCAATTGATTCGACATTTCGTGAACGTCTGTAAGATCTTGGGTTTGCGGTTTTTGACTTGGCAACAAGTGTAAAACTAGGTCGAAATCTTATTGCACTTGACACTTGGGATACCTATCATATCGACTGAGCCATGCCCATATGAATCCCTTGTATTTTACGTTACTTAGACAACTCAATATTCATGTATTGCAACAAGGATGAACCTTCTAAAGGTAATAAACTACATCCAATGGAGAACAATAGTTACAACTGCACCAATACGCGTAAACATGCGATTTATTGCTTCTATGCATCACATGGTTCACGATAACCCTATCCTTCCTTGGTAAGGTAAAATGCTTGATAATCTGTACACTAACTTTCCTAGATCCTACTAGGATTTACATCAATTAATCATGCCTACAACCTTGTAATCTACTTCCGAATCTTATGCTTTGACAAACCATGCAACCTTTCCTAAATGCGGCTTCTAATGAATGACGTTTTCGCCTGATGACTATGCAATACGCAACATTCTCCTAGCTACAATGTAGCTAACAAAGTTTATACCAACTAAAGCTAGTGTTAACTCATTCCATTTTTACATGCTATTGCAAGTCCATAAGATCATTTTCGTACTCTATTATTTCTTTTCGGATAATATCTTATGGTGTTAACCTTGCCTCATGAAATCATTACGAGAAGGATGTTGCCTAACATGCGGCACACGCTTATTCCTACCATGTCTCGGACGAAAAAAGAATGCACTTATAAATTCCATTTCTTTGCCTAAGTTTAGACTCATTACTTTGATAATGTACCAAAATAGCTACATGCAACTAGCCTTCTAAGGTGGATAACTCGTTCAAATTCATGGCATATTTCAATCTTGCCTAATGTTTCAAAGATACTTATCAAATGTATTTTTTTCCCAATTTCCACATGCATTAAAGTTACGCGTAAAAATGCAATCTCCCTTATGAACTAAGCGCGCCTAAACATTTCTTTATGCGGAAATAACTCGAAAGAACCTGGACTTGAGGGCTCGGGGAGATGTCCACTTGTATATTCGGAGATGAGCCTCCCCCAGTCGCACCTTGTGATCTTTTTGGGGCCATCGTAGGAGTAAATTCGACTTCTGATTTGCCTTTGTGGTCTACGGAGTGTCTTGCCTTGGCATGCAACCTTCCAACCTTTACCTTTCCTCGTATGCGGAAGATTTCTTTGCGGGATGGCGCTTGCGGAAGAGGGCTTTATGAGTCCTTTAGGAAAACCCGGGGTGGCTAGGAATGGGTTCACGGACGGCTTATGGGCTTTGAAACCTAATTTCAGGAAGCCTCTTACGAAGGTCTTGTGGGAGGGCTCATAGCTTCATCCTCGTCTCTTCAAGTTCCGGGGGGTATGAATGGACTTTTTGGGCCTAGTGGGAAGGGGGGCTTAAGAAGCCCCCTTAGAAGCTTCTAAGGAGCTTCTAATTGGCTGCGGCAACGTCGAGGGGGGGGGTCGTGATCAGGCGGGCCGCGGACTATGGTGGCGTTTCGTCAGCACGGCGACCTTCTGCGGCAGCACGGCGACCTCCTGCGGCAACACGGCGAGCTCCTCCTGCAGCACGGCCAGCTCCTCCTGCAGCACGGCGAGCTCTCCCCCATCACCCCTTCTTAGGGGGGTGTTTATATAGGCATGGGGGGGGAGAAGGCCTCCACACGTGGCCCCCCCCCTTGCATGGGTTCCCCCCCTCCCATGCAGGCCACGACAGACATATCCCCATCCTCCCCACACTCCCCCTTCTCCAGCCATGCATCGGCTGGAGAAAAAGGGGAAAAATTTAAAAAAAAATTGCCTTGAATTACTCAAAATGCCCCTCCCAAGAGGGTGTTTTTGTGAGACTTGCGGTTTTGAACTCCCGGTTTTGGTTTACCAATGCGGAGGACCCCATCTCACGCGTGCATGGTGTGGATTAAGCTTCCAATAATTTCGAAGTAGGAAATACCCTTGCGCAGGGTTTGCACGGCGTGCGGTAAGTTAATATTTACGGTACGCGGTACGCGGAAATATTACAGGCATGCTCTTTCCCGAGGGTGTAAATAGCCTTAAAATCAAACTCTTGTAGCAGCACCATCCATTTAGCCAATCTACCTATCAATTGGGGCTTGTTAATAAAAAACAAGAATGCTTGATGATCCACATGGAAAATGACTTGATTTCCCAATAAATAATATCTAAATTTCTGCACAAAAAAGACCATTCCAAGTGCATTCAGTGAAAAAATAGTTCCTTTAAACAGCACTCAATCTCATGCTTGCATAATAAATTGGTCTGTACCAACCTGGCACTTTATCCTACATAAGAACAGCTCCCACAGTCAAATCAGATGCATTTTAAGAAAAATGAAAAGGTAAATCCCATGCTAGAGGTTGTGAAATTGAAGCCACCACCAATATCTTTTTCAAAACACTAAAATCTCTCTCCTGATCTTCCCTCCACATAAACTGGATCCCTTTCTTTGTGAGTTTGTAAGAGGAGAACGGATATGTGTGATAGATACCTTAAGTATCTGCTATGCCACTTAATGTGCCCCCACAAACCTCATAATTTCTTGCACATTACTTGGAGCCTTAGCCTTCTGAACAAGTGCAATCTTCTTGGGGTCTATACTCATACCCTCTTCAGACAAGATATGACCTAACAACACACCCCTTTTGGCTGCAAACACTAACTTAAAAGGATTTAATGACATGCCAAACATTCTACATCTCTGAAAGCATAGTATGAGGTGTTTTAAGTGTTTGTTTTTGCTGCCAAAAACACAAAAATCATCAATGAATACTCTCATAAATTTGTTAAATATGGTTCAAATGTTTTGTGAGCATCTCCTTGAAACTTTGGCGGGTTCATTTTTCAACCCAAAGTTCATAACTATCCTAACATAAGCTCCCCACTCTGTAATGAAAGCTGTCTTATCCATATCATCTAGATGCATCCTGATCTAATTATATCCTAAAAAACCATCCAGGAAATTGCACATCTCATGACCTACTACATCATCCAAAAGAGAATCAGTAAAAGGAATGGGGAAGAGATCAATGATAGTAGCTGCATTTAATTTCCTATAATCCAAACAAACTATGATCTTTCCATTCTTCTTTGGCACTACAACAATAGGATAACCAAGTAACCTCATGAACTGGTTTGATAAACCCAACTCTCAAAAGCTTGTCAGTTTCTTCCTTGACCTGTTTGGCATAATTAGGATTCATTCTATACCTCTTTTGAACAATAGGCTTAGCATCCTTTTTCAAGTTCATATCTTCTCATTGTATGCTCATATCTTAGTTCAACCTAAACAATAGCTTTGTGTCCTTCATCCAATGTATCAAAATTGTCCATAAAACTATCCATACTAATTTGTTGTTTATCAAATATTTCTTACTAAGAAACTTTAGGATAAGTTGTATTGTGATCTTGAATTAATTTGTTCTACTCATTTTTAGACCTATCCTGAAATATTGGCTGCTCCTGATCTTCTAAAAAGCCTTCCAATTCTTCCCTAACTTATTTTATATTGGAGTTTGACCAGTTTGTTGTTGTTGGAATGCATTTCTAGCCATATTGAGCTATTCTTGATACCCTTGTATAATAGCATCAACATCTATTTCAAAAAATGGATTCACAGAAGGATTTGCTTGAAGAAATAATTCCTCCTCATCATCTTCCACTTCATCTGCAAGGCTAATAGTTTGGGCTACTACAGGTCTAGAGGAACTCTTGAAAATAACCTTATTCACTGTGGATAACCTAATTTCCTTGCATCTTCTTGGGATGCACATATAATCATTTCCCCAATCCTGCTTGAGTTTAGTCACTCTAAACCATGGTCTTCCCAAAAGCATTGTATAGAAATCCCCAATTTTTGACATTCTCAAGGCCACAAAACTGACCCTAAACTTTAGGCCTGCTACTCGAATTTGTTGATTTCTAAGAATACCCAAAGGCTATAACCTCCTTTGATGTGTCATCCGAACCTAAAATGGGGCTGGCAATAGCTCCTCTTGCTTAGTTACCAAATATGTATGTTTAGGAAAAGTTTTCTAACTCCTAAACCTCCATCCAACGAAACATAATCATACATACTTATTGCATAGTCAAATTGAATGGTAGGTACTTTATAATCCACCACTTCTTGTTGGGTTGGTATTAATTCTTAACAGTCAAGAACTATTTGATCTTGAACTATCATACTTTCAAGAACTTCTTGTTACTTATGTCTGATCTTCAAGAGTAATAGCTCTTTTGAGCCTCCTTGCTATAGTTTTCTAGCAAATGTGCTATCAAGAAACTACTCTTGATCATAAGGAGACTGATTCTACTATTCAGGAACATACTCTTGATATTCAAGAAACTGCTCCAGTAGTTCAGGTTTCTGCAGAGACCTGAATTCCCTACATCATCAACTTGATTAGCTTCATAATTTTCAACAAGTTTTTGCATCTTTCTCGCTTGTTTTATTTCCTTTTTCCTTATCCTCTATTGTTCCTACCAATCAAGCTTCATACCAGCTTGACTTCTAGTTACTGCTAAGACCATTGGTTCCGCTTGACATTCCTCTATTTCAAGACAATTAGACCAATCACAATGAACATGCATACTTGTAGCATTAATATTACCTAACACCTCCTTTGTCTCTTCTTGAACCTTCACTTGCTGAATGGTTGTCCTATAGCCAATAGATCGTGAACCATTAGGGACTTGCCTTTTTTCATCTTGATCACATAACTCTATAAGGACTGCTGCAACTGGGCAGGTGGATGTTGTTGATGAGATGCTCCTACAGGTCTTCTGTCATTGCAGGACCTTGCTATTGTCATTCCTCTCTCAGCCCTATGCCTTGCCCTAAGTTCATAGTCTGGTCCAACAAAGTGTCATTGACCTCCACAATAGTGGCATGCTCTCATTTGAGTAGTTTACTATTGTGCCTAAAAATTTCCCCAAGGTTGTCTAGCTTGTATGTGTCTAGGTCCTCTGAAGGGTCTCTGTGACATGGTATTAGGAATAATCTGATTTACTGCAGCTAGTTGAATAGGTCTCCGTCCTAGCCTGCATCATTGGCATGTACTGTGCCATCTTGACATTAGCATTATACCAGCAAGTCCTAGTTTCATGGCCCTTTCTATGGACATATCTCAAAATACTTTTCCTTCTTCTTACTATCAGAAATACCCAAATCTTTTAGCTTTTGTTTTATCATTTTATCTAACTTGCTATCCTCTGACTTCTTATTATCTTTATCCTTTTCTTTCTTCTGTTTGGTCTTGGCTGATCCTGATTTCTGCCTTTTCTTCTTATGCCTCCTACTGTTAGAGTTATCCTCATCAGAGTCACTTGAATCATCATCTCAATTTGAGCTGTAATCACTATCCTTATCATCACTATCTATGCTTGAATCTAATTCTAAATTTGCATCAGAATCTGAGTCCGAAGAGTCCTCATCTTTATCGTTCTTAGATCTAGTGGTACCAAGTATTTTTTCCACTCTCATAGAAGCCCTAATCAATGTATCCAATGTATCATTCTAACCCATCTCAACATTGGCAATGGGATTTTGAATCTTACCTCTCGAGCCCTTCATAAAGTAGGTGATGTGCATCTCCACTAGAGGTGTATCATCAGCATCTAGCTTGTTTAACAGGTTTTTGAATTTCTAGGCATAGTCCTCCACTAACATAGTCTTTTGTTTGATCTTCTTGATCTTCCTCAAAATGTCTCCTGAAGTTTTGTCCTTATGGAACCTGCCTAAAAATGATGTTTTTAAAGCATCATATGAATTGAATACTACCATACCATAATTGGAAAACCAATCCATAGCCTTTCCCTAAAAGGTGGCAGCAAACTGTCGCTTTTTGACCTGATCCCCGTACATTTGGTTGAATCCACTTGCTGTCCACCTAGTCTCAAATTGGGCCACATGACAATCAGGGTCTTCTTTTTTCTTTCCTCAAAACTTAGAAACTCTAACCTTTGGGCTAACAATTTGATTTGGATTCATTATGTTCGAATTATGAGGCCTCCGCAATGGCCATAGAGGATTAAGTTTTAAAGACTTCTAAGATTGAAGGATTGTACCTCTTAGTAAAATTGATCTCCCAAGCATTATATGTTGTAGTCTCTCGAGTGTCTGCTTAGGAGGAGTTTCTTGATCTTTAGGTGGTAATGATAGTTCCTCATCTTTCGAAACATTAGGTGAAACTTCAAGAGTTGGAAAAGATTCTTCAGATTCAGTAAGAGAATTATAAATGGTTTTTTTACCCCAAAGGGACCCACATCCTAATCATCCTGACTATCAAGTATAGCCTATTCTTCATCCAACCTACCTAATGTTGCAACAACCTCTACAACATTAAGAAAAACTTCATGTTGTTGTTTCCTTGGTAATGCCTCCCTTAATTCTCGTGATCTGCTCTTGGTAAGAATAGGGTTGGATTGATAAGGGTAATTGCTTGACATAAATGCTGCCCATAAAAGATGCCTTATACATCATCAATGCCATCAGCATTCCTATCACCTAAATCTCTTAGAAATTGATTCCAAATCTGCACCTAAATCAAGAAATTATTTTCCTAAGACTAGCAGGGTCGCCAAAGTGTTATGCCTTCTTCTAATGCCATAACAACCAATACACATTATTTTTCCTAAAAACACCATAATATTGCAAAAAACTTCCTACATAAATTTGCAGCTATTGATACCATATAACATTTAGAAAATATATCCAACAATGAAGCACTTATCATATTCAGGAGCACAGAACTGTTGCCCATCAAATATCACACTATTTACTATCACCATAGATCATTAGTTGAATAACGTGAAAGAGAACAACATTAATACTCAAGGAATAACCAATGAACAATAGGATCAATCATCAGCAGTCATTTCATGATGCTGTCTCTCATCGTATTTCATTCTTGATCATACAACAAACCCTCAAATATAACTGCTTGATGTTTTTAGACCTACGCCTTAACTTTCAGGTGAAATATCATACGAAAGATAAAGGATGCTTCATACATGATGATCCAAAAGATAACATGCACAATAATTCTAAGGTATACAATAGTGCTAAATATATGGTGGAATTCAAGTCCTAACACCCAACTCTAGGCTGCTCAATCTAGTGTTGGGGAGAAGTGGGAATCAAGCCCAGATGGTGACTAATGTCCTAGTGGGAGCTTAGTAAGATTTTGGGGATTATGAGGGTGGGCAAAGCCATGGCAACTTGCAGGAGAGAAGAGAGAAGGAGGGCTAAGCCAAAAAGTAATTGAGATTTCACCCTCTTTCAGCTCCTAAGTCTCTAACCTTGGTCTTGGAACCCTAAAAATTGCATGAAAATGAGTAACGACTTGCTAAGTTAGCCATTTTACCTCTAGATATGTTTGAGACTCTAGACATAGCTCCTACTTACTCCAAAAAGTTGCAATTGTGGTCCTTTCTATTGTATGTGTATGGTGCGCAGATCGGACGCAGATAGCTCACGTGGTGAATCCCGGAAGGTCCCCAAGAACAAAGTACTCTACTTTTTAGCACAAAAACCAATGTAAAAGCAAGCACGACATGAGACAAGAGACAAATTGGGTTCAATCTCCCCCATGCCTTGTGTGAGCGCTTCACAAAGCATGTATTTAATGTATATTTCCAATCTTTATGCTCAAAAATAGCCCAATTACAAAAATATGACAAGCTTTTAGCTTTTGAGTTTGCTTTCTACCAAAAATAGGAAAATAAAGCTAATGGACGGTGCCCATAGAGTCTGGCACGCCCAATCTCAATGTCCAAATAAAAATAACATATCCAGGCGCATAAGCGCATACAAAATAATAATAAATAATCGATTTCTCTATAGACATAACAAAATATAGGCGTGGCGCCTATCAAAATATAGTCAAAAGGTCGAAAACCCGCTAGACTCCAATGCTTTCCTCCGCCACTGCTGCTATCTCTACACATCAACTGAAGCATTCACAATCGTTAGTAAAATAACACAATTAAACCGACAAAAGTGAATACCTAGCAGTCTTCAGCTACATAAATAAATCAACTGGTTAGAAATAAATCCTAACCTTAATTTATTACGAGTGCGCACTCTAAACTCATAAACGCTTATTAATTTAATATGCATTTTGCGGAATCACCCGCTATGGAATCACCCATGTACACACTAAATTAATGAAACGCCCGAAAAGGACAGGCGTCCCCATCAACTTCTCGCACAAAGAATCCTCTTTGCGTATGAGCCCCGGTCATCTAAGTTTACGGAATCCACCGTAAAACCTCACGGAATCCACCGTGGAATATGCCTCCTGGCATCATACCCCCGGGGTGGGATAGCAATTGACCTCAATTGCTATTAGCTCAATGTGGAGCTAACAGAGTGGGGAAAGCATTTAAGTCTCTAGCGTGCATCCATTGTGCTTCCTCTACAGGATGGTTCTTAAATTTCACGAGATATCTAGAGTACCTTCGGCCAGTTCTAGTGGTCATGTAGTCAGTGTCTATAATGGCTTCTGGTTCAAGTATTTCAGTCTCTTCTTCTAGTAAAGGTGGGTTTTCATAAACAGGGTGGATAGGTAATTGTCCTCTAAATGGTCTCAATAAACTAATATGAAATGTATTATGAATTTTCCAATGAGATGGCAGTTCTAACTTGAATGCATTGTCATTAATCTTATGAATGATTCTAAATGGTCCGTAGAATCTAGGAGCTAATTTGACAACTGGATGTCTATCTACACTTTGTAGTCTACGCTTTTCTATTCTAAGCCAAACATAATCATCAACTTTGAAATTCATGGCTTGTCTTTTCTTGTTGGCTTGTTTGGTATATGATTGTTGGGCTTTAGCAATCATATCCTTTACTTCATCAAAAATAGTGTTATGCATAACATCAATATCATCGGCACTTTGTATTCTATTAGACAAAGAGGCAACAGGTGTAGATAATCTATATCCATAAATAACTTCAAAAGGTGCTTTCTTTGTAGATGTGTGCGGTGTATTATTGTAAGCAAACTGTAATAAATGCAAATGAGTATCCCATGTCTGAGGTTTAGAGATAGTGTATGCACGTAAAAGATCTAGAATAGTGCTATTTGTGGCTTCTGTTTGTCCATTTGTTTCTGGATGAAATGCAGATGAGAAATCAATCTTTGTGCCTAGATTTGCAAACAGTGTAATCCAAAAATTATTACAAAATCTAGAATCTCTATCTGAAATAATCACTTTCGGCAATCCATGGTTAGTAAAAACAGTTTTCAAAAATAACTGTGCTGCTTGTGATGCTGTTAAAGTTTTCTTACATGCAATGAAATATGCTTGCTTACTAAATCTATCTACAATTGTCCAAATCATGTCATGGTTAGATTTAGTATTTGGTAAGCCAGTAATGAAATCCATAGATATATGTTCCCAAGGTTTAGATGGAATAGATAAAGGCATTAATAATCCATACTGTTTACCATGATGTCTCTTTATTCTTTGACAAATCAAACATTCAGAAACAAAATTAGATACATCTGCATCCATATGCGGCCAATAAAAATCTTCAGTTAACATGCGTAATGTAGAAATGATACCTCTATGACCTTGATATGGGGGACAATGAATTTCATTCAAAACAAAAGATCGGAATGGAATAGTAACACACAGTCTCTTTTCAAAGAACATGAATCCATCATTATATGACAATGAATCAACAGGAATGAAATTATTTTGAACTAATTTTTGCCAATCAGAATGAAAAGTAATATCCTGGTGATATGTATCTTTCATAGCAATCAAAGAATCAAAAGATATGATAGAAATGTTATGAAGTGCAGGTCTTCTACTCAATGCATCAGCAACTACATTTTCTTTTCCAGGTTGATATTGGATGATAGGATGGAAACTTTGAATGAATGAAGCCCATTTGATATGACGGTCAGAAATTTGGGGTTGGCTAAGTAGATGTCTAATGCTTTGCTGGTCGGTCTTAATCATGAATTCTGAACCCATTAAATAATGCTTCCATTGTTTTAATGCTTGTACAACTGCTAAGAGTTCCTTGTCATAAGTGGAATATTTAAGCTCAGAGGGTTTCAGCTTAGAACTAGAATATGCTATTGGATGGTTGTCTTGCATTAGCACAGCTCCTATTCCTGATCCGCTAGCATCTGTCACAACTAGAAAGAATGGTCTATTAAAGTCAGGCAATTGTAGGACAGGGGCATTGGTCAATGCACGTTTGAGTAAATCAAAGGATTTCTTCTGGTTTTCAGTCGATTGATAAACAATACCTTTCTTAAGAAGTTTGGTCAGTGGTAAAGCAAGTAATGAGAAATTACGTATAAACTTCCTATAGAAACTAGCAAGACCAAGAAATGAGCGTAATTCATGTACATTTTTAGGAATAGGCCAATGCAATATTGCATCAATTTTCTTAGGATCAACTTTTATTCCTTCTTTTGATACAATATGACCTAGATATTCTATTTCTGTCTTAAAGAATTCACTCTTGTCAGGATTTGCAAACAATTGATTTTCTTTCAGTAATTGAAAAACTAATGATAAATGCTCATAATGCTCTTTTTCACTTTGACTGAACACTAAAATATCATCAAAGAAAACAATCACACAATATTGATATTTTAGAAAAATACGGTTCATCATTCTACTGAAAGTGGCAGGTGCATTAGTTAATCCGAATGGCATGACTAAGAATTCGTAGTGGCCAAACTGTGTCCTGAATGCAGTCTTAAATATGTCGGATCTATCTAACCTCACCTGATGATATCCAGACTTAAGGTCAATTTTACTAAATATAGAAGATCCTTGCAGTTTGTCCATAAGGTCATCAACTCTAGGTATAGGATACCTATTCTTTACAGTGATCTTGTTTAATGCTCGGTAGTCAATACACATCCGATAAGTATTATTCTTTTTCTTGACTAAGAGCACAGGTGCACCGAATGGAGAACTGCTAGGTCGAATTAAACCTCTATTTAGTAATTCTTCAACTTGACTCTGGATTTCTTTTTGCTCTATTTGATTGTGCCTATATGGGGCTTTGCAAGGTGGTTGTGTGCCAGGTATTAGGTCAATCTTATGGTCTTCTGGACGTGATGGAGGTAAACCTGGTGGTAGGTCTTCTGCAAAACAATCCTTAAAATATGCAAGAAATTCCTTATGCCTAGGGTGCATATGCGTTTCCTTTGTGTGTAATTCATTCACCCAAATGAGATATGATTTAGTATTCTTGCGTAGTGCACGTTTTGCTTGAGTATGTGAAAGTAGTGGAAACATATGAGATGCATGCATACCAAATAATGTAATAGATTTTCCTTGAAAATTAATATTCATTGTGTGTGTGGAATAATCTATATTGGGATTATGTTGGTGTCTCCATGGCATTCCTAGAATAATGTCGCTAGACTGTAATGGGACAACTAAGAAATTTTTTCTTTCAATATATGGACCAATTTGAATTTCTAAATCTTGAACTTCTTGTGTGCCATTGTACCTAGTGCCTAAAAATGCAGCTTTTATGCAATAGTACGTAGGTACTGTATGAAATTTCAATTCTTTTACCAATTTTGCTGAAATAAAGTCATGGGTACTACCGTCATCATGCAATATAATTCTTTCTTTTCCATGCACCATACATTTCATAGTCAACAATGAATGTGAGGTAGGCATACCTGGTAAAGTGTCGGAAGTAGTAGTAGGATCATCTTCTTCTTCAGTGAAATCCGGCATATCCTCATGCTCGTCTTCGTCCATAGCTCCAAGGTAGTTGATATGTGCTGATGGCTTCTTTGAATGACAATTTGCTACGAGATGCCCTGGCTGGTGACACTTGTAGCATACGATGGGCTTGGCTTTGGTCACATTATTTGCAATGGCTGGGAGTCTGGGTATATTTGGATTTGCTTGTGGAATAGGCTTAGGATTTGGATTGACAGTGGATGGTAATGCAGGTGGTTTAGGCCAATTCTTGCGGAAAGATGGTGATGAAAAACGACCTGGATTAAACCTTCTGAAATTGGAATTGAATTGTTTAGATCCATAATTACCGTTTGCTTGGAATGGCTGTGGTCGTCGATCTCTTCCGCGTAACTTATCTTCAGTATCGTGGGCTAAGGAGATGGCGTCTACAAGGGTAGCAGGCTTGAACATATTCACCTCAGCGTAGTAATGTCCAAGAAGTCCAGACATATACTTCCGCTTATGTGTCGTCTCTGGTACGTCTTCAAGCATGCGTAGCTGTAGGAGTGCATTCCAAAAACGCTCTGTATACTGTGGAATAGGCTCACGGTCGCGCTGTTGAAGTAAATCCCATTGCTTGATAGCCTTCTCATGAAATTGCGGTGGAAGGAAATTTTGCATGAACTTCTTCTTGAAATCTTCCCATGTAGCAGGACATTCTATACTCTTGCGAACGACAGTCCACCAAAGTGATGCTCTATCTATCAGATGATTAGTAACACACTTGATTTTATCTTTCTCAGGATAAGTTTCCTCATGGAAATAGTCATCAAACTGGCTAATGAATGATAAAACAGTCTTTCCTTCTCTTATGCCATTGAAAGTGCGAAACTTGAAACTTCGTTTACTTATCTTGGATTCCTTGCGAATGGTTTGTGCTTCAAGAGTGGCGTCGATGGTACGGCGAATCAAATCTTCAGCTTGAGGTTCTTCTTTATCAGTGGACGCTCCTTGTAGCTTTGTCAATTGTGCTTGCAAGTCTTGCCTAGCTCTTCGCTCTTCTTCCAATTGCAGCATGATAAGATCCAGCTTTTGTTCCATGGTAGGCTCGGGTAGATCGTCTTCAGCCATAGGATCATCCATATGTGGGGTAGTCATCCTGTAAAACTCAACAAACCTTTCTCACTCAAAATCAGTTAGCGAGATGAGCGTAGCTCAAATTTGGGGTTACAAGGCTATGTATTTTTGGGTATTTGCTTCTTCAATTTTCAGAAATTCTGAAATATTTATGTCTCTGTTTACTGAAAGTACTTCAATGAACTTGCAGATAGGTAAAACAGCTTGCTGCGAACTACTTTCCAGTTCAGAGTTTTTGCAAACGAACAAGTCTTCTATGAGTTTTAAGCACTAATCAGTTCTGATTTAGTCTGACTTGCTGAGTTGCAGACTTAGCAGACTTGCAGAGTTGTTGACTTGCTGAACTTAGCCGACTTGCAGAACTTGCAGGACTTGATTCCAAGTGACTTACTGAACTTGTCTTCTGGTGCGCAGGACCCGGAGTTACTGACTTTGTTTGGCTTAACTGACTTGCAGAGTATGGAGGGACTTTAAGCTTAAGCTTAATAAGCTTAAAACAGGCCGCCGTTTTTTCGTGAAGGGGGGGGCCGTTTTTGCCTGCGCGTGATTTTCGGGACCCTCCTCTTGCCAAACGATTTGACGATTTGAAGCTTTTAAAGCTTCTTAAGCTTAAGACTAAGCTTTAAGGTCAAACTAAACTTGATTATGAAAGATCTTATCTCTGTTTGCAACGACTTGATGAAGAGAATTGATGAGTGGTCCTCCGCCGACAGAGATTGGTCCTTCGCGATCTGACAGTGGAAACAGTGGTTCTTGATCGCCAGAAGTCTGCCTGTATCGACGGTTCGCGACGAGATTGACTGTAGAGGCCGTTTGTTCCTGGAGCTCCGCCTTCGCCCGAGATTGGTAGCGATTGGAAGCCCTTGATCTCTGCTCCGCTCTGATACCACTGGTGCACAGATCGGACGCAGATAGCTCACGTGGTGAATCCCGGAAGGTCCCCAAGAACAAAGTACTCTACTTTTTAGCACAAAAACCAATGTAAAAGCAAGCACGACATGAGACAAGAGACAAATTGGGTTCAATCTCCCCCATGCCTTGTGTGAGCGCTTCACAAAGCATGTATTTAATGTATATTTCCAATCTTTATGCTCAAAAATAGCCCAATTACAAAAATATGACAAGCTTTTAGCTTTTGAGTTTGCTTTCTACCAAAAATAGGAAAATAAAGCTAATGGACGGTGCCCATAGAGTCTGGCACGCCCAATCTCAATGTCCAAATAAAAATAACATATCCAGGCGCATAAGCGCATACAAAATAATAATAAATAATCGATTTCTCTATAGACATAACAAAATATAGACGTGGCGCCTATCAAAATATAGTCAAAAGGTCGAAAACCCGCTAGACTCCAATGCTTTCCTCCGCCACTGCTGCTATCTCTACACATCAACTGAAGCATTCACAATCGTTAGTAAAATAACACAATTAAACCGACAAAAGTGAATACCTAGCAGTCTTCAGCTACATAAATAAATCAACTGGTTAGAAATAAATCCTAACCTTAATTTATTACGAGTGCGCACTCTAAACTCATAAACGCTTATTAATTTAATATGCATTTTGCGGAATCACCCGCTATGGAATCACCCATGCACACACTAAATTAATGAAACGCCCGAAAAGGACAGGCGTCCCCATCAACTTCTCGCACAAAGAATCCTCTTTGCGTATGAGCCCCGGTCATCTAAGTTTATGGAATCCACCGTAAAACCTCACGGAATCCACCGTGGAATATTCCTCCTGGCATCAGTGTACTTGTGACTTGAGTAACTAGGGTTTTAGATTTGAAAAGGGACTAGAAAGAGGAAATAAGAAAATGACTAAAGCTTGATGCTATGATACCACTTATAATGAATGGAGTTGAGAGGAGAGAGGAGAATGAGCTAAAGAGAGAGAAGGAAGAGGAAGAAGAAAGACTAGAAGAGGAGAGACAAAGACAAGAAAGAGGAGAGAAAGAATTTCTAGTGGAAAGCCATCATCTGTTTCAAAAAAAGGGGGTGGCTCTTACACAAGAATTTTTTGTGCAACAAACAAAATTTCCTAGCTACTACATGAGGAGTAACCACCATAAAGAACAAGAGGACTAAAATCTTTTCTCTATATGTGCCACCAATACATGTGTTGCAAGGACATAGTAGCCTAGAAGTGCGTAGCACCATCATGGCCATAATAGGGGTTGTACATGAAAACTATATGTTGAGGGCTCAATTCAATTGGGTGTACTAAAGGTCACATAACATCTTGCTAGCTTTGGATGGTATTTGGGAGAATATAATTATCATCCAATGTAGTCCCAAGTCTAAACGGCGAGTTTCCAATTTCTCTTCCACTTAAAGCATTATGTAAGCTTATTGGTTAAGATAGGCCATATCAAACTTGCACATGAAGTTAGTGGAAATTGTGCCTTTCAATAAAATGTATAAGAAATGGTACTTTCAAGTTAATGGGCTTGGAAAACCTTGAGCAAGATGTTACCTAGCTTTGTTGCTTGCATGTGTGTCTCTTAGCCTATGCTTGTATCACCCTATGCAACACCCATTCTACAATGATCACCAATTAGTAATCAAACTGGGAAGATGCATGATGATAACCTTTGATTTTCAAAGATTTGGTAGATATATGTGCTTTAGAGAAGTACCAATCTTATCCTCTACATTAGAATTTAGGAAAAACTCCAATACTTTTTTTAGCATACCACAAATAGCTATTTGAAACTTCATTATCTAGTGTTACCTTGGCTAAGTTCTATATCAAATTAGAATCTTAAAATTTGAAAATAGTTGCATAAGTGAGCCCAAAGAATTAGCTTTAGCTCTATAGTCTATCCCTATGAAGCTTAGTATGTCATTATGGACTCAATAAAAATGGCATCTATTATTTTTGCCACTATATGCATTATATTCGCATATAGCATTGTATCAAGAATCTTGCACCTTCCACTTTGTCAAGCTATCAATATTGTAGTTGGAACCTTTCAAGTAGTGAGTTGTTAGGATTTCTAGTATCCCTTTTATTCTCAGCATTCTTTAATCTAATGTATGCTATAGTGTTTATCATATTGTTTTGTGCAAAAGTTTTGCTACTTATATTTGAATGATTATTTGAATAATTCATTCAAGTTCCAGGGGTGTATATGTTCTTGATTACCTTAAACAAAAGTATGCAATGCTCTTTGATGATCTAGAGTAAGATGAAGAAATCTACAGTCTATTGGAAGTTTAATTTGGAGTCTTATTCTAAAGTTATATTATATACCTTAGAATGTTTTGTGAAAAAGCAATCATCCATGAAATTGGTTTCTATTGATATGGATGTAGTTTTTTCTACTTTTGTAAGATTTCTATTTGTGTGCCATGCTCGGGGTGCGGGGGGTCACTCATAAATATATGTATATATAACATGAGTTCAAAGTAAGGGGTTTTTAAAACACCATTTTTTACATACATAAGGGTGTCATATAAAGGGATTACTTACAGATTGAATAGAAAAGGGTTGTGTTTTATTCAAGAAAAACTCACAGATTAGGATATTGATAAATAGGCCATGAAGGCACGTTATATAGATAATATATATATAGTGAACCCCCCGAGGTTCCATGTGCTTCTTAGTTCTATGTAGATGACTTTTCAAGTTGTTGAAGTGCATTGTCCTACAACACCACCAATGCTTGTTGTAGCATGGTAGGGGAAGTCCAATACACATACACATCATGAGGACAATTCACTTGATATTTGTTTTGGTGAAAGCCCATATGAAGAAGAAGAAATTTTTAGAGATAGTTATCCAAGGAATATAGTAAGAGAACCACGTTTTGTGTACAATCTTGGTTGGTTTTCTCACATTCCCAATATCTTGCACTAAAATTTTTAATTACTTTGAAAAATCTCATCCATTGGATTCACTTTAGGTTCATCATCTCAATGAAGGCGAGATAAATCAACATTGAGGAAATAAATCATATCGCTTCGTATCCAACAAAGTTCATAATATAATAGTGATAGGTCATAGATGTGGTCAAGAATCCACATAAGGCAATCACTATCTTCAAAGGTCGAGGAATCTATTTTTGAAATAAACATAGCTTTGGAAACACCCGTAATCATTTTTAGACCTTATTATTCTCACAAAAGATCCATTCACGGCTAGTGATAAAGTGATACACATGAGAATGTCATCAATTCAATCTTAACTCTTAAAAAGAATTTTTGTATCGATTTTGTGATTGCAAAATATTGATCTAAAAGTGTTCTCTAAATTATAAGTTTCCAATTCCTTTCAAACAATGTTATTATCTAAATTTCCTAAGTTTATCAACTTCTTCTATTAGTGGTTCTCCTACCAAAATGCAAGTAGAAACCATCAAATACACATACACGTGATATACATTAATCATGAATACACATTAAAACCATTAACCGAGGGGGGGGAGGGTCACTCATAAATATATATATATATAACGTGAGTTCAAAATAAGGGGTGTTGAAGTGAATTGGCCTACAACACCACCAATGCTTGTTGTAGCATGGTAGGGGAAGTCCAATACACATACACATCGTGAGGACAATTCACTTGATATGAAGAAGAAGAATTTTTTAGAGATAGTTATCCAGGGAATATAGTAAGAGAACCACGTTTTGTGTACAATCTTGGTTGGTTTTCTCACATTCCCAATATCTTGCACTAAAACTTTTAATTACTTTGAAAAATCTCATCCATTGGATTCACTTTAGGTTCATCATCTCAGTGAAGGTGAGATAAATCAACATTGAGGAAATAAATCATATCGCTTCGTATCCAACAAAGTTCATAATATAATAATGATAGGTCATAGATGTGGTCAAGGATCCACATAAGGCAATCACTATCTTCAAAGTTCGAGGAATCTATTTTTGAAATAAACATAGCTTTGGAAACACCCATAATCATTTTTAGACCTTATTATTCTCACAAAATGTAACATGTCCACTCGTATCATCCAGGACATGTCTTAGCAGTCCATCAGAAAGGATGTCTAGAAAACTCCGCCCGGCACTCCCATGGAATGTTACGGGTTTTGCGATCTAGGTCTTCCCGCGTCTGCCACGTAGCGGAAGTTTCTTGGCCGTTCCCACTTAGGATCGATCAGAATTAGGGTTTTCCTGATTGGTCATTAGCTAACAGCAACAACTAGCGTCAGACCCGAGCGAACTACTTTACGCAGAAACGCTAGGTCCGAAGCGGGTTCACCCTGCACTTGGTTCAAGGAGAATGGGAAACGAGAGGGATGCAAAGCTCAACCTCTCTGCCATAAGGCATAGTCCCATTCCGTTCCCCTAAAACAACGTAAATCGGTTAAGACATAACTCTAGGTCATCGCTTTCATTATTCGTTTTCTTTGACGATCATCCCGCTGTTCCTTGAGAAAAGTTCCCGGCTAACCGGGACCACCCAACCATAGGACGGACCCATGGCCCATCCTCTGCACTTTCCTCGGTTTGTTTTAGTTATGTAATTATCTAACACATTAATTTGACATATAACAATCAGCTTCATAATCAAACTCTTGTAAAGTAATCATCCATTTCTCTAGGTGATCAGGTGGTTGTAACTTGTTTAGAGAATATCCAAGTCCTTCCACCTTCATATAAAATACTAGCTTTCCAGAGAGAATATAATGTTTGAAGTTTTTGATCAAAATATCTAGTCTAGATGTCATTCCCTCTAGCATAAGCTTCTTCTTGACTTGTCTAAGTTGCCATGAACTTGCCATAGGCCTAACCTATCTTTTAGAAATAAAAATCAATCTTAGAGATTATTATAATATCTTTACTTAAGCTAGTCTCCTCTTTGGAAATCCAATTGTTTCTAAGTTCACATTGATTATTTTTTAAGATTTTAGGTTTCCTTTAGTTCTAACTTTTTGCTAAGGTTCATTATTATGAATTATTTAAAAATTATAGGAAAAAATTTTCTTGGTAAAGGATCTTTGAAGGAAGTTTCTTAAGTGTATAGGCTCCTAAATTCCTTTTAAACTAACCTTCCTTAACTATTTTTATTTTTAAAGCTCATTATAAAGATAATTTCCTTCTCGTTCAAAGAAATGAGGATTTTTAGCTAAAGACTACTACTCTACTAACCAAACCTTTTGAAGGATAAGGCCTTCTTGAAATGGATTATGAAAGCAATGTCAAGGTTATTTAGTCTTATCAAACTTGGATCTCTCTTTCATGTTTGCATTGATAGATTATTACAAATCAATCTATCAATTTTTCTTCTCATGAAAGTCTGTTCATTTAACCTAACATATATTGAATATAAGTTGCTTGGGGAAATCAAGTATTCAATATAACATATCATTGGGCATAAATGTTAATGATATATTTCTTTTAGTTATTAAATAGTCATTCCATCATTGCTAGGAAAAATACTTTAACTAATCTTAAGATAGCTCATTACATAAGGACTAGTCCCATCACCTCGACGGATGCTCCTTTCAAAAATTCCCTCATAGATAACTACAATATTATCCATCTACTTAAGTCTTGAGGTGTCTATAAAGATCCTCAAAATTCTAGTCATCCTACACTTCATCCAACCCTTTGAATTAATGCTTTCACTATTATTGTAAATACAATATACTTCTAACTATAAGATGGGCACCTAGCTTAAATTACTATAATGGGAAATTTATTGCATTTTCCTATTTCTCTCCTAGCTTCTACACTCCTTCACTTTGGGGCCATCATAAGCACCTAAATTCTCCTAGCATGTCCATCATCCTACTTTTCTTGGGATCTTTTTCAATCTTTGAAAACTTTTAATTTGTTGAATCTAAGACTTGCTAAGGAAAAAACGATAAGGGACAAGTGTAGATTTTGGCTAGGTAAAAGAGGTGTTGTGGCTTATAAAGCTGATGGCTCCTAAAGGGATTCGATAATAGAATATCTTTTAGATAATGGAGATTTTCTAGAGATATCTTGGGTGTGTTGAGAATTGGGAATAAGGCAAATACTTTAACAAGCTTGCAACTAAAAATGAAATGGAGATCAAGATGAGTAGATGATGTGGTAAAATATGGGAGAGGCTATGGTCAATGGATCAATAGGTTAACTCTCAGAGATAATGCAGGGACAAATAGTCTATAGCAAAGGAGAGACAAGGTAAAACTTTTACTCAAAGGTGCCATGATGCGTTTATGCTTTCACTCTCCTTCCTCTCCCTCATCCCTCTTTTCCTCTCTCCCTCTCTCTCTCCCACCACTTATCTTCCATAAAAAAATGGGCTCCTTGGTGAGTGTATATTTCTCATGTTGTTATAATAAATGACAACTCTTCTATCTATTTGTATGTCCAAATTATCACTTAGCTTCCCAATAAAGCTATCTCACATGCTACAACATTGGGTTCGCACATGTTTACCGCAGCACAAAGGATCGAAAAATGGAGAAGAGGTGCGAAAAAATGGAAGAAAAAGATAACCGAAAGGGCACAGGACAAAGGAAGGAAAATGCACCCCGGATGGAGGTCAGACCCTAAAAATTCGAATGAAGACCGCTCCAGAAGGCTTCAGTGTCACCTTGAGAAAAGAAAAGAGTAAAAGTGGGCCATTAAATGTGAAGGCGCTCCCAAATCCTTGTAAAAAGAGTGTCAGGCTCACTCCTGTGCAAATTGTATGCATTAGTTGGGAATGGGATAAGTTAGAATGGTGGAAAATAGGAAAACAGGGCCTAAGCTAATGGCCGGCCATGTAAAAACTGGGGATGACCGCCCAAAAAGTAGGGCATCTATATAAAGTTCAAAAGTGAATAAGAAGCTCATTCTTGTATGTGGCCAAAGCTTTTTCTTCATCTTCTCTTGTTTCTTGCCTTCTTGCTTGTGCTTGAGTGAGGGATTGAGGGAGTGTGAGGGAGTGAGGGAGTGAGTGTGTGAGAGTGAGGGATCGTGGAGAAGAAGCTCTCCATCTTCTCTCTCCATCTCCTCTTCTTCTCTTTTCTCGCGCGGCTATGGAGGATGGAGCTTAACAGAGAGGGCTTGAGCTTGCTTGAGCTTGCCACAAGGATCGTGGAGCTACCGGAGTGCAAGAGAGAGGAGGGAAATTGATCGAGCATCAAGGTAAGCTCACTACACCCGTAAGGTAGGCATTGCGCTTCGGCTATGTGAGAGGTAGCCATGGCCACTCGGCTTGAAATGCTTGATCAATAAGCACTTTGTAGGTCTCGAGGTAGAGCTTCGTAGCTCCCCTCTATTTTGGTTCTATTGCCGGATCGACAGAATCGAGCCTTGAGCACCGTGCACATTGAATCTCGAGCATAAAAGTAGGGTTTGCAGCCCGAACTAGTGCTCGAGGTAGTTAGGAGATTTAGGAGGTTTTAATCCTTCGAGCAAGTAAGTATTTTGATTTTTTGTTGAATATTGGAGTAGGACCATCCGTCTCCATCTCTGGTTTTGATTTTGGTTGCATTAGGCTAAGATTAGGATAGGAAAAAGAAGGAAAACAGAAGGGTTCTGCTACTGTTGGGAACAGGGAAATAGAGGCACAGAGTCAGATTTTTGGCTGGAAGAGTATGAGGGATTAATTTTTGAGGTTATAGTAGGCTGGGATGGGGCAATAAGAGGCCCAAGGAACCAGGAAGGACCACATTTGACATCCCGCCTTCTGAGAAGAGAGTGAGCTTGAGAGCCAGGGAGAGAGTGAGAGAAAGAGAGAGCTGCAGGAAGATCATTGAAGCGCCGATCGATTCAAGCGCTGCATTGCTTCAAGGTATGCCTGGAAGTTCCCTCTATTGCTTTGCACCTATTTGGAAGGCACGGCATGATTCCGTGGAGTAGGCGTTGACCTTGAGGCATCACGCGCAACCTGTGGGCTGTCGTCCGTGCTGTTGGACCAGGCCGTCAGAGTCCCAGAATAGGACCGCTTGATTTCTGGAGTCGGACCGTCCAACTCCAAAAATCGGACCACTTTTCCAATCTAACTCCTAAAATCGGATCACTCCAAAAATCGGACCACTTCATCCAACTACTATAATCGGACCCAGTGTCAGAATCGGACCACATGTCCTAGTCCCGAATTTGGACCACTCAACCCATTGCAGTAGTTGGACCTCCCCTATCCGACTAGGGAAATCAGACCAAAGTAGAATTTGACCACCGTTCCTAGTGTGAAACTCGGACCAGCCCGTCCGATTCCCAAAATCGGACCAGCCTCTTCGATTCCCAGAATCGGACCAATTCACCAGAACTTTAAATAAAAGGTTTTTAGACCTGCCCAACAGTCCTGGCCACCTTGGTCACATCTTTGATCCCTCTGGGAACCCAGTTTGGCCCTTAGAAGCCAGAGGCCAGACAGGATAACCGAGGACTCACCTGAATAGCTAGACACTGACCATACCAAATTTAGAATTTGACTTGACGTTCGGTGACCAACCAACCAACCAACCCTGAAGCAGAATAGAGAATGCAGCAGGGACTTTCAGTAAAACCTTAGATCAACCAGAATCTATGCTTAGAGCCACATGAGGCTACGAACGTGAGGGGAAGAGTGGAGTTTGCATTGAGCATTTCGTGCATTCGCACCTCACTTTTTGATTTCATCAGCAAAGGTGCACTACAAGAAAAGGAGAATCTTGTTTTTGCACTGAGCACTAGAAAGCACGAAGCACAATTTGTGAATAAGATTGACAACTGCTTTCAATAACAAGGAACTCATCAAGAGATATAATAACATCAAGGAACCCACTATTAGAAGAAGATCTCAAAACATAATTGGGTGCGTGAGAGCCCCATCAGTAGGACCTTAAAGAGGACACAAAGGCCCACAAGGCCACAACATAGAGGATCGGACGTTGCCAGAGCTACTCAAATTGATTGACAACCTTGTGGAGCTGGAAGTGGGAGCAATGTCAGGATCAGGAGATGGTGCCAACTAGACTTGGGAGAATTCCCAGTCATAGTGTAGGAGTTAGTCAATGAGTATGACTTGTTGACTAGGACGATAGTTCAGGGCAGGCCAGTAGAGGAAGTGGTAGCAAACCTAGAAGAGGAAAGAAAGGCGATTAGAAAGGCGCTAGAGAGCATAATTGCCTATAACCACGAGCAAAAGGCTAGGAAACTCCAATAAGATGTAGACATGTACAAGGCCTGACGTGTGCTAGCCCTGGCTGGTGTAGCCAAAGCAGGACCAAATGCAGAGAGAGAGCGAGCAGCAAAGGCTGACTTATCATTGAGTGAACTTGTAGCCAGGCGGCTCATGGACAACACGTCCGCTGAGCAGAGCGCAACAGTCTTAGCCACAGCATTACTCTCGGGATTAGGGGTCACGCAAAAGACCAAAGGGGCAATCTAGGATCCCTGTTGTAGCAAACCAGCTAGACAAGTATGAACCTAGCAATGACCCATATAGCTTTGTGGAGCAATTCGAACAAGTTTGCAAAGCAAACAGTTTCACGGACATTGCACAATGCTCTCACACTTTTGGGCTGTGTTTAGGTGATAAGGGGAAAATTTGGTACACTAGTCTAGATGCAGTTGAGCGCATGGACTTTTCCCGTCTTAAAGACCATTTTATCAAGAGATTCTTTGGCAATCTCATCATCCGGTTGATGAATGTCAGTCAGAGGGAAAAGGAAGAAGTAAGAGACTACATTACTCATGTGCGTGGCCTCTTCAAGGGGATCCCTGCCAATGAACTACCTAACGAGAAGGCGGTGTCTACCTGTTTATAAATGGAATTTGAAGCGAGGAGCTCTACAAGGCTTTGGCTAGTAACTCCACTCTACACAGAGACGTGTTAGCTAGAGTTTTTGAAGAGGCAATAAGGGTGGATGATCAGCTTAGGGAGTGAAGCATAAGGAACGCCAGTTGGGACAATACAAGGCAAAGATCTTGAGAGCGGAGTTTTGAGCCTCGAATGTGCCTAAATTTGCCAAAAAATCTAGAATTTAGGGGAAAAATATTCGACATCAAAAGCGGTGGCTGCAGCTAGGACGATTTTAAGCACCAAATGAAAGACAGTTTTTAAAAGGCACCCAAGCGACACTTGCAGATTTTTGATAATTTTTTCGATTGCTGTGCAGGATGCCGGGAGCTACCAGCCAGTGCGGGATGCCAAGACGGAGGCGCAGAATTTTTCAGAGGTCGAAACGGAGCCCGTGTTCTGCTAGCCTGCTAGGCAGCCATTCTAGGACTTCTTGTTAGTTGTGAGGCAATTAGAGAAGCCTGCCAGAGGAAAAAATGATGATGATAGAGAGGGAAAAAATTTTGAATATCTCAAAGACAATAAATATATACAAAGGTATGTAAAAAGGGATTCTAACCCCTATAAAAATAGAGAAGAAAAGAAAGGAAATTTTATAAGCAGTTGCTCATCGCCTTGCGAAGGCTTGGTAGGTTCCTGAGGACGACGAGTCAAACCCGGGGCCGATGCCTTATCTTCCTAGGGGTGGTGTCTCACTGGAAAAGAAGAAAGTAAGGAAGGTTAAAGCGAAAATAAAAGTAAGCGTCAGAAAAGGATTAAGTGTCACCTCGCGAGGGCTTGGTAGGTTCTTGGGTACCAAGACAGGACTCGAGGCCGATGCCCTATTCTCCTTGGGTCACTACACTCAGCTCCCTCCTTGTTACACGCCCGAGTATGGGGGAATAAAAACCCCAAAGAAGAAATGTGCTAAAAGAAAATACTTCTTGATCAGGCTATAGGAGTCCTCACCTAGTAGGAGCTCCTGGTTGTGTTGTCCTTAGTTAGGTAGGTAGTTCAGACCACCACGTAGGGCAACCTCTTTGATAGTTCTTTTTAGTTTGGCCATATTGGAGCACTCGGTTAGTGACTAGCTTCGGACCTTCTATCAAATTACGCTAGGTCTACTCCTTGTGGATTTCATGGCTTGGTTTTGTCAAGGGGTAGGGTGAGCATTATGTTGTGTTTTTGTATGTATCTATTTTGTATCAGCTTGATGCTTCCTTTGGTTGTTTTGTACAAATCTGTTGTGGGATTTGATGGCCTGAGTCGCCCTATCTCGTGGTCGCCAATGAGAGCGGAGTTTTGAGCCCGGAATGTGCCTAAAATTTGCCAAAAAATCCAGAATTTAGGGGAAAAATATTCGACGTCAAAGGCAGCGATTGCAACTAGGACGATTTTAAGCACCAAGTGAAAGACGGCTTTTAAAAGGCACTCGAGCAACACTTGCAGATTTTTTATAATTTTTTCAACTGCTGTGCAGGATACCGGGAGCTGCTAGTCAGTGCGGGATGCCAAGATGGATGCGCAAAATTTTTCAGAGGTCGAAACGGAGCCTGGAGACGGAAGAGGCCAAAAATGGGCCAAGATTTGAAAAGGTGGACCAAACTTAGGCCAAAAGGGGGGTGCCCTTTGGGACCTTAACCCCCCCTCCCTCAATTTTCTCATGGCGTAGTGACAACATGTCGTGAACAGAATGGTGCCGAAAAAATCGCCATCCCCCCTCTCCCACAACTCGATTTTGGCCTGCAAACCCCATGGATCCCGGGCAACTTCTCCTTCTTCCTTGATCCTATCGCCGCCCTTCACACGAGATATGGCTGACTAAATGAAGAGACTAGAATCTAGTCTTTCTCTCTCCTCCCTCTCTCTCCTCTCTATGGGCTATTCATGTGCACTATCTTGAAGGAGGAACCAGGAAGGAGATTGAAGAAAACGATGATGGAGATTGATGGAGATGCTGAAGATTGATGTGCAGCATTGGATTGAGAGCAATGGAGGCTCCGTTCGCTGGTCATGTAGTCATTTAATGTGTCTCGGGTTTCGTAAAAATACGGTATGACCATTTTTATGAGGAAAATGAAGGGTTTTTTTGGTATTTTATGATGGTAATGATGTGTTTATTAGATGAAAGTTTGTTTGAGTGCTGGTTGCATCATGATTAATTGTTGTTTATAAAAAAAATTTGATTTTGCAATGATCTACATGCGCTATTTAATTTCTGTAGAACCCGAAATGCAGTTTTTAAGCGGTAAAATGGTAATCTTGTCGTTTCGGATGGGTGAAATGTGTTCCTATGGGGGGGAAATGGAAAATAAATTGAATGTTAGTATGTTGAAGTGATTGGAACAAGAAAAACCAAAAAATAGCATATTTTATTGACAAATAAATCAAGAAAATAGAAAAAATAAGGAAAAAATAGAAATACGCTTCACAAAAATAAGGAAAAATATAATGATTGTTTGTGGATATGTGGTAGTGGCAAAGCATGAGGTTCAGCCTTAGTTTGCCCTATCTACTTGTCAAAGTTTGTGTTTTATTGCTTTTTATACATAAAAACATGACAAAATGAACCTCTACACCTATGCAACGAAAGAAATACCTAAACGTAGGAGGTTGGGATGTTTGAATGGTGCGATTTGTGTGTTGATTGTTGCTAATTTTCCGATGCATATCATGACATAGAGTTTGGTGCATTTTAATTAAGAGGATAGTAGCACGTGTTGTCTTGGTGCTATTCTTACATCGCCGCAACGAGTTAGTGAAAGAGCATTGGAAAGCCTGGTTGTGCACAACATGTTTCTGATTGAAAATTATATTTGAGCACTTTAGGATCATCCACCTTTGCATGTGCATGTCAACCATGGTATCAGAATACAAAGTATTGGACGCATAGCACCTGTTTTCGATTATGATGACCCATGCTTGAGTGTGAAAAGGCAACCTAAGCTGTAGGATAAATGTTCGTTTCTTGGGGAATTATTTGGTAAGGACACATGGTATCTCCTGGAATACGTTCAAAATGAAAAAGTGGAGTTTGTTCATTTGTTCTATATGTTGAGCAACGCATCAAGGGGCTGATCCCTGCGATGTAGGAGAGCTGCAGTGAGGCTGCGGTGATTCCACCGAGAGGTTGCCTCCCATGTATGTGATTATCGTGGCATTTATTGCCCATGTGTATGGGTTCTCACTCTATGGAGTTTATAGAAAGGGAAACGTTGGACTACAAAACTATAAACGCATAGATTAGGCTTTCGGACAGTTCGTCCTTTAGCAGCAGATAAACGCTCTTGGCCTGTGAGGCTGTGTGGGTGTGTTTGTTTGTTATGAGCATGAGGTCCGGCTAGTGCCATAGCCAGTGCAAGCCCATTTGAGGTCCCAATAGAGCTCCAGAGCGGACAATAGCTTTGGGAGAGAGAAAGAACTCTAGCATATAGGATAAGGGAAAAGGTGTTAACCAAGGCCAGGAGCTAGCTGAGGTGAGAATGGAGCTTGCACAATTGCAAGAATAGATGAGAAAGCCTGTGCGATCGCATGTGCAGTATATACACTGTGGCAAAAACCACCTCCCAGCCGAGTACCAAGATTCTACATCTAGGCTGTACTTGAACTGCAATAGGTTCGGTCATGACGCATTGCATTGCAAATTGCCAAGAAGATTCCCATATGTGCAGCAATACAACCCTCTATACTTAGGCAATAGGCCACCTAACCTCTTTGGCAGGGGAGCCCAGCTGGCGCTTCCAGCACCAAATGACGCAAGACCGACCATTCCTAGGCTAGAGATGAACCCAACAGGCATATCCAGACCACAGGGCCCTATGTAACCCAACCATCGAGTGACGCTCCTGTTCACTATGTGAAAGAACCTAGTGAAGAGGAAACCTATGTGAACCCATACATCTCCTATGATGAGGAAGGCAATCCAGTCGTGATGGACTATCGACCAGTGCCCGTAATGGCGCTAGGTAGAGGAAGAGGCAGAGGCTTTGGAGGACCAAGCCAAGATCCAATCTCATGCTGGACTTGCGGTCATCCAGGCCATATTTCATCACGTTGCCCGAAAAGGGAACATGCAAACAAGGACAAAGCTTACCTTCAATGCACCGAGTGTGAGATCACACACGTATTTCATGACTGTCCTAGACGGAAGCCATCAACTAGTTCTGCCAACATGCCCTCTGCACCCTTGGGGCTATTCGGTGTGGAGACCTTTGGCAATGAGAATATGCCCGTCCCACTGCATGTCATGACGCGAGCACAGACAAAAAAAAAGACATCTCATTGCCTGGGCCAAGTAACCTAGATGTAGTCTCGTTGGAAAGGAAAAACCGGAGGAGAAGAAGAAAGAGAACAGATGCAAAGATTACCCTTAAGAGACTAGGAAGCTAAACTCTAGTGACAAGAAGGAGGGTCACTGATGCAGAGGCAGAGACCTCAGCTCCCAAGACAATAGAACTAGGGAGTGCCAAGGTGGGGGAATACCCCCACCCCAGATAGTAACTCGAGGCTATAGCCAAAGTCAAGGAGTGGATCAAGGAAGCCCAGGAACACCTTAAAGATGTAGAACCCATATTGGAAGATCGAATGGAAGACCTCTCTAGTGTGAGTACACCCGTTTCACCATCACGACCTCAATCGGGGAACTCACCCACACCACGTGAGATGCCACAGAGGCAAGATCAAGAAGAAGCTTGTCAGCAAGCTAACCAAGACATATGGCCAAAGAATGCTGACCAAGGAGGAAGCCAACCACCCAGCAACCTCCTCACCACTTTAGTAACCACCCCAGTAATCGTAAGCCTAGGAGATTTGCTTCGGCAGCACCCTCCCTTATGGCAAGAATTAAGGCACTGGGTGGAGGGAAAAGGGGTGCATAATGCTGCTGACTTGCAAGAGCAGGATGCAGTCACGCAGATTCCAAGCCTAATGCTACACTCAGCTCCAAGGTCACTGCACGTCAACACTTTCTGGGAAGGCATGGAGATACACGTAGTCTTACCTATCTTAGCCTTGGGGGACGCAACACGAAAAGGAATCCTAGACACAGGTGCCGGGGTCAGTGTCTTGAGCCACGCAGTTTTACAGGCCTAGGAAAACCCACCTGTGGAAGTGGCTAGGTTCAATGTTACATTTGTCAACGGAATGAAGGTCAGACCATTCGGGGTCCTAAAGAACTGGCCAGTGAAGGTCGCAGGAGTGCAATTTTTTGTGAACTTCATTGTCATGAAGGGAGTGGACTACGACATATTGCTAGGCCGGCCCTGGAGGAACGCGCGAGTTATTGAAGATTGGGAGAACAATCTCATCTTCTTAGGGAATAGAACAGAAGCGGTGAGGGTTGAGATGGACACCTAGAAGACTACCCCAGCCAACCTCGATGCTATCTCAACCATGCTAAAAGGTGATGCATAGGTAAGCAAACCCTATGGGTCATTGACCAAGTACATCCCTTGCCCTGAGGATGAGCGAGATTGGATGCATGTCTTGGCAACCGTTGACCTACCGTTCTCAAATGAAGAAGAGCTGTATACGCAAGCTGCTAAATCACCAAGCATGCCAGTAAAGGAGCCCATCGTGCCACTCTGCATGATGGTAGGAAGCTCATGTGATCCAGGGAAACCAGTCTCGTTCCATATCTCCACCAACAAGCTCAAGCTTCAAGAAATCATAGAGTTCTTGATCGATAAACTAAAGGGCAACATGGCTGCTAATCTAAAATCCCTAAGTGATCTCTTGGCTAGGCCTGAGTAGAAATGGACCAAAATTCACGATCTTAACATGTTATACAATTGGGCTTTAGTCACTGACGAAGAGGAGATTGGAGAGGAAAACCTGGGAGATGACGAGTGGTCAGAGAGGCAAGATTCCAATTATGAGGGATACGAGGACTGTCGCTCTATTGGGGACGAGAGTGAAGAAGAGTTAGACACGATAGAATATGACACTGAAGGGAGAGCAATCAAACAAATCAAGGCAAACTCTAGGCCTAGAAGGGAAAGGGCAGGCTGGAATGAAAAAGGAGTCATGCGGATGGAATGCGATAGATCCTGGTTGGAGCACATGGGAGCCATGGATTACGAGCAGGCAAGGGTGGCGCAGCCACTTGTAGTTCCAGTACTGAAGATGGATTCACCTACTGAATTATGACCCCCTGGCAAAACTCCTTCCTCAAGCGAGGGATGTGAGTTTAACTCGAAGTCTGAAGTCAGTATAGAGAGTGATCCCAAAATACCCCAACCCTCTAAGGTCAGACGCACCAAAGGAGACTTGCCAGTCCATGTAAGGCATAGATGGCTAAGAGAGGAGGCCAGGAAGCAAACTAAAGACTCAGAAGCAAAGAGGTAAAAGAAGCCACAGGATCTCCCCAAATGCTTTATGAATTTTAAGAAGGGTAATAGAGTGGTGATTTTGCTAGGAGCAAAGAGACAAGGGCAAGCCAGTGATCCAAATGAGGGACCCGCCAAGGTCAAGGAAGTCAACCTGGCAGGGGAAGGTGAGAAGCCTCGACCTGCGTTCATCACTGACGACCTAACCAAGGATGAGGAGGCTGAAATTTTTGCTCTCCTACGAGAGTATGTCGATGTGTTTGCCTAGTCCTTGGAGGAACTTAAAGGAGTCGAGCCTAGGGTTGTGACCCATAATATCCCAAGGTGCAGTGCCAACAAAGCAGCGACCTTACCCTAGGAATCCCAAATACGCCCATGCAATGAAGGAAGAAATCAATAAGCTCATGGAGGCAGGATTTATATATGATATTGAGCACACTGATTGGGTATCACCCATAGTGATCGTTATGAAAAAGAATGGTAAAATTTGAGTGTGCATGAATTACAATAAAGTTAATGCCACTACGAAGAGGGACAACTACCCCTTACCGTATATCAAGCACGTGCTGGAGAAGGTGGCATGCAAAGAAACCTACAGCTTTCCTAGATGGCTTCTCTGGCTATAATCAAGTGCAAGTGCACCCTGACGACAAGCACAAGACTGCCTTTGCCACAGAGTGGGGTGTATTCGCTTACATCGTTATGCCCTTTGGGCTAATGAATGTGCCTGCAACCTTCCAACAATTAATGTGCACCATCTTCAAGGATATGCTTAGACGTGAGTTAGAGGTGTTCGTAGATGACTTATGCATACACTCTAGTTGGGCCGAACACTTAGAAAAGTTGAGAGCTGTCTTTGAACGGTGTCGGTTATACAACCTCTCGTTGAACCCCTTAAAGTGCCAGTTCTGGGTGAAGCACGGATGTATCCTAGCGCACGTAGTGTCAAGGAATGGCATTGCCACCGACTTCTCAAAAGTCAGGGTCATTGTCGACCTACCACCACCCATTAAAACTACAAGGGTGTTCAGTGTTTCTTAGGCCATATGGGATACTACCGACGCTTTGTACTGAATTATGCACTAATTGCTAGACCATTGTACAAGCTTCTGATCGTATTCGAGTGGACTAAGGAATGCCAGCATGCATATGAACAGTTGAAGAAGGCTCTCACCACTGCACCAATCTTACGAGCCCCAGACAGGAGTATAACATTCCATGTACACATAGATGCCTCTAAGTTTGCTATTGGAGTTATTTTATGCTAGCCTGGTGAACATAACCTTGATTACCCCATGAGCTTTGCCAGCTGGCAGCTCACCAAAACGGAGATGAACTATTCCACTATAGAAAAGGGAAGGGTTAGCCATGGTATTTGCTGTGAAAAATTTTAGGCATTATCTATTGGCCACACCCTTCATCTTTTTCGTTGGCCATCAAGCCTTGCTTTGTTGTGAACAAGCCGTGCGCTACAGGTCGCATAGCGAGATGGTTAATTCTCTTGTTGGAGTTTTATTTTTCTGTGGTTGTACGTAAGGGAAAGTAGCACTACATGGCTGATCACATGTCCTGCATACCCACAGGAGAAGCTGCTGGACAAGGCATACCTAACGACTTATCGGATGCTCATCTCTTTGGCCTGTCTAGTGAAGGAGACTTGTTTAGGGCTGATTTGACGCAATATTGGGCCGATGATGTAGTTCAAGTGAACGGTCTACCTGAGAGGCCTATTGAGAAAGCAAGGCTAAGGAGACTTATCTTAAAAATCTAGCCATACCAACTGATTGCCGGCCAACTCTATAGGTTAGGACAAGACAGTTTGTTGCGTAGATGTGTGTGTGAGCACGAAATGCATGATGTATTGAGAGAAGTGCATGGCAAGATAGCTGGAGGACACTTTAGTGGGGATATGACTGCCCGTAAGGTGTTACAATCCCAACTATGGTGGCCCACCCTATTCCGTGATGCTACTAAGTTTGTCAAACACTGCGATGAGTGCCACAGGACTAAGGTGCCCATGTGCAAGGATAAGATGGAGTTGACCCCCGTAATAGCTCGACAGCCCTTTGAAAAATGGGGCATTGACTTCATTGGACCTATCAGTCCTGTGGCATAGTACTCCCAGGCGGCACGCTACATCATTGTGGCAACTGATTACCTGACGAAGTGGGCGAAGGCAAGAGCCACTAGAAAGAACGATGCTAGAACCACTGCGAAGTTCCTGTGGGAGTAGGTCTTTTCATGGTTTGGTTGTCCAATCAAACTAGTGAGTGATAAGGGCACGCACTTCATTAATGAAGTGATATCCCACCTGCTCTCACTAATCATTCATAGAAGGTCCTCGCCCTACTACCCTCAAGCAAATGGCCAAGCAGAGTCCATGAATAAAATCCTAGTCAATGTGCTTACTAAAATAGTATCCACATCATGAGGAGTCAGATAATAAATTGATGGCGGCGTTGTGGGCCTATCATACAGCTTATAGGACGGTTGTAGGATAGACGCCCTTTAGGCTGACTTATGGAATGGAGGCCATTCTACCCTTAGAGTTCTTTGTCCCTAGCTTAAGGATAGTAGCTCAAGAGCGTTGGGAGGGAAAGAAGCTTGGACCGCCGACCGCTTAGTGGAGTTAGAGCGTCTCATAAGGACTCGACTCTTAGCCACCCATGCTCTGATTTGTGAGAAGGCACGACAAAAGATATGGTTTGACAAGCATGTCAACCAGCGCAACTTTGATCAGGGGGACCTCGTTCTACTATACTCTATGAAAGGTCACAAACAAAAAATGAAATTTCGAGGACTGGGACCTTTCCGGATACGTGCAATTAGTAGAATGGGCAATGTCGAGTTGGAGACGCTGGAAGGGGAAGAAATAGGCTTCTACAATGGCAGTCGCATGAAAAAGGACTATCCTCCTTCCCATCGGTTGCACGAGCCACCTATGCTTGAAGCCCCTGTAAACGTCTGCATGGCCACAATTACCGAACTCATAGATCAAGATGAAGAAGCAGTAGCACCTGCCTACCTACGAATCATGGTCACTACAGAATGGACGTATTCTTTTGATGCCTTGATCGACAAAGGTGCCGACTGTAATATCTTGACCCATGATCATTTGACATGCATCGGTCAACCTAAATTACAGACCACAAATACTAAACTCAGCCGCTGTCTCCATCGAGTCTGAAAGTATCCCTGTCTTCTTTTATGTGTTACCAAACACTAAAGGGGCCGGTAATAAGTCACTACTAGGTCACACTTTTAAAAATCAGACGAACTGCAATGTGGACTACAACCTAGATCGCATCCATCTTGCTGTAGGCAATGTGCACATAGTGACTACTTTCAGCAAGGGTTATCTTACACCTCCTACAACTGCAAAGCCACCGATAGAGACCCCCACGGCCACACCCATGACGAAGCCTAAGGAGAAGGGCAGGGATATCTCACCCCACGCTCAAACTGCTAGAATCAAGCCCACCCAGGCCATTCACAAGGCCAAAGATCCCATGCTCATATGGGTGCCAAAATGACGAGGGCCACCTCCTTGTAAACTGCAGAAACGTGCTTCTAAATGCAAAAACTATCAGCTGCAGCCTAAAAGGCAGCTCAGATGCTACCGACATAGGTGCACTACCACGCCACAATGGATCCCCAAAGATCTCTTGTGAGCACAAGGATACTATGAGGGCAACCCCTGGATATGGGTGCCTAAGTGTGGACATTCAAGAGGATCAACTCTGAGCAACCCCACTCTAGCTAGACAAGCTGGCACATACAAAGCACAAATTGCAAAGAAAGCTGAACCAACACTAGTGGTGATTAATGACTCCCAACACATTTATCATCCCAAGCTGGATGCCCCAGCATCACCTAGGTCAGAGGAGTTGCGCACCCCCATGCCGGCTCGAATAGAATGCATCACTCCTCCTATGCCACTGAAGCGCACTGCAGCATCTCAAAGTGCTCCAAAGTGAAAAGTCCCATCTGTGACACCAGCAATGGAGTCACCACTGTCTAGCCCAATTGCACCATCACCACCAACAGGTCTTAAACCTTTGTATGAAAGATGATCTTTCCTTTCAGTGGCCAAGGATCTTGTTGAGACCTCGGGAAATGACGTAGTGACATGCATCAAGGAGTTGGATGACACCTTCACCACATTCGCTAGGAGCTATGAGAGGCTTGAGCTAGGACTTCTTGACGAACCCCTTGCTTCTGATGTTTGTGCGTTGCCATGCACTTGGGAAGACTATGAGTTTATGACCATAAAATTTCCCAAAATTGCCACCGAATTAATTGCTAATGGAGAAATCTCAAAGGAGCAAGCTGTTCTCAGAAGACTAATCACCTCTTAGTGCAAGTCTGCTCGCTCTACACCTGAACAAGAATTGGAGGAGCTCACATAGCTTACCAACTCTGCTTCTTCGTTCTTACAACTATGGTATGCCTTACGACTTCAATGGGAGAAAAAGGGTTGCCGTATCATGACCAATGCTGAGCAAAGGAGGGCAATCAAAACAATTGAACACGACCCTACTTATGTGGCACCTCTTTCATTTAGGGTTTTGGTCATTACACGCAACATACACTTAGATGACCATGTGTTGGCCCACCCTTACATTGACCAGTTCCTCATTGTAGAGGAGTTGCACGTTGCTAGTTGCCTCAACTTCGGGGACATATTTCATGATGTCTTGACCTACATCACTCAAGCTTCCATACAACCATGCAAACTTGATCGTCATGCCCAGCTTGAATATAACCCTAACATTTATACTTGGTTGTTGACCAAATAACTCGCCCCACACAGCCCATGCGAGCCTTCCTCCTCCCCTTGCTAATCCTAGGTAAGATTCCCTTAACACTTGAGGAAAGGGGGGGGGGGGGGAAGAAAATGAGAGCCAAGTGATGTAGCAAGATGTATAAATGATGAAAATGATCAACTGCATTTAAATAGGAAAGAATGCAACAAGGAAATAGATGTTGGTTGTGAATTATTTCCAAGTTTCATTCCTCTAAATCAGCATGGCAAATTGCTAAACGCATTCTTTCTTGGGTTTTTGTTAGTGATAAGTTAAGTTATAACGCTAATGTTGACTTGGTGTGATGACAGGCACCTACCATGGCAGGACAGAGTAAACTCCCATTCACTGAAGCGGAGCTAACAAAGTATGGAATCAACATCGAGACATGTGGATTTAGCCAATTCACGTTCAAGCATACCATGAATTTAGAGGGAGCCATCCTGGAAGAGCCGGCCGTGAGGGAGCTAGTGGACAAATGTAACCTCCAAAAGTACATGGAAAAGGTCGGACACGCTGTAGACTACAGCATGTGCACAGAATTCTTAAGGATCTTTGATGAAGAAAGGAGCTGTGGCACGGTCACAGTAAGGGCGGGTGACCAGGAAAGAAGGATGAAAGTGCCCCTTAATGCAGACATTGTCGAGAAAGCCCTAGGTCTTGTGCCCAAAAAAGAGAGGTGCCCAAAAAGAGATGTCAACGCACCAATGAATAGAATCGGGGTGCCGTTGCTGGAAAGCATCGCGGTAGGAGTTCCAGAGGAGGTGGATTGGAACGGCTTTGTCCAAAAAACTATTAGGAGTTCAGCCACGCTCCTAGCTCTAGCCGCAACACCAGCTGGTGGGAAATCTCCGGCCTCTACTGCATGATCCACAAGAAAAAACCTGCCACAAAAGCCTCTACAATTAGATACGGAGGTGTCCTCATGGCAATCATCGACGATCCCATCAAGGATGCTGGCTAGAGGAAGAGCAAGCTATGCACCAAAGCTCACCTCACGGCGAGGAAGAAGGCTCGAGTGAAAAGATGGCAAGTGACGAAGGAGAGCGAGAAATACCACCCACTCAAACAGCCAAACCACAGAAGCAAATGAAGACTGACAAGAGCCAAAAAAAGAAGGAGGAAAGACTGAGCAAAGAGGAGCAGGCCAAGGTGAAGAGGGCTCAAAGAGAGTCAAGGAGGGTGGAGGAGCAATGAAGGAAAAAGTAAGAGGAAGAACTCGAAAGAGTTAGAGAAGAGTCAAAAAGGGCACAAGAAGAGAGGCAAAGAAGGGTGGAGGAGGAAGCCGACGAGCTAAGGATGAAAGAATTGGCTGAGTTGGTAGAGGCCACTCCAAGCTCTATTGAAGAAACCCATGGAAGAGGAGAGATCAACCCTTTGAGTCCCCTCCATGAGGCCGAAGCAAGTGGCAGTGTGGAAGCGGCCCCAGTGATTGTAGGCAAGGGAAAGTCCCTGTTGCACCCCCTATTTCCTCCTTCGTGCCGATGCCAACCAACACCACAACCGCCCTGCAACCCACACCCTCTCTGGACACGGCCTAACTGATGAGCATGATGCAGATGCTTTCCAATAAAGTGGCTGAGATTGTACCGGAAACCAGAGCGAAAAGACCCGCTCCTATAGATGCTGAGTCCAAGAAAGATCCAAAACGGCAAAAGCTAGAGGCGTCAACCACCACAGCCCCTACTCCCATGCCACCTGGTGCAGACTACCACGCTTACGTGCCTAAGCTCCTAGCACAGTTGGACAAGGCAAAGGAAGAAAAGAAGGTTGCCCTGGTGGAGCTGGAGAAGGAAAAGGAAACCTCGGTAGCCTTGAGGCTAGAAGTTTCAAGACAAGGAGCTAACCGAAAAAGGGAGATGAAAGTGCTGCAAGATCAACTGGAAGCAAAAATGAAAGAAGCCCATGACAATGAGAGCCGCCTGAGACAAAGGCTAGAGAACAAAGAGCAAAACTGGTGGCAGAGCAGCGGAGCTTAAATTTGCTAGTGCAGCAATATGCTGACCTGGAACAGAGAACTACCAAACCAGAAAGGTATGGACAGTTAGCAGCTCAAGAAGGCGAGCCAAGTAAGCAGCAAGAGGATACTAAAGCAAAGCTATGGTATGAACCCGAGGAACAAGATAGGCTAGAGAGAGAGATAGAGTTCCTAGCACAGGAAAGGCCAGAAATCCTCACAGCAGAAGCACAAGGGTGGCAACAGGAGGCACAACAATTGCAAGGTGCATTGGAGATTGCCAAAGAAGACACATAGGCCCTCATGGCCATGGCCTTCACACAACGAAGATTGCACCTTACGGAGATCCAAAGCCACGAGTAGCTAGCACAAAAAAAGTCAGAACTAATTGCTGAGGCAAAATAGACAATCAGTATTGCAAATCAAGGAAAAGAAATTGCTGATAGCTGGCTCGGAAATCCAGGGAGTGGAACCAACATTGGGTCTTAACAAATGAACAGCAACAGCTGGTAACCACCTTGGCAAGTGAGCTGGAAGAGGGAAGACGGAAGACGGACGAGAGAGCCAATGAGTGGCAAAAGAACAACTTTGAAAGGGTTAGGCAATCAACGGAATGCTTGGCAATGATTGAGTATGAGAGAGTGCTTGCCGAATCCAGGACAGAAGCAGCCGATGTATGTGCCAACAACAAAGGCAAGCCTTTCTCAGCACAGTACTACATGTCACCCAAGCAGAGGGCAATGATTCATTGGAGAAGGTAAGAAGGAAGCTAGAACTGACGACTACCCGAGTGCTAAGATATGGCCTTCAAGAACGGGAGCTTCCAATAGGCACATGAATCACAAAAGAGCAGCAATTTCACTACTTGCGCCGTACCGGCCTCTCCACTGTTGAGCTTAAGGAACTAGGGTTCAAAGAATAGGAGCAACCAACACCACCACCACAAGTGGCCCCAATAGTGGCAGAGTAGAATGTTGAAGAAGGTCCAGACTTGGAGCAAGATGCTGAAGAAGAACAACGAAGAATGCCCAGTCTGGCTCTACCAAACCTTCCGCTTGAAGAGCCCGAAGATGCCCACATGCCCGAGCGCATTGTGGCAGCCAGAAGAAGAAGGCAAGAACTGGTAGGGAAAGCACAATGCAGAGCACGGTTACTGCCCAAAAAATTCCCTAAAGATCCGGTGCCACTACGAGGGGATCCCAATCCTATCGATTGGCCTCAGCAATTGATCATATGGCGTGATCGAGAGTTCCAAACGAGACCATTTGAGCTTTCATTTTCTTATCTATGCTCTCTGGACCGTGCGTTGCCTCTAGGCATTATGGCCAAAATCAAGGACCTGGCCAATGATCTTGTGAACAAGTGGATAGAAGAAAGGAGCCTCATAATAACCAGGTGGAGGTAAGAGCTTGCAGATTACTGGTGGCAAGACAAGGTAAACAGGGTTCCCAAAATCTTCCAAGGCTAGAGGCACAGCCGAAGTGGCAGAGAAGGATTTGGGATGCTAATTTTGACGCCTGGACTGCCTTCTGTAGCTCACTTCCTAAAGAACGTAACAACCTCATCTACATGCCCTACGCCCATAGGCATGGAGTTGATTATGACCCATGGGGATTTTGACTTTCCTAGAATATATAACGTAAATGCCCGGAGTCCCGAGAAATGTCTAGTTTTTAGAGTAGAGGATCTCCTCCCATCCATCAACCGCTTCCTTGTGGATTTTTCTTCTTGCCCGGATCCAGCCTTCCTAACCACTTATAATTATCTTAGGCTTATCAAATTCCTATTAATGCAAAGACCTACAGCTGAGGAATCCCACCTCCCTCCCCTCTTTTTTGACATTAACCTAGGGATAGATAGTAGGACTATGACTAGATTAATGATGAGGGAAACCCTGCTTCTCTCCTTTTGCCTAGAAATCTTAGAGAATATGAATGATACCCGCTTCACGAGGTGTAATCATCACTTCTTGTCATCCACACCTCTGAAGGCCTGGGCCACTATTAAAGAATACCTACAAAGCCGTGCATTTCTATCCCAATGCTTGCTACCACCCCGTGCTCCAGCCGAAGCTGATAGGCATTAGCTAGAACGCCTTCTTTGTATGCAATTCTCCAAAAAAAAAAAGAGCAACACGAGGGCTCACTTTGCTCACTACACCTAGGGTTCACCCCTAGCCCCTCCCCCCACTTCACGCTTAGGGCACATCAAGGGCAGGACTTCCAGACCTGTCACCCTAAGTTCTACACTGCTCCTCCAACAACACAGGAACTGGGTCCTTAAGTGTTGGACATTACCAAGGGCCTACCCAAGGTTAGACCCATCTCCTAGTTCCACTGCACATGCACTTACACCACACTGTGAGACAGACACACCCCTTAGGGAGTGCACAACCTTCTCTTGTAGGCTATAATCGTGACTTAGACTGATGAAGTAGCTAAGGAGTACCATCCACGACATCTGCTAATGACCAGGAACTTTTCCATAAGTCGGACAAATAGCACTATAGTAGCTTCAGGAGCTTTTGCATACTCCGATGGTTAAATGGACCAACATGCTTGATGTGGCCAACCATCTGCCTGCTGCTGCTGATGGCTACCATGACTCAACCAAATCAAGCAAATGGAAAACTGAGTGATGGACCCACCATTGGCATAGATCTTGGAACCACATATTCTCCAAATGATTATGGAGCCCCGGCTTTGACAACCGTCCGTAGAAGGGAAGTGACAACTATGTGACAAATGCCGAGCATCTTCATGAAGATCAAAGCACGTCGGAATCTCTCCCAATCATCAGGAATGAAAACTCCATCATCTCTCATTCACAACAACACCTTTTAATTGTGGTCATCTACCCACCAATTCCACTTAGCAGCAACCCCAACTACCCTACTGCTCCCCACCCTAGTGCCATGGGACTGGGACTCAGCTCGGATGTTGAGATATCGAGCTCCACTCATGATACGCCAGGGTGACCGTTGTATATTTATGTCACCGACTTGTCAGTTGCAGACGCGGTTGGTACACCGCCCATGAATAATAGCTACATGATAGCTATCCTTATCTACTCTAGTTCGTGGCTCAGTTAGTATGCCACCTTAGTTAGTTGAGTTTGGTTTGAGACCCATATATAGGGTTCTTCTATTTCTTTGTACGAGAGTTCTTTTGGCTTACACAACTAAGAAGAGGAAAACTGTTTTCAGCCTCCACCCTTGTGTGTCTTCCCCCATTGTGCAAGCAAGAAAGCTTCAAGCGAGACTCCTTCCTTCTCTCCCACAATCTTGACATGGTATCAGAGCCTTGTTCGTGGTAAGGAGCTCAAGAAAGCAAGCCAAGCTCGCGGTGTTCTGGTAAGAGGAGCAGTGTTGCTTTCATTTTCTGTTTTGGGAGCAGATCTCTGCAGGTAGCACAGCCGGAAATTGCAGGAGTGCATTGTCTCAGGTTGAGACGCCCTTCGCGGTGAAGCAAGAGGGCAGTATATGCTGCGGGAGAGGGCTTTAGCCCTCGGCGACCTTGTTTTTTTGATTTGAGGCCATTTCGGGGCCTGTTTTGCAGACGGAAGTTTTCTGCACGCACTCAGGAAAAGGCTCAGTTTTATGCTGTGCGACCACTGTTCTACAGGTCGGTGAAAAGTTACTGTAGAAATTGCATCGTATGCTTGTGCGCAGAGACATTGGGAGTTTCAGAATCATCCTTGGTTCCTGTTTATGCAAAATCGTCACTAGGAAGTGACTGTGTG
The DNA here is from genome assembly GCF_053477565.2 of Lygodium microphyllum. Classification (NCBI taxonomy): domain Eukaryota; kingdom Viridiplantae; phylum Streptophyta; class Polypodiopsida; order Schizaeales; family Lygodiaceae; genus Lygodium; species Lygodium microphyllum. The sequence goes on along the minus strand of NC_141137.1, from coordinate 135,686,094 downwards.
GTCAAATACCACTTTCGCCAGTTTTGCAGATTTGCCCTTGTGAGGGTGAAGCTGTGTTTTTTGCAGTGACAGAATTTCTTGCAGTATTCTGTAATGGCGTCTGATTCTCTTTCACAGATTGTCACTGAAAAGCTTGACAAGAACAACTTCCAGGCATGGAAGTTTAGAATGACGAATTTCCTTATGGGAAAAGGATATTGGGAATTTGTTGCAGGAAATGAAGAAGAACCAGTTCTTCCTGATGTTCCCAATCAACAACAAATGCAGGCATTTAAAACATGGCATGAGAGAGCCAGGAAAGTTATGTATTGGCTGTCTATCAGCATTTCAGACTCTATGATTGTGCATATTCAGGATGCAAGTACGCCAAAGGAGGCATGGGATACTTTGTCAAAAATGTATAGCACAAATACGCAAGCCAGGAAAATGCAGCTCAAGCAAGAGTTGCACAATGTACAAAGAGAAAATATGAGCATCAACGACTACCACATGAAGGTGAAGAAGATTGCAGATGCACTTGCTTCCATTGGGTCGCCAGTGGAAGATGATGATTTAGTTTCCGTGACCTTGAATGGTCTAGGAAAGGATTATGCACAGTTTCGGACATCCATTTCAGTTCGTGAAAGATTTCCTGATTTTGAGGAGTTGATTGCTCTTCTAATTTCTGAGGAGCAGAGAAATGGTGGTGCATCTTCTTCAGGAGGAACTTCAAAAGAAGCTGTCTTCTACTCAAATGCTGGAAGAGGTAGAGGCAGAGGTAGAGGAGGCCGATTTGGAGGCCGTGGCAGAAATCAGAATATGCAGCAAACTCAAGAAAACCAGTCCTATGGAGGAGGACGTGGTAACTCTAGAGGCAGGGGGAGCCAAAGAGGTCGTGGTGGATGGCAAAGAGGCCAAAATGTAAACAGTAATGTTGAATGCTACTATTGTGGTAAAATGGGTCATATGGCTAAAGACTGCTATAAAAAGCAGAATGACATCATGAATGGAAAACTGCAACAAGGGAATTATGCATCTTCTAGTAGACAGGGTGATGACAGAAATGAGCATTTGTTCATGGTGCAGCACATGAACAATTCTATGACAAGTGCAGAAGAAAGCAATGATGTATGGTATGTTGACTCAGGTGCATCAAACCACATGACAGGTCATGCAGAATGGATGGAGGATGCAAGGAAAATGGAAAAACCAGGATTTGTGGAGACTGGTGATGATACTGCACATCCTATTGTGCAGATTGGAAAAATTCCCTTGTCTATGCAGGGTGGGAAAAAGAAATACCTGTCCGATGTATTTCATGTCCCGAATATTACCAAGAATCTGGTTTCAGTTGGTCAAATGGTTGAACAGGGCTTGCAGGTCAGATTTAATCCTCATGGATGCTTTGTTGAGGATATGAAAAATAAAGGTCGCTTGATAGCAAAAGGAAAGAAGAAGGGCAGAATGTTTACATTGGATGCAGACATGTCTGAATTGAGTGCAGCAATGTTTGCACATGGGACCGGTGTAGTTGCAGATATTGATATCTGGCATAAACGCATTGGTCATGTTAATGTACAGCGACTTAAATCAATGCAGGCCCAAAATATTGTTGCAGGATTGCCCAAATTCAAGGTTGCAGAAATGCATAAGGTATGTGAAGCCTGTCAGTTTGGAAAACAGGCAAGGAAACCATTTCCTAGACATGTTCAAGAGAGTGAGAAGCCATTGGAATTAATTCACTCTGATGTGTGGACAACTAAAGCTGCATCTCTTGGAGGCTGTCATTATTTTGTCAGTTTTATTGATGACTATAGCAGAAAAGTTTGGGTGTATTTTATGAAAAAGAAAAGTGAAGTTTTTGGGCATTTCAAAACTCTTAAAGCTATGGTTGAAAAAGAAACAGGCTTGCAGATAAAATGCCTAAGGTCAGATGGAGGGGGAGAGTACCTCTCAAATGAGTTTGCAAAGTTCTTGCAGGAGCATGGCATAAAGCAGCAATATTCATGCAGTTATACCCCACAACAAAATGGAATTGCAGAAAGGAAAAACAGGCATATTGGAGAGGTATCTCGTGCCATGCTCAATGAAAAAGACTTGCCAGATTTTTATTGGGCTGAAGCAGTTGCTACAGCAGTCTACATAATGAACAGGACTCCCACTGCAGCAATACATGGAATGACTCCAGAGGAGAGGTATACTGGTAGGAAACCAGATATTTCTCATTTGAAAATTTTTGGTTGCATTGCCTATGTACATGTGCCAGATGAGCTGAGATCCAAGTTGGATCCAAAAGCTGAGAAGTGCATCTTTATTGGTTACTCTCTGCAGCAAAAAGGGTATAGATGCTATAACCCTTCTACTCGTAAGTTTACAGTGAGCAGAGATGTTGTTTTTGATGAGATGAGTAGCTGGTATAGACCAGTAAATGTGATTGATGATGAAGATGCACAAAATGGTAATGCTACACAGAATTCACAGCAGCAGTCACAAAATATTAGTGGACCTGGAGCGTCCTCTAGCAGTGGTTCACATTCTTCGCCATGGACAGGCAGATTGAGATCAGGAGAATCTTCTCAAAGCAATGCAGATAGTGGTATGCAGGTATCACGAAAAGGAAAAGAGAAGGTAGATCAGCCCATGTTTGATGTGAATGCAGGTCACTCTTATGTGGATGGTGAATCCAGTGGCTCAGAACAGAGCATTGATGATGAGTTGGGTATTCCTTCTATTGTTACACCTGGAGTAAGGAAGACCAGGGATGTTTTGAGAGCACCTGGGAGTGAACCTACTTTGCGCAGGTCTACAAGAGCTAGGTATCCTGTGGATAGGCTGAAATATGATGGATTTACAGCCATTCACTATGCATATATGGTCAAAGTGATACAGGAACCAGAACCCACATCTTTTGAGCAAGCCATGGGAAAAGAAAAATGGGAGAAAGCCATGGATGAAGAAATGGATGCCTTGGAAGCAAATGCTACATGGGAGTTAGTACCTTTGCCTAAAGGTAAGAATGCAATTGGTTGTAAGTGGGTTTATAAGGTGAAGCACAATGCTGATGGTTCTGTGAACAGATACAAGGCAAGATTAGTAGTCAAGGGGTATGCACAAACATATGGCATTGACTATGAAGAAACATTTAGTCCGGTTGCAAGGATGGCAACCGTAAGAGCAGTCATTGCTATGGCTGCATCAAAGGGATGGTCTTTACATCAGATGGATGTAAAGAATGCCTTCTTGCATGGTGATTTGCAAGAAGAGGTCTATATGGAGCAGCCACCAGGTTATGTGCATGCTGTTCATCCTGAGTTTGTTTGCAGGTTGAAGAAAGCCTTGTATGGCTTGAAGCAAGCACCTAGAGCATGGTCTGACAAGATAGGACAGTATCTTGTCACTATTGGCTTTCAGATTTCCAAGGCAGATTTCTCACTTTATGTGAGAAAAACAGAGAAAGGTATTATGCTGCTTGTCATTTATGTTGATGATTTGATTATGACAAGTGACAGTGATGAAGATATCCTTCATGTGAAAATGCTATTGAAGCAGAAGTTTGAGATGAAGGATTTGGGAGAGCTGCGTTATTTCTTGGGCATTGAAGTGATTAGATCACCAAGTGGGATACAGCTCTTGCAGAGGCAGTATGGATTGGACATGCTGTCCAAATATGGGATGACAGGCTGTAAGCCTATTTCAGTTCCTTTGGAGCAAAATGTGAAGCTGAGCACAGATGCAGGTGAGCTTCTAGAAGACCCTACTATGTACAGACGCATAGTAGGAAGTTTGATTTATATGACTATTACCAGGCCAGATTTGAGCTATGCTGTTGGATTGGTAAGTCAGTTTATGCAGGCTCCAAGGAAACCACATTTGGATGCGGCTAGACGCATACTTAGGTATGTGAAGTCCACATTGCAGTATGGACTATTTTATGAGACTGGGGTTCAGATACAGTTGCATGGATACACTGATGCTGATTGGGCTGGTAGTATTTCTGATAGACGATCTACCAGTGGATATGTATTCTCTTTTGGGAGTGCTGCAGTCACTTGGAGCAGCAAGAAACAGCCTACAGTTGCCTTGTCGAGCACAGAGGCTGAGTACAGGGGTGCAGCAATGGCTGCATGTGAGGTAGCTTGGTTGCATAAGCTACTTTATGATATGCATCAGTCTACAGATGGGCCAGTTGTCATTTATTGTGACAACATGAGTAGTATACACTTGGCAAATAACCCAGTCTATCATGCTAGAACAAAGCACATTGAGGTGCATTATCACTATGTGCGAGAGAGGGTTTTACTAGGTCTTATTGATCTAGTTTATGTTAGCACAGAGGATCAGGTAGCTGACATATTCACGAAGGCATTGGGCGCAGAGAAGCTGCGCAAGTTCAGAGACCTGCTTGGTGTGCAGGAATTGGGATTGAGCTCGAGGGGGAGTGTTGAGATATCGAGCTCCACTCATGATACGCCAGGGTGACCGTTGTATATTTATGTCACCGACTTGTCAGTTGCAGACGCGGTTGGTACACCGCCCATGAATAATAGCTACATGATAGCTATCCTTATCTACTCTAGTTCGTGGCTCAGTTAGTATGCCACCTTAGTTAGTTGAGTTTGGTTTGAGACCCATATATAGGGTTCTTCTATTTCTTTGTACGAGAGTTCTTTTGGCTTACACAACTAAGAAGAGGAAAACTGTTTTCAGCCTCCACCCTTGTGTGTCTTCCCCCATTGTGCAAGCAAGAAAGCTTCAAGCGAGACTCCTTCCTTCTCTCCCACAATCTTGACATCGGAGGGGGGTAATGTTTACCACAGCATAGAGGATCGAAAAATGGAGCAGAGGTGCAAAAAAATGGAAGAAAAAGATAACCGAAAGGGCACAAGTCAAAGGAAGGAAAAGGCGCCCCGGATGGAGGTTAGACCCTGAAAATTTGAATGACGACCTCTCTAGAAGGCTTCAATGTTTCCTCGAGAAAAGAAAAGAGTAAAAGCGCGCCATTAAATGCGAAGGCGCTCCCAAATCCTTGTAAAAAGAGTTCCGGGCTCACTCCTGTGCAAATTGTATGCATTAGTTGGGAATGGGATAAGTTAGAATGTGGGAAATAGGAAAAGAGGGCCTAGGCTAATGGTCGGCCATGTAAAAAGTGGGGATGACCGCCCAAAAAGTAGGGCATGTATATAAAGTTCAAAAGTGAATGAGAAGCTCATTCTTGTGTGTGGCCAAAGCTTCTTCTTCTTCTTCTCTTGTTTCTTGCCTTATTGCTTGTGCTTGAGTGAGGGATTGAGGGAGTGTGAGGGAGTGAGGGAGTGAGTGTGTGAGAGTGAAGGATCGTGGAGAAGAAGCTCCCCATCTTCTCTCTTTATCTTCTCTTCTTCTCTTCTCTTATCTTTTCTCGCGTAGCTATGGAGGATGGAGCTTAACAGAGAGGACTTCAGGTTGGTTGAGCTTGCCACAAGGATCGTGGAGCTACCAGAGTGCAAGAGAGAGGAGGGAACTTGATCAAGCATCAAGGTAAGCTCACTACACCCATAAGTTAGGCATTGCGCATTGGCTATGTGAGAGGTAGCCATGGCCGCTCAGCTTGAAACACTTGATCAATAAGCGATCCCTAGGTCTCGGGGTGGAGCTCCGTAGCTCCCCTCCACCTGCTAACTATATGTTGGTCATGTTGACATGATAAATGAGAACTCTTTTATATATTTGTATCTCCAAATTATCAAGTAGCTTCCACACTACCACAGCTACCTCACATGTTGCCATAGAAGCACACTTGTACTCTATCTCTAAACTCAATACTATACCAATGGGATCTTTTTCACTATTCCAACTCATAGCCCCATCTCCCAAAGAAAACACATAGCCACTCATTAACCTCTTATCACACACATTGCATGCCCAATCTTCATCATTATAACCAAATAATTGCACCAACAAATCATCGAAGCTAATAAAAGATACCATAACTGAATGTGACCTTAAGGCACTAAGAGGTATGTCTCATACTATCCAAATGAGGCTTATGAGGCACCAACATAAATCAACTTTCTAAAATAAGTATGTAGTTACAATATGGCATGGTAATAGTAGTGAATATCAAACTTCCCATCATCTTCATGTACATTATGGGATCCTCTAATGTGTCACCCACATCAACACTTACCTACACATTTTAATCCAATGGTGTTGAGATTGAACCATACTGTACCTCATCAAAATATCCAAGATGTATTGCCTTTGTGAGAACTATATCTTATCAAATGTCCTAATCACACCTTAATTCCAAGAAAGTACTTCAAGTGTCCTAATTCTTTCATGTCAAATTTTTGTTTGAGAAGACTCTTCAGGTGCTCCACCTCTTGTACATTGTCATCCCCAACAATCAAATCATCCACATACAAGGTAATCACAATAGTACCCTTGTCATTCTAACATCCATCAAGCAAGTAATTTGCATTAATTTTCCAAATTAAAGTCAATAGACAAGATACTGTTCTATCTCATCATGCCGTACTCTTGATGCCTATTTTTGCCCATACAATCTTATGCATAGTCTATACAGAAAATCATGATGGTGAACCATGCTCTCATAACCTTGTGGCTACTTCATATACATATATATTCTTGCAACACACTATGCAAGAATGCATTTCTTACATCTATTTCATGCAACATCCAAAATTTTGTGACAACGACTACAATGCCCAACCTTTTGCAACAACCACTACAATGATAGATTTGACAATTGCCATCTTTGCCAATAGAACGAATGTCTCCTTATAATAAGTCACATTACAGAGAGCCAATGTAGTTGTAGTTGGAAAAGGAGTCTTCAGAACTAAGTGTGGTTGTACTTGACTAGATCTCTTTGGTGTGATGGACTATAAACAAGCAGGGCTAGTCTAGCTGAATGTTCTGTCTCTCCTTAGGACAAAATTGACCTCAAAATTGCAACCACAGGGGAAAAATCCATCCTCTAGCGAGGATTGTGAGTTGAACTCAAAATTGGGGGTAAGCTTAGAGAGTGGTCCATAGATACCCCCACCTAAGACTAGATGCACAAAAGAGGACTTGCCAGTCCACCTCAAGCACAAACTCTTGAAGGAGGAAAAGGGAGGGAAACCAAGAGGGATGGAAGTCAAAAAAGAAAAAAGAAACCCCAAGACCTATCAAAGTGTTTCACTAAATTTAAGAAGGGGGACACGGTAGTGATCTTGTTGGGTGCAAAAAGGAAAGGATAAATGAGTGAACCCACAGAAGGACATGCCAAAGTCAAGGAAGTCGACTTGGCTAAGGAAGGGGAGAAGCCTCACACCATGTCCATAGCTGACAACCCGATTGAGAAAGAAGTCGAGATCCAAGGGTTGTAACACATAACACCCCAATGACTCTTGAGGAAATGCCAGTGAAGAAACAACCTTTCTCGGTAAATCCAAAGCATGATCATGCTATAAAGGAGAAAGTTGATAGGCTATTAAAGGCAAGATTCATCTACAAGATTAAGCACACATACTCGGTGTCACCCATTGTGATAGTCTTGAAGATGAATGGAAAAATCCGAGTGTGCATGAATTACAAAAAAGTCAACATCACAACTAAGAGAGGCCTGCAGTTTTTTGGATGACTTCTTAGGTTACAACCAAGTCCAAGTACACCCCAATGATAGGCATAAGACTGCATTCACCACAGAGTGGGGTGTATTTGCATACATAGTCATGCGGTTTTGGCTAATGAATGCCCTTGCTACCTTTCAACATTATGTAATGTGCACCATCTTCAAGGAAATGCTTAGGCAAGAGAGCTACAAGTATTTGTTGATGATCTATGCATGCCCTCCAGCTAGAAAAAGCACCTGGATAAGCTCCATGCAATCTTTGAATGATTAGTCTCTATGGCCTCTCTTTGAACCCCCTAAAGTGTCAAATCTGGTTGAAACATGGAAACATCTTAGGGAACATAGTGTCCAAGAATAGTATTGTAACTCACTTCTTAAATATTAGGGTTATTGTCGACTCAACCAACTATAAGGGAATTCAATGCTTTCCTAGGACACACATGGTACTATCAGTGCTTTGTTACGAACTATGCATTGATTGTTAGACCAGTTTACAAGCTATTGATTGTATTTAAGTGGACCAAGGAGTGCCAACACTTCATCATTAACTTGTCAAAGTATCTCAGCTATCATCTCATAATATCATAACTCACACTCTTGAAAAATAATAATGAGACTTTATATTTATGAAAAGTATTTACAAAGATATATTGATCATACTATGATCTACCAATACATCATCTCATGGATCCTTTCCTCATGAAAAGTATCAGGGTCTATATTCTCGTATCTTGGGAGATTCTCATGTACATGTCAAACAACATAATGTGGTGGCTCTTGAAGATAACCAAAACATCCCATACCAAAATAAGGCCTTCTTGGCACCATAATAACTCTCTCATATGGTACTATTTGTAGCACTTTTTGATATACCCACAAGGTTTCAGGTTTAGGGTTATTCCCAATGTCTAGTAACCATTCAGCAAAGACACTAAACAAAAGGTATATCTTAACTATCCTTAATCATTTAGCCCATAGAATCCTCCATAGTTCATAATGAAGAAGGATGTTATGCCCATAATATATCTCTATATGTGACCTTTTCCTTGGCTAGAAATCTTTCATGTACCATGAGTTAAGAGGAGGTTGCAAAACAATTGAAGGAATAAAGATCATTTCCACTATCTCAAATATAAACTTGCGATATGAGAAATTATTTAAACCTAAGGCTACTTGATACATGATGGGAAAAATATCCCACAAACGTGTAGCTTCCTCATCGTTAATTTCCTGATGAGCACAATGTGTATGTCAGTGCAAGATAATCAACAATAGTTTTCATAAAACAAGTGTGGTTATTTTATTAATTCTTTTTATACGTTGACAACTTAACCTTACAGTAAAAGCTCTTTTGGAACATGGGCTTTGATACCACATGTGAGGTGCCTCCTCCAACAAACCCGAATGAGTCCTTTAGTAGTCGAGTAAAATTTATATCCATGGACATCACCATCCCATCTCCCCATGGGAAACCTTAGACTTAGTTGAGAATGGGAATATTAGCTCTACTTTACAAAGGAAACATGGGGACAAGTCACTCCTAACAGCAATCTAACACCCACCTAAGAAAGATCACTTTGTAATCAATCAAAGGTAGGAGTAAGGTTTACACTGCACTTGGTTCAAAGAAAGTGAGAGACGAGGGAGAGTGTAACTCGATCCCCCTACCCATAAGGTAAAATCTAAGCTCTGGCCACCTAAAATGGTGTTAAACCTGGTAACTAGTCCTACCGATATTGGGAGGGTCATGATTTGATCAAATCTATCTAATGTTGGAAAGCTACCCGACTCATCGGGTTCACCTAGCCATAGGCATCCAATCATCAAGATTGAAGCCTCCCACTTTCCTCGATGGGGTTTGCTTAGTTTTCTAATTAGCAAAGCATACTACCACACTGTTTGGACATATGAAATCACCTTCCTTTTATTACTCCGTTAAATTGGGTTCGTTCAACTCAATCTTTAGCACATAACAATATTTCAAAAAATCAGATACTTTATTTCATAGTAACATCTAGAACAATCACTCCATAGAGTGGTACAAAACTGACTTTCCACAGAAACATACTATCCACAGTCTAGGATAGGACCTTCCAATCCCTCGGGATTGGGCTATATGTGATTGCACTCCATCCGTGGTCAACAAGGAATTTATTAGCTCAGAGCCCCTCTAAGCTTCCTTGAGCCTCAGGAGCCGTCCTACATAATAAGGGCACTTACCACTTGGCAATTTGCCCTCTTAGGTGCTCGAGTGATCAAAAACCAAAAACATATACCTCCCTCGGGAGCATAAGATCCCCATCTGCAGGTGAGTTTTTCTACAATCTGCAAAGTGTAAGGGAGTGTTGGGATGGGAACCCCAATCCTAAACCACAACAATCCACAACTCGTCCACTGCAGCTGTGCAAGCCCAGAATCATAAGAGCCATAACTCATCATTCACAAATCCAAAAGCAATTATAACCATAAGGCATTGTAACACAGTTGTCAATGTGATGCATAGAATCTATCCCCTTCATCAATTTATGTGTTCCTTCCTAAAAAGCATTGGATAATACTAACATGATTTTACAATTCTAAGTAAGTTCTAACTAATCTTGATCATTTTCTTATGTACTAACCTGATTATCTCTATTTGGCCATCCATCGTGATTACGGGTTATAGCCGCAACCTCCATTTGTTATGGGATGGTTGGTTCTTTGGTTTGAATGGGTTCGGGGTTAGCTTGCACTTGTGCTTCAGCATCATGTTGAGTTCTCTCAGCAACAGTGGCAACCATTTCCTCGTGTTGGGAGCTCTCTAAGCATGACCTCGCTCAACATCTCGACCTCTCTTGGGAGCCATGGAAGAAGCTTGATGGGTTCGGGCAGTGCTTCCGCATAGGGGTGGAGAGAAAGAGAGAAAGAGAGGCTCGATTGATTGCAGTAGAGCTTTGTTGTGTCAATAGCAGCAAAGAGACTTTTGCATGGATTGTAGTAGAGCTTTGTTGTGTCAATAGCAGCAAAGAGACTTTTGCATGGATTGTTGTGTATCTGTGTGTGTTCCTGACATAATGGTCTACCCTTGTTTATATAGTAACCAGGGGGACAAAAAGAGGATGTTTTCTTTTTAGCATTTTTTTATGACATCATCGACGATAAAGAGAGAACGCTTTCTTTTATCGTTTTTGATGATGTCAAGGAGGGGCTCCATTTTTGTAGCACGAAGATAAAAATTGACGAATATATGGGCGAGGGCGCACTACGTGTTGCATGGCCGGGCCGGCGTCACTCCAAGGCGGTGATCAAGGCATAGACCTTGGCATCTTGGTCTTGGCATACTTGGCAATGAGATACAAAGGCCTTGTTGGCATACTTGGTGCCATTGGCTGCGCGTGAGAAGCTCACACTAGCTTGTAGGAAAATCCTCCCAGGATGTCACCCATCCCGGCAGTGTCATCACCCAAGTGCACTTAACTGCCAAGTGACTATCCACTATGCTAGTTCTTTTTGTTGTTCTATACTACAAACATAGTTTTAATAAGCTAGTCTTGGGAGGGTTTCCCAAGTCTTTCTTCCATGAACTGGCATATAATACCTTATTAATAATGGTATTATTAGAAATAACAATTATCTTCATAAGTAAAGCTAGTTTCATAATTTTTTTAAAAATGTGCAACATAAATCAATTTTCTTTGGAATGTATACACACATTGTTTATTAAAATAAACTAAGTAATGGGGACATTACAAAGGTGGACTGAATATCCTTGGCCCATCTCTACAAATCGTCTCTATAATTGAAAATAAAAATGCTAAGAAAAAAGCATGCTACTCTCAAGCTCAAGAATGAGGGAGCAACCTCAATTCTCCTTGTTTCTTCAAGTGCTAAGCAAGCTACATTTGCTCCACATGCTAAAATGGCTACCGTAACCAAAGTAGGTGAATACCTTGATCCCAAACATGAATTTAAGTTGATTAGCAAGGTGAAGAACTAGAGGTGAAAAATGCTCAAGAAGCCAAGGGTAATTTGCAACCACATGGTGAGGATAACACACTTCCTTTGGCCTCAACGATCGGTCCTAATACTTTTGGCAACCCATTACTTAGCTAGGAGCACAATAGGATTCTGAAGGTCAACCAAGGATGTTGCAGTATCAAGAAGTAGAGCCAGAGTTTTTTAGCTACCTTAGTCTCTACAAGTGTCTCAATACCATTAGGTATGCTCTTCAAAAACAATCTTACCATTTGGATAACCTTCACTTGGATTGATGGAGGTGATGAGACCCAACCTATCAAGGAGAATACATAGAATCCTAGGCCTAGCTCCCCATCCACTCATGTGCTTCATCCTCTCAAAGTTTCTATGTTCTAGGGAAGGGTGCTAAAAAACACGTGACTCTAGTTATGGAACCCCTTGGAAACTCCATATGAAGAGGTATTATAAATCTAGAAGTTGGTGTTAGCATCATAAATGAAGCTATACTCAAGACATGAAGAGACCCCTTGATTGTTTCCATCCAATTTAATGTCATCATCATTGATGGTTCTAAGGTGGCTACCTTGGGTGTGTTGAAGGAATGGCTAATGAAAATCATGGATGTCAAGTTCTCTATCACATTTGTGGTCATGAAGGATATTGACTCTGCCAAACCTAGATGTGCAATGCATGACTCATTAAAGATTGATAACATGGTCTAGTCTTTTTGGGAAATTGAAGTCAAGCTTTACAAATTAAAAATGAATATCTAGAAGACTATTATAGTCAACATCAATGCTACTTCTAGCGTATTGCATGGTGATACTATATATTCCTTACTCAACACTAGAGCCATTGAGTGAATATGTTTGATCCAAAGAAGGTTAAAGACAACATGGAATTCAGGATGCTCTAGTAAATATGATTGATGTCCCAAAAGACCTTCATTCTATACTATTTTTGATGATGCATGCCAATCAATTATGAACATCTAAGGAGAAAGGCTTTGTTGCACCTAGTAACTCAAACTCTATAAACTTCTCTCCTTCTCGCAATCAACCTTCAAGAACTTCTCTCCTTCTCGCAATCAACCTTCAAGAACTTGAGTGAGGCTAACCTACTTATCCTGGGGAGCCCTTAACAAGCCCCACATGGCACTATATTGAACTACACAAAGCCTTATTTGATTATTACAATACCATTCTTGTCTCCATTATGCTCTCTAATAAATTCGACATAAAGGATGACAATGAATTTAAAAATAAACTAACTGTGTATGAAATAAATACTAATTTTGATGAGGACTATGAATCTAATGAACAAATAATTGAGTAAATCACAATTGATCAAAAGGCCTCAAAACATCCCTCATTGCTCTTTGATGCTAGGTTTATCCATGTTAAATCAAAACTAGAATAGTTGGAGTACCTACAAGCCATGGATTACGATTAGTATAAGTTACATCTCTCTCAGCTAGCATTCAACCTTGATCTATTCAGTAGTTAATCCTCAGATGGTCTACCTTTTGATGCTCCACCAACATTGGAGGAGTCTAATTCAAAATCAAATGCTAGCATTGACTCATATCCTAAAATACATCAGCCTACCCTAGCTCCACGCTCCAAGATGAGCTTGTCAATTCACTTAAGATGGAAGGATCTTAAGAAAACTTAAAAGAACCTAGAATATGATGCAAGCTCTCAGCACAAGCCTCACAATCTCCCTAAACATTTTATGAGATTCAAGAAGGAGGATCGAATTGTCATTACACTTGGTGCAAATGAAAAGGCATAACTAGAAAATCTATTGAAGGCCTATCTAGGGTAAAAGAAGTTGACCTTGCAAAGGAGGGGGAAATAAAAAAACCTCTATTTATCATTGAGGATTTAGGAAAGGAAGATAAAGAGGTCCCCATCCAGTTATCAAGGAGTTCTGCAATATGTTGACCTAGAATTAGGCACAACTTAAAGGAGTGTCTTCTTAGGTACTTACTCACACTATTTCCATATGACCAAATGCTAAACCTCTCAAGTAGAGACCTTACCGAATGAGTCCTTGTTATGTGCAGCATGTGAAGGAATAGCTCAACAAACTACAAAATGTAAGATTCATCTATGAGATTAAGCAAACCAACTAGGTATCCCTTAACATCATTGTACTCAAGAAAAACACTAAATTAGAGTGTGTCTTAAATATAGGAAGGCCAATGTAGCAACCAACATTACCACTACCTACTATCGTACACAAATTAAATGATTCAAAGTGGCTAGAAAGGAAGCTTAGAGCTTCTTAAATGGATTCTCCAAATATAATCAATTTTAGGTTCACCCAGATTATAGTGTAAGACTAATTTTGCCATCAAGTGGGGTGTCTTTGTTTACATTGTCATGCCATTTGGGTTAACAAACACACCTGCCACCTTGCAACACTTGACATGCACTATCTTTAAAGACATGTTGTATAAGTGGCTTGAAGCCTTTGTTGATGATCTCTCTGTCCATACCAATGGGGAAGAGCACTTAGCCAAGCATCATCTTGAAAGATATTGACTGTATCATGTCTCCCTAAATCTACTGAAATGTTAATTCTAGATAAAACATGACATTATTCGAGGTCATGTCATATCCAAGAATGGGATTTCCAAAGATATAAGGTTATTATGAAACTTTCACCCCCCCACCAATTTGAAGGATGTTTAATGCTTTCTTGGGCATACTATCTATCATCCCTACTTTGTTCTAATCAATCTTGCTATTTTCAGGTCACTTTATAAGATTTTAATTTTGTGGGAGTGGATAGGTGAATGTGGGGAAGCCTTTGAGGCCCTATAGAAGGCTCTTGTTTCTATACCAATTTTACAAGTCCTAGATTTAACAATCATGTTTCGTGTTCATATTGAAACGTCTAAAATTTCCATTGGAGTTTTTTGTGTCAACTTGGTGAACATAACCTAGACTTTTCAATGAGCTTTACAATTAGACAACTCACTAAGGTTGTGACCAGTTATTCTACCACCTTTGAATGGAAAGGTTTAGCCATGGTTTATGCGATTAAGAAGTTTCAACATTGTTTGCTTGCCACTTCCTTCACATTTTTTGTTGATCATTAAGCTCTACTTTATCTTGTGGACAATCCATGCACTACGAGACAAATTTCTAAATAGCTATTACTTTTGATTTGAGGCATAAAGGAAATTAGCATTACATGGCTAAACACATCTTGAGTGACAAGTGGAGGAAAGGCAACTATTGTAGATCATAAATCACATGACATCCATTTATTTAGGCTTTAATAGGAGACCTAATTATTTAAGGCTAATCTCACATCTCATTGGACACATGATATTGTTGCTATCTCTTGGAGAATATAATTCCTAAATGCCTCATTAAGAAGGCTCATCTAAATTTCTTGCAGATTAAGGCTCGACTCTACCAAATGATCATTGGTCAATTTCATCAACTCAAACAAGACAATCTCCTTCAATGATGCATATGCATTAGGAAAACTTTGAGGTTAAAATGGCTCTATAAGGAAGTTTGACCAAAATATTTCCTCAAAAAATGGGACCATCGATAAAATTTCCACAAATGAACTCCAACCTTATCAGAGATTGTATTTTTAGAATCTACTCTTCAAGAGCTTTGTAATGGTAATATACTCTAGACAAAAAGAATTATTTGGTATAACTTCCTTGTCCCACTTTCAAACCTGAACAATCCATATATTAATGGGAATCTCTTGAAGAGTAGGTTTTTAAAATGCAATCTTTGACACATTTGGAGTTCATTTGCATAAAAATAATTTGAGGGAATATTTTGGTCAAACTCTCTTATAGGGCCATTTTTTGACCTCCAATTTTTCCTAATATGTGAACAAGAGATTGAGTATTTATTTTAACAATCGTGCGGCCTCATCGTTGGAGGACACTTTGATGGTTAGGCTAAATCTTGTAAGGTTTTACAATCATAATTTTAGTGGCTCACCTTGTTCAAGAATGTGGCATGTTTTGTTAAGTATTGTGATGAGTGACAATACACTAAACTTCATATCTGCAAGGACAAGATGGATCTATCACTGATAATTGCTCAAAAAATCTTTGAAAATTGGAGAGATATAGCTGTCAGCCCCTATCACTCTAGTCATCCATTACTCACAAGCATACTAAATCATTGCCACAATATATGACTAAATGGGTTGAGACATGAGACACATGCAAGAATGATGCCCCTACCATAGCTACGTTCATGTGGGAGCAAGTGATTTTTCACTTTGGCTATCCTATTGTGTTGATTAATAATCAAGGGACTCATTTTCTGAATGAATTCATTGAGAATTTGGTCTCTACCTTTCTAATTTTCCATTGCAAGTCATCTCCATACTATCCTCAAGCCAATGGCCAAGTTGAGTTCACCAACAAGATTTTCCTTGATTTTTTGACTAAGGAATTCTCTACTTCACTTTCAAATTGGGACCTCAAGGAGGTCAGACATAGATATACGTATGTATCACTGGATCTAAGGGATTTTGAAAATACAATTTTTACATAGTTTTAGCATACAAAACCCATATAAAGGGGTTACTTACAGATTGAATAGAAAAGGGATATGTTTTATTAAGGAAAATTTCCCAAATAAGAATATTTATAGATAAGTATTGAACACATGTGATATAGAGGGTATAGATATAGTGAATCACCTAGGATTGGGACAACAAGATTATGATAATCCTCTGAGCCTATTGTACAGCTTTAAAACTACAGGTTGCCAAACTTCCAACTTACTTATGGCACTGATGCTATTATACTATTAGAGTTTATAATATCTAGTCTTTGCATTGTAGTGCATGTGCGTTCAGAGAGCACTAGTGCCTAGACCACTACCCAACTTGTGGAGTTAGAACGCATCACTAAAACTTGCCTTTTGTCCACAGGTGCCCTCCTTGCTAACAACACTGAACATAAGGCTTAGTTTGATAGTTATGTGCACCATCAATCCTTTTATAAAGATTATGTAGTGCTCCTATACTCTATTAGAGACCATAAGTGGAAATTGAAACTCCAAGGCCTTAGACCATATCATATTTGTTAGATTAATAGGACAATTTGTTAGATTAATAGGACAAGCAATTTTGAGTTAGAGATCCTATAGAGGGAAGAAATTGGACATCTCAATAATAGTCATATTAAGAAGTATTGCCCCTAGGCCATTATTTAAATGAACGCCCCATCCATTCTCTTGATGTCCCTATCAGCACCATGGCTAAAAAAACATGGTATGAAAAACTTGATCATCCGGTTGATGCTCATAAATTTGCTTCATCTAGCCCCGCTCAGAACTTCGATTCCTTCTTTAATGTCTAGTTTGTCTCTACCACTTTAGAGGACCCCAAGGATGACTCTATCATTCCTCTAGGATTTCTTTGAATCCAACTAACTACTACCAAGAAAGTCATTGTTGATGATTCTCTCATTGATAAAGGTTCTAACTATAGCACACTCCCATTTAGTCTTTGGATATAATTGGGCCAATTGACTTTGATATCCACTCATACTAAACTGAATCTCTATGGTGGCCAATCCTATTTACTATTGAGCAAATGAAAGCTTTTTATTGTTGCAATTAAGAGCATCCTTGTTCCTTTTTACGTTCTATCCTGCCAAGAGGATATGGGGAAGGAACTTCTCATGGGCCAACCCTTTAAGTATCAAGTTCCTTATGCAATCAACTGTGTTGATTTATGCATTATTGTGTACTTTCCTCATGCCCAAGTAGTTTTTCTTTCAGTAAAGGATATTTTTCTATATGGAGCCAACACCAACTACTCATCTCACATCTAATATTATGATAATGAATAGGCTTATTCTTTTTTCACATTGATACAAATTTGTTCAAAACTATGATCTTGAGACTAAAACAAGTATGATGAGATGCGGGGTAGGAAAGTGCAAAAATTTGGAGAGGTAGGCTATCACTTTCAAGGTGATAGAATAAGCCTCGTGTCTTTGTCAAGGATAACAAAAACATGGTAAACACATTAAAACTCCTTTAGTGAACTACAGCTTGGGTGTGATAGCCCTACTGTCACTTCAAAAAGACTATTGTTCTCTATAATTAAAGACAAGGATCTTAGATCCACTGCCCAAGTTTCCAACAATTTGTTCACCTGCAACAAAACAAAGACTCATATAGGGAGGATACCCAAGGGCTTCATGGAAGATATATAATTAGATTAAATAGTTAATGAGGATTTGAATAAGTTTTGGTTGGATCAAGTTTGTGAGTCCCTTGCCAAGGCATATGAGACTCTTTCCAAAAATCGTGAAGAGAAGCTCACCACTACTATTGAGGCCAAGATATACATGATCAATTATTTTGGGGCTCTCACTAGGGTCATGATTACACCCTTATGACTCTATGAGTCATTTGTGGGAGCTCACTCTCAACCGCCAAGACCCACGGACCACTTATTTTTCAATCATTTCAAGCCAAGTGAAATCGCTACCTCTCACATAGACGTACATGCTCTCACACCTACGCATGTAGTAAGCTTATATCCATGCCGATTGAGTTACCTCTTCCCTCAAGCACTCTGGTAGCTCCTCAATCCAAGTGCAAGCTTCGAGTGAGCTCAATCCTCAAGTTCCAAGCTCCGTACTCCATTGTTGCATATGTGAGCTAAGAGAAGAGAAGAGAAGAAGAAGAAGAGAGGAGAAGATGGAGAGAGCTTCTCCACCACAGTCCCTCACCCTCACACACTCACTCCCTCACATAAGAACAAGCTCAAGCATGCAAGAATAAGAAGAAGAAGAGAAGAGGAGAGCTAGTTTTTGCCACACATAAGAATGAGCTTCTCTATTCACTTTTTGTCTTTTATACATGCCCTAATCCCTTTTGGGCACCCACCTCTTTTTTACATGACCGGCCATTTCAACCTGGGTCCTCTTTTCCTATTCCGTTTTATTTACATTGTGGCTTCACCCATGCTTGTCTACTCTTTACAAATTGCACAGGAGGGATTCTAACACTCTTTTAAAAAGATTAAGAGGCTCCTTTGCATTTTAAAATGTGCCTCTTCCATTATTGCACTCCCCTTGGGTTTTTGAGGTGTCTTTACACTTTTGGTCCTTTTCGCTCTTAAGTCTCTTGTCAGGCTGCCTTTTTTAACTTTGCCATGTATTTTAAAATTTTCCTTATGATTCCTTTTTTTTTTCCCCTTTCTTGCACTAGGGTTAACATCATTGTAGGGGGTCTCAATAGTAACATAGGTGGATCAAATGAAAGATAAAAAACCAATTGAATAATTGGAGCCAAGTATTGAGAAGTCACTTATAAAGATGACAAAAAAAGGGAGTAAGAAAGGGAAATATAAAGAAGATCCCCACACATCCATCAAGGAGTCTCTAAAGGATGCACAACACATGAAGGAAACTCTCTAGAAGGAAAAGTATGACATGGTCACGGCCATGCGAGCATCATAGGAAGAAGGCATGAGATGGAAGGAAGCTTTCAATTCACAAAGTTGAGGAAAGATTGGCTAGGAGAGTAGGAGCTCCTAACAAAGGAAAAGGGAAGGCCTTAGAACTGCAATGAGTGATTAGTCCAGGAGATTTTTAGATATTCATGACCACTCTACATCCCATGCTAGCTAAGATTTGTGTGTGGGAAGGGATAATAAAAATGAACATGTTAAAATCATTTCCTTAATAAGAAAGTAAAATGACATTCTGAGACTTCAACTATTTTGATTTATTACTCTTCTTTAGTAGGACCGTCAGTGATCCATCATGTAACCATCATCTTTATTAGCAAGGCACATCGTTTTATACATCATCAAATAAAATTAGTGTCTTTAGAATAGGTTTTTCATCAATATGCATACCCCTCTCATCATTTAGGATTCTCCATCAACTATATTTCTATCTCTCCAACATAACAACTTCTTCATAAGGACCATTCCTAGCATTTCATATCCTCGATATACGTTATAACATGCTACCTATGACATGAGTGTGTAAGTGCTAGTAGTATTTTTGGTGAATATTATTTTTGGAGCACATCAATGTCTTTTTTAAACTTCATAGACATCATCAAATTATCATGGATGTATTATTATGTGAGAGCCAAGGTTACTAAGCTCCTATTCATTATATTTATTATGAGTATTGTATTTCTCACATCTACAACTATTATTTGGATTGCACACATGTATTTGTGATTGTATTACTGCAAGCTAGGTCTTTTTAGGCTAAGGAACAAGCATGCTTCAAGGAAGGACTACCCTAGAACCCACAAAATGTGTAAGAAACCCAAGAGAGCGTATAAGCCCTAATTTATAGTTGTGGAAATCTACATCGTAGTGCCTCAAGTAAGTCATGTAGGTGGAGTCATCCCTTTCATATGGTAGGGTGTTCCAAAATGCCATCCATACCTCAAAATTGTTGTCTTAGATTATTTGGCACCATTTAGGTTGGGCTTCATAGTATTTGTCCTTTTTGGGTATTTTTGTAACCTTATCCTCCTAGTATCACGAAGGCACTCTTCTCCATAGTGTGGGTTTTCTTGCCCTCTCATCCAACCAGTGCTTTCCCAGCTCTTTGTGACCTGGATAGCTCCTTAAACCAGTAGAGGGGATAACACTCGATCTAGGGCAGTAGGGTAGAAAAAGGAAAATTCAAATGGTGTGTCCCCCTTCTCCCACTACCCCCAATGGTTTAAATCCAGTGCCTAGTTGATTAGCACAGTTGTTCCTTGGTTTTCGGCATCTGGACATCCCACATGTCTTGTAAATTGGCATTAAATTTTCTCCTTGTGAAATCAACTAGCTCTCTGCATTTTCTTTCGGCCTCAATGATTCTTTCTGTAATGTCCGGATCTTCTTCTTGGCCTTCTACAAGTGATGGCCAATATTTTAAAGGAGGTAGGAGCTACATAAGCAATAGAATTTTCCTTTGCTATTCTAGGCTTGGGCTTGAGTGGGTTCTAGTGTGTGTTCTTGGAGCCTACTCTTTATGGCTCTTCGCGCAATTTCTAGCTTCTTCTTTAGGCCTTCTATGTTTTCCTTATCTCTTGTGTGAGTCACATGAAGAACCGTGTCTAGGAAGGCTTGTTGTTGGACTTTCCACTAGTGCAAGGCATTCTACTAGGTCTCTGACCCTTCCAATATTTTTCTCTTCCTAGGCTTTGGCCTTCTCCTCCATCTTTCCTTGACTATTGCCCAGCTCTCTTGATAGCATTGCCATTACTTGTTCTTGTTATGTCTAGGTGTCAAGCATTCTTGTTTGTCTTGTTTATGGTGGGATAACTCTTATTGTAGTCTTTCGAGCTCTTGGAGAGCCTCAAGAAGTTGGTTCTCTATCTCTAGCATCTTCTTGGTTGACTCCTTATCCTTTTGGGCCTTAACCTCTTGCAAATCCTTGAGCAGTAGTTCTTCTTGAGGACCTCAACTTGATAAGACTTCATAAAAGTATGATACTCTTTGAAATGATAAGGTAAAATATATAGATGGAAAAAATTGTAATGAGAAATAAATGGGTGTATGACCAATATACAAAGGTTATTTCTCCCAATAGGTTAACCCTTACCGAGAGTGTAAAGTCTATGAGCTTCCAGAGTATCCCAATCTCCCAAAATCTTATTGATTCATAGAAATAAAGGCCAACCCACCTCTTTTGTGAAAAAG
Organism: Lygodium microphyllum; assembly: GCF_053477565.2. Classification (NCBI taxonomy): domain Eukaryota; kingdom Viridiplantae; phylum Streptophyta; class Polypodiopsida; order Schizaeales; family Lygodiaceae; genus Lygodium; species Lygodium microphyllum. The sequence continues at coordinate 135,664,865 of NC_141137.1, read as the reverse complement.
AAGTTATGGAGATAATCAAAATTGCCAACTGGTGCAAATTGATGAAACATACAAGGAATTCTAAGAGAAGAAAATTCTTCTCAAGCAGACACCAACACCTAGGTTTAGCGGTGAAGGAACCAAGGTGGAGCAAGATGTAGAAGCATGGATGAGGCCTTGGATGACTATTTCCTAGTTGCTAAAGCTATTGCTACAAATCAGTCCATGACTGCTCGTCTTCATCTTACTGGCAAGGCTAAGCTTTGGTGGAAACAATTTTTCCATAATAAAGGGGTAACAGAAGCTTCCCAAACTTGAGAGGAGATCAAAGAAGCTGTGAATGGACATTATCTTCCCCCATCTTTTGAATCAATCAAGATGAATGAATTCTAGAATGTACAAAAATTAAGCCTAACCTTGGAAGGATACTATTCCAAGTTTGTGAGTCTGCACAAATATGCACCCCTAATGACAATGTCTCAAGAGATTGTAAGGTTCTTCCAAGAACCAAATCCACCTTTGGACACTTGCCTTGAATCAATGAGACCAAAGACTCTCAAAGATGCTCTTATGCAAGAAAAAATGATGGCCAAGGAAATCGCTTGAAATGGCCAAAGGAACCATCCAATAAACAAATATGCAAGGGGCTACCCAAACCATGGTATCGACATGACCAATGCCAGAGGAAATGGTAGAGCTAATGCAATCACCCAAGGATCAAATGGGATAGGAATCAAGAAATGTTACCGGTGCGGAAGGACTGGACACCTAAGGGAAAATTGTCCTAGCTGTTCTCAAAATCCTAGCCCAAACCCAATTGGTGTAAGAGGTCGAGGGACAGTCAACAACAACCTAGGCTATGGCCATGAAAGAATAGTTGATACCTAGGTAAATACCATGATTGCACAGCCTAAGGAATGCACTCTAGGTGAAGAATTTGAAAGAGGATCCATTTGTGTTGCCATAGAAAAGAAAGGAGCGGACCACCAATGTTCAGTAATTCAATCTCTAGCTACTCACAAGGGTATGTTGTTTATGATATTAATTGATTGTGGTAGCATGCATTCATTTCTTGCACCCAAGATAGTTAAAAGATTGCATCTAGAATCTAGGGGGACAAAGAAAATGATAGTAGAATTGGCTAGTGGAAAGGAAATTGTCTCAATCAAAACTTTAGGGAAACTTCAATTTGAGTTAGACAACCATATAACTGAAACAAAATTTTGAAATCCTACCACTAGGATGCTATGATTGCATTCTAGGAATGGACTGGCTCAAGAAGAAAAAAGCCTAGATTCTATGTGCTGAAGAGGAAATAATCTTCCAAGACTTGGAAGGAGAAATCATAAAGGCATATGTGAAAGCTGGAAGAACTAGAGTCCCAACTAGCTAGGTAAGTAAACTCAGTAAGGGATTGAAGAAAGGTCAACCAATCTACATGATCTGGCTGAATAAGGTCAAAAAGACTAATGAAGGCACTCTACCTTCCTAGATCAATGACTTTGAGGATGTCTTCCCAGAAGAATTGACTCAAAGCCTCCAAAGTGTGAGGTTGATTATGAAATAAAATTGGTTCCTGGAGCCAAGCCAATGTCAAAACAACCGTACAAAATGTTTATTCCTGAAGCTATTGAGCTTAAGGAATAGTTGAGGGAAAACTGATAGAGCAAGGATTTATCTGTCCAAGTAATTATCTTCGGAAGCACCTGTCCTCTTTCAGAAAAAGAAGGATGGAACACTTAGACTCTACATTGACTTCAGAGGACCAAACCAAGTTACGATAAAAAACAAGTACCCCATACCCAGGATAGACAAACTTTTAGATTGCCTACATGGAGCCAAGGTTTTTTCCTAGATTGATCTAAGGTTTGGATACTATCAAATTTGAATCAAGGAACAAGATATCCCAAAGATTGTCTTCAGCACTAGGTATGGTCATTATGAATTTTTAGTCATGCCATTCGGATTGACTAATGTCCCAGTTACATTCAATTGTCTAATGCAAAACATCTTTCAACCATATCTAGATGATTTTGTGCTAGTATTCTTTGAAGATATACTAGTATACTCCAAATCAATAGAGGAACATGAAGGTCACTTAAAGATTGCCCTAGTAACACTTTGTGAAAATTAGCTCTATGCCAAGATGAGTAAATGTGTATTTCTCACTAACAGGATTGAATATCTTGGATACATTGTTTCCACTAATGCAATCTCTGTAGACCCTACCAAAGTGAAAGATATCCTAGAATGGCCAAGACCTAAGATAGTAAAAGAAATCTGAGGTTTTTTTGGAATGACAGGATGGTACAAAATCTTCATCAAGGAGTATTCGCTCATTGTTACACCTTTGACAAATCTTTTGAAGAAAAATACAATAATCATTTGGACCAATGAGCATCAAGAAAGCTTTGATAAGCTATAACCACTACACCTCTATTAAAACTCATTGACTTCAGTCAACCATTTGAGGTGATCACTAATGCAAGCGGACTTGCGATCGGTGGGGTGCAAGTACAAGAAGGAAGACCAATGGCCTATACTTCCAGAAAATTTAAACCCTACGAGTCCAACACTCATGACCTTGAGTTACTCATAGTAATCCATGCCTTGAAACTATGGAGACGCTATCTATTGGGAAGGGAATTCACCTTAGTGATAGATCATAAAAGTCTTAAGTGGATCTTCACCCAAGCTGACCTAAACATGAGGCAAAGAAGATGGATAGAGATACTATAAGAATTTGATTTTAAAATCAAATATCGTCTAAGGAAGGACAATGTTGTTGCAGATGCCTTAAGCCAAAAAGCCTTTATTAATAGCATTGTAGAAGTCCAAAGCTTAAGAACCATATCCATACCTGATAATCCTGCACTTGAGCTTGTATTCCAAGCTATTTCTCAGGATAAGGAATATGAAGGACTCATGGCTAAGGTACTTCAATGAGATAGCTCTGACAAAGAAAGGTCTAAGATTAAGGATTATATTGTTAGCAATGGTTTTATATATTACCATGATTTCCTTTGTGTCCCAAAAGGACCAGAAGTGAAGACCAAGATCTTATGGGAAGCACATGAAAGCCCCATTGTAGGACATTCAGGGTATGCCAAGATACTCAACGTAGTTCATAAGAGCTATCACTGGCTAGGATTAAAAAGGGATAAAAGTACGTAACTCAGTGCTTGAATTGTCAAAGAGTCAAGGCGGAAAGGATCAAGATGCCTGGAGAGTTACAACCCTTGGACATTCCACAAATGAAATGGGAGTCAATAAGTATGGACTTTGTTGTTGGATTGCCTACTACTACTATGGATATGATTCCATCACAGTAGTGGTTGATAGATTGACAAAATTTGCACACTTAATCCCAGGTAAAACAACCTATAAGTCATCTGACATTGCTCGAGCCTTTATTGATTAGGTTACATGGATTGCGAAATAGCATAATCAGTGATTGAGACTTTAGATTCACCTCTAAGTTTTGGACTTGCCTATTCCAAGAAATTGGAATGAAGTTATGCTTCAGTACTGCTTATCATTCTCAAACTGATGGCCAAAAACTGAGAGGGTGAACCAGACCATTGAAGATATTCTAAGGTCTTATTGTGGCAAAGAACCAAAATGGTGGATTGAACATTTACTTTTGGTGGAGTTTGCTTATAACAGTGACTTTCAACAAACAATCAAGATGCCACCTTTTCAAGCCTTGTATAGACAAGAATGTCGTACACCTCTAAACTTCTCAGATCCCACTCTCAAAGTAGAGGGTTTTAAGGCTATGTTTGAAGAGATGGACCAACAAATCAAATTGATCCGACATGACATCCAAGCTGCTCAAGATCAGAAAAAATCCTTTGCAGATCTTGAAAGATCCATAAGAACATTCAAGGAGGGTGACATGGTGTTTCTAAGGGTAAGACCCAAAAATAGTTCATTATCTTGGGAAAATACAAAAATCTTAGTCCAAGGTAATGTGGACCATATGAAGTAATCAAAGTAATGGAAAGGAAAGCCTACAAGCTTAAATTTCCACCCCATCTCAAGATTCACAATGTTTTTCATGTAAGCCACTTGCGTCAATGAGGCAACCCTTATGAAAGAATACCCCCAATTTCTCTTGAGATGAGGACATCTCAATTTTTCTAAGGAGGGAAGAATGTAATGTCCCCAATACTTAGTATATTTTAATAAACAATGTGCATATACACTCCAAATAAAATTGATTTATGTTACACATTTTTTAAAAAATTATGAAATTGGCTCTACTTATGAAAATAATTGTTATTATTAATAAGGTATTATATGCCACTTCATGGAAGAAAGACTTGGGAAACCCTCCCAAGACTAGCTTATTAAAACTATATTTGTAGTATAGACTCCAACAAAAAGAACTAGCCTAGTGGATAGTCACTTGGCAATTAAGTGCACTTGGGTGACAACACTGCCGGGATGGGTGACCTCGTGGAAAGATTTTCCTACAAGCTAGTGGGAGCTTCTCATGCACAGCCAACACCACCAGGCCTTCATAGCCTATTTCCAAGTATGCCAAGACCAAGATGCCAAGGTCTAAGCCTTGGTCACTGCCTTAGTCATTGCCTTTGGAGTGACGCTCGCCCGCCGGCCATGCGGTGCACAGTGCATCCTTGCCCATATATTCGTCAATTTTTATCTTCGCACTAAAAAAATGGAGCCCCTCCCTAATGTCATCAATGACATTGTCAAAAATACTAAAAGAAAGTGTTCTCTCTTTATCGTCAATGACATCACAAAAAACACTAAAAAGCAAACTTCCTCTTTTTACCCCTCCCCCCTGGTTACTATATAAACAAGGGTAGAGTGTCACATCAGGAACATACACATACACACAACGATCCATGCAGAAGTCTCTCCACTGCTATTAATGCAACAAAGCTCTATAGCAATCAGCCGAGCCTCTCTTTCTTTCTCTCTCTCTCTCTCCACCCCTACGCGGATGCTCTACCTGAACCCATCAAGCTTCTTCCATGGCTCCCAAGAGACGTCAAGATGCTGAGAGAGGTTATGCTCAGAGAGCTCCCCAACATGAGGAAATGATTACCACTATTGTTGAGGGAACTCAACACGATGTTGAAGCATAAGCAAAACTTAACCCCAAACCCATTCAAACCGAAGAACCAACCATCCTAGAATAAATCGAGATCGCGGCTATAACCCGTAATCACAATGGATGGCTAAACAAAGATAATCAGGTTAGTACATAAGAAAGGGATCACGATTAGTTAGAACTTACTTAGACTTGTAAAAGCATGTTAGTTTCTTTTTAGAAGGAACACGAAAATTGATGAAGAAGATAGATTCTATGCATCGCATTGAAAACTATGTTAAAATGTCTTATGATTATGATTGCTTTTGGATTTGTGAATGATGAGTTATGGCTCTTATGATTTTGGGCTTGCACAACTGCTGATGAGTTGTGGATTGTGGTGGTTGAGGACATTAGGGTCCCCAACCCAATGCTCCCTTACACTCTGCGGAGCATGAAAAAACTCACATGCATGTGGGGGTCTTACGCTCCCAAGGGAGGTAGATGTTTTTGGTTGCAAATGGAGTGCGATCACATACAGCCCAATCTTGAGGGATTGGAAGGTCCTATCCTGGGCTGGATGGTATCTTTCTATGAAAAGACAGTTTTTTACCACTCTACGGAGTGATCATTTTGGATGTTACTACGAAGTAAAGTATCTGATTTTCCGAATTATTGTTATGTGCTAAAGATTGAGTTTAATGAACCCAATTTGACAGAGTAATAAAAGGAAGTTGATTTTATATGTCCAAATAGTGTGGTAGTATGCTTTGCTAATTGGAAAACTAAGCAAACCCTGTTGAGGAAAGTGGGATGCTTCAATCCTGACAATTGGATGCCTATGGCTGGGTGGACCCAATGAGTCGTCGGGTAGCTTTCCAACATTAGATAAAGCTGATTAAATCATGACCCTCCCAATATCGGTAGGATTAGTTACCACGTTTAACACCATTTTAGGGGGACAGAGCTGAGATTTTACCTTATGAGCAGCTTATGGGTAGGGGGATCGAGTTACACTCTCCCCTGTCTCTCACTCTCTGTGAGAACCATGTGTAGTGTTAACCTCACTCCTGCCTTTGATTGATTACAAAATAGTCTTTCTTAGGTGGGTGTTAGATTGTTGTTAGGGGTGACTTGTCCACGCTTCCCGTATGAAGTAGAACTAAGATTCCCATGCTCAACTAAGTCCAAGGTTCCCCATGGGGAGATGGGATGGTGATGTCCATAGATATGAATTTCAGTTGACTACTACAGGACTCCTTCTGGTTTGTTGGAGGAGGCACCTCACAACCTTGCTTAGTGAGAGATCTCAGAATGGCATTATAATTAAAATGAAAATTACATCCAAATCTTTCCATATATTGATCTCAAAGACAAGGGTATAATGGATAGTATAACTTTGATGGAGATAGCTTTCCTATTGGGAAATTTTGAGATAGATATTAGTTCTTCCACATTTAGGACACTTTTGGCTAGCTTTGTTATTCTTTGATTGTTTTGATTTTTAAGGTCATCGGGTGGAGATGTGACCAAATTGAAGAAGTGAGAGTCACTGTGAATACTGCATCTTACTGTGTGCTCTCTACCTCTCTAGAACATCATAATCAAGACTACTGTATGATACATGAGCATCGCATTTCCTTCCTCATCATAAGATACATACAGGTTGTTACAATCCTTGTCTTTAGCGGGATCTTCAACATTGTGAAGAACTAGGGCATCACCAGATGGATGTGTTATGATCGGCTCTAGAGGTTGTGGGATACTAGATGAGTTGATGTCAGCTCTAAAAGCTACATGTCTTTGATGTGGGGGAGTGGGTAGAGCCATCTACTTTGGTGTGGGATACGAGAACCCTTAGTTTGCATATGGTGCAACATAGGAAAGCCACCTAGGGGTTCTATAGATGGATGCCTAATGACTAATCCACTCACAATTTATGCAGGTCTTACACTGCTATTGAGAGCATTTGATAGCAATTGATCACCATCACAATGTATGCATATCACATTGTGTTGGCATGATTGAGTCTAACTGAATGAGTTCAGCCATTTTGGTTTATTGTTGCAACCTCTCTCCTTATGTAGGTATTTTATGCAAATTGCTTCATCTATGACACCTTAAGATTTGTGCGATCAAGCACAAAGTTGATGGCTAGTACATCATATATCTTCTCATTGTGGATGCAATTCATGAAATCCATTATGTGTGCTTTGGCAACAATTTTTTCTACTACAAGATTCATTCATATAGCCCTCTATGTCTCGACTATTTCCTAATACTCTTGATGTGGCCCTAAAGATGACCAAGATTTGTCATTCTATAGAAATTGGGGAATATTATGGTTATTTAAGCAACTCGGTGTGCCTAGTGACTATCTCTCATGATTTTCTCATCCTATGGCTCTGTGTACATGGGACGGACAATGATATTGTCCATCCCCATAGCCTACTTTGTGAATCTCTTAATTCAAAGAGTCTTAAGAGTTGTGAAACAAGCCTTCTCAACTACATCAAGGCTAGTAAACAAGGTGCATCCCTTCTTGCCCATATAGAACCCAAACGCTTGATCTTACCTGCCATCTCTTGTAAGGTTATTGACCTCTGAAACTTGCTTGAATTGCTCTATAAAGCTATATAGGTTATTTGTAGCGTGATACTTGTCGATTTGCTTGGCTACCAAGGATATATTGGCTTGGTATCATTGGGTAGAGGTATTTCTATCATTTTTGTCCATGTTAGCTCCTATGGCAAGCAAGTCTATGTGATCAAAGAGCTTACACTAAATAATATCTATCAAGGTATCAATAGTTGACTTGGGGGAGGAAGGATGCACCTTATAGAATGTGTAAGATACCACTTAATTTTAGGAGAAAGGGTATTTTATTTAGTTAAATTTATAGCACTATATTTATAAATTAGGTTTTTCAATTAAAATTTGAAAAAAAATTATAAGTTTAGAAAAATAAGAGGGGTCATTTTATGACTTTAAAATATGTAAAATTTTTGTATTTCTTAATACTCTTTGAATATACATTATATAGGTGATTTATTATAGGTGCACCCCTTGAGTTGACCTGTGATGTGGTTGATCCTCACATTCCCACATTCAACACCATGTTCTTAATCCCATCCAATTCAGATTTCATGTTTAAAAGTTCTTTATTTGTGTAGCTTTTTTAAATCTATCTAAGGATTCTCAAACATCTCTCAAAAGAGAGTCTAGGAATGTAGCCTTATCCATTGTATGAGGCTTGGGGTGCAAAGTTTCTTAGTTGACTAGGTTATTACTTGGTTAATGAGATCCTTAAGAGGTGTGGTCACAAGAATTGAACTTGTGACTAGAAAATATGCAAGATTTGATATTGTTGTGATTGGTTTGGGGAAAAGGCTTCCCTCCTATGGAGGATAGGAAATGACCTTGGCATTTTGCAATCGTATATAACAAAATCAATTTGAGCTTGTAACTAGGTCTTAGAGAACTAGGTGCTCTCTTGTTTAGTACTCATGATGCGAGAAAGCAAAGCATTTCTAGGGTAAGTTTGACACAAGTAACTTTTTGAGTTCTTAAGGAACTTATGATGTTCCTTTCAATGATGGGTTTTAAAAAAATCAATTACTCAAGTCACTTTAAGATGTGAGTTCCAAACATGAAAAGTGAGTTGTGTAAAATGAGACTTTAAGACTCAAATAGTTCACTATATGTATAGCCTCTATATCACGTGTGCTCAAGGACTATTTATAAATATCCTTATCTGTGAAATTTTCCTTAATAAAAGATAACACTTATCTATTCAATCTATAAGTAACCCCTTTATATGGGACCCTTATGTATGTAAAAAATGTATACAAACCTTATTTTAAAAATCCCTTATGTTGAACCCACATGATACATACATATATTTATGTGAATGACCTCCCCGGGCTTTAAGAGCGAGGTGCACTTGTACGCACAATGGAAGTCTAGACTCCTAGATGAATTTAGATGTAATGAATGGCATTCAAGAATAAACAAGTGTGTATGAGTGATGAATAGGTTTAAGGGGTAGAAGCCATGTCAATCAATGATTGGCCTTGCATCAAACATCTAATAGGTATGTACTTATGTGCATGTGGGAGTGGTGTGTGTGAGGTATTGAAAGAGTGTGAGCTAGGGTGATATAAGTGGTAGATGTGAGCTAAGATGGTGTAGGTGATAAGTGGTGCAAGTAGTGTGGTGGCATAAGTCCTAGGTGGTGCATGTGATAAGTGTGGTACAAGTGGTGAGGTGATGCAAGTCCTAGTTGGTGTGTGATGAGGTGATGCAAGTGGTAAGGTGGTGTAAAGAGTAAGGGGTGCAAGTTCTAGGTGGTGCAAGTGGTGAAGTGATGCAAGTCCTAAATATTGTGTGTAGTGAGGTGGTGCAGGGGGTGTGTGTGAGCTAAGGCATTGCAAGTGATAGGTGGTATGAGTGCTAGGTGATGAAAATGGTACATGGTGCAAGTATGAGCTAAGGTGATGCAAGTTCTAGGTGGTGCAAGTAAGCTAAGGGGGTTGCGTTCTAGGTAGTGTGAGTGGACTAAGTGTCAAGATTGTGGGAGAGAAGGAAGGAGTCTCACTTGTAGCTTTCTTGCTTGCACAATGGGGGAATACACACAAGGGTGGAGGCTGAAAACAGTTTTCCTCTTCTTAGTTGTGTAAGCCAAAAAGAACTCTAGTACATAGAAATAGAAGAACCCTATATATGGGTCTCAAACCAAACTCAACTAACTAAGGTGGCATACTAACTGAGCCACGAACTAGAGTAGATAAGGATAGCTGTCATCTAGCTATTATTCATGGGCGGTGTACCAACCGCATCAACTGACACGTCAGTGACATAAATGCACAACGGTCACCCTGGCATATCACGAGTGGAGCTCGATATCTCAACACTCCCCCTGGAGCTCAATCCCAATTCCTGCACACCAAGCAGGTCTCTAAACTTGCGCAGCTTCTCTGCGCCCAATGCCTTCGTAAATATGTCAGCTACCTGATCCTCTGTGCTGACATAAACTAGATCAATAAGACCTAGTAAAACCCTCTCCCGCACATAGTGATAATGCACCTCAATGTGCTTTGTTCTAGCATGATAGACTGGGTTATTTGCCAAGTGTATACTACTCATGTTGTCACAATAAATGACAACTGGCCCATCTCTAGGATGATGCATATCATAAAGTAGCTTATGCAACCAAGCTACCTCACATGCAACCATTGTTGCACCCCTATACTCAGCCTCTGTGCTTGACAAGGCAACTGTAGGCTGTTTCTTACTGCTCCAAGTGACTGCAGCACTCCCAAAAGAGAACACATATCCACTGGTAGATCGTCTATCAGAAATGCTACCAGCCCAATCAGCATCAGTGTATCCATGCAACTGTATCTGAACCCCAGTCTCATAAAATAGTCCATACTGCAATGTGGACTTCACATACTTGAGTATGCGTCTAGCCGCATCCAAATGCGGTTTCCTTGGAGCCTGCATAAACTGACTTACCAATCCAACAGCATAGCTCAAATCTGGCCTGGTAATATTCATATAAATCAAGCTTCCTACTATGCGTCTGTACATAGTAGGGTCTTCCAGAAGCTCACCTGCATCTGCGCTCAGCTTCACATTCTGCTCCAAAGGAACTGAAATAGGCTTACAGCCTGTCATCCCATATTTGGACAGCATGTCCAATCCATACTGCCTCTGCAAGAGCTGTATCCCACTTGGTGATCTAATCACCTCAATGCCCAAGAAATAACACAGCTCTCCCAAATCCTTCATCTCAAACTTCTGCTTTAATAGCATTTTCACATGAAGGATATCTTCATCACTGTCACCTGTCATAATCAAATCATCAACATAAATGACAAGTAGCATGATACCTTTCTCTGTTTTTCTCACATAAAGTGAGAAATCTGCCTTGGAAATCTGAAAGCCAATAGTGACAAGATACTATCCTATCTTGTCAGACCATGCTCTAGGTGCTTGCTTCAAGCCATACAAGGCTTTCTTCAACCTGCAAACAAACTCAGAATGAACAGCATGCACATAACCTGGTGGCTGCTCCATATAGACCTCTTCTTGCAAATCACCATGCAAGAAGGAATTCTTTACATCCATTTGATGTAAAGACCATCCCTTTGATGCAGCCATAGCAATGACTGCTCTTACGGTTGCCATCCTTGCAACCGGACTGAATGTTTCTTCATAGTCAATGCCATATGTTTGTGCATACCCCTTGACTACTAATCTTGCCTTGTATCTGTTCACATAACCATCTACATTGTGCTTCACCTTATAAACCCACTTACAGCCAATTGCATTCTTACCTTTAGGCAAAGGTACTAATTTCCATGTAGCATTTGCTTCCAAGGCATCCATTTCTTCATCCATGGCTTTCTCCCATTTTTCTTTTCCCATGGCTTGCTCAAAAGAAGTGGGTTCTGGTTCCTGTATCACTTTGACCATATATGCATAGTGAATGGCTGTAAATCCATCATATTTCAGCCTATCCACAAGATACCTAGCTCTGGTAGACCTACGCAAAGTAGGTTCACTCCCAGGTGCTCTCAAAACATCCCTGGTCTTCCTTACTCCAGGTGTAACAATAGAAGGAATACCCAACTCATCATCAATGCTCTGTTCTGAGCCACTGGATTCACCATCCACATAAGAGTGACCTGCATTCACATCAAACATGGGCTGATCAACCTTCTCTTTTCCTTTTCATGATACCTGCATACCACTATCTGCATTCCTTTGAGAAAATTCTCCTGATCTCAATCTGCCTGTCCATGGCGAAGAATGTGAACCACTGCTAGAGGACGCTCCAGGTCCACTAATATTTTGTGACTAGTGCTGTGAATTCTGCGCAGCATTACCATTTTGTGCATCTACATCATCAATCACATTTACTGGTTTATACCAGCTACTCATCTCATCAAAAACAATATCTCTGCTCACTGTAAACTTACGAGTAGAAGGGTTATAGCATCTATACCCTTTTTGCTGCAGAGAGTAACCAATAAAGATGCACTTCTCAGCTTTTGGATCCAACTTGGATCTCAACTCATCTGGCACATGTACATAGGCAATGCAACCAAAAATTTTCAAATGAGAAATATCTGGTTTCCTACCAGTATACCTCTCCTCTGGAGTCATCCCATGTATTGCTGCAGTGGGAGTCCTGTTCATTATATAGACTGCTGTAGCAACTGCTTCAGCCCAGTAAAAATCTGGCAAGTCTTTTTCGTTGAGCATGGCACGAGATACCTCTCCAATATGCCTGTTTTTCCTTTCTGCAACTCCATTTTGTTGTGGGGTATGACTGCATGAATATTACTGCTTTATGCCATGCTCCTGCAAGAACCTTGCAAACTCATTTGAGAGGTACTCTCCCCCTCCATCTGACCTTAGGCATTTTATTTGCAGGCCTGTTTCTTTTTCAACCATAGCTTTAAGAGTTTTGAAATGCCCAAAAACTTCACTTTTCTTTTTCATAAAATACACCCAAACTTTTCTGCTATAGTCATCAATAAAACTGACAAAATAATGACAGCCTCCAAGAGATGCAGCTTTAGTAGTCCACACATCAGAGTGGATTAATTCCAATGGCTTCTTACTCTCTTGAACATGTCTAGGAAATGGTTTCCTTGCCTGTTTTCCAAACTGACAGGCTTCACATACCTTATGCATTTGTGCAACCTTGAATTTTGGCAATCCTGCAACAATATTTTGGGCCTGCATTGATTTAAGTCACTATACATTAACATGACCAATGCGTTTATGCCAGATATCAATATCTGCAACTACACCCATCCCATGTGCAAACATTGCTGCACTCAATTCAGACATGTCTGCATCCAACGTAAACATTCTGCCCTTCTTCTTTCCTTTTGCTATCAAGCGACCTTTATTTTTCATATCCTCAACAAAGCATCCATGAGGATTAAATCTGACCTGCAAGCCCTGCTCAACCATTTGACCAACAGAAACCAGATTCTTGGTGATATTCGGGACATGAAATACATCAGACAAATATTTCTTTTTCCCATCTTGCATAGACAAAGGAATTTTTCCAATCTGCACAATAGGATGTGCAGTATCATCACCAATCTCCACAAATCCTGGTTTTTCCATTTTCCTTGCATCCTCCATCCATTCTGCATGACCTGTCATGTAGTTTGATGCACCTGAATCAACATACCATACATGTTGCTTTCTTCTACACTTGTCATAGAATTGTTCATGTTCTGCACCATAAACAAATGCTCATTTCTGTCATCACCCTGTCTACTAGAAGATGCATAATTCCCTTATTGCAGTTTTCCATTCATGATGCCATTCTGCTTTTTATAGCAGTCTTTAGCCATATGACCCATTTTACCACAGTAGTAGCATTCAACATTACTGTTTGCATTTTGGCCTCTTTGCCATCCACCACGACCTCTTTGGCTCCCCCTGCCTCTTGAGTTACCACGTCCTCCTCCATAGAACTGGTTTTCTTGAGTTTGTTGCATATTCTGATTTCTACCACGGCCTCCTCTACCTCTGCCTCTACCTCTTCCAACATTTGAGTAGAAGACAGCTTCTTTTGAAGTTCCTCCTGAAGAGGATGCACCACCATTTCTCTGCTCCTCAGAAATTAGAAGAGCAATCAACTCCTCAAAATCAGGAAATCTTTCACGGACGGAAATGGATGTTCGGAACTGTGCATAATCCTTTCCTAGACCATTCAAGGTCACGGAAACTAAATCATCATCTTCCACTAGCGACCCAATGGAAGCAAGTGCATCTGCAATCTTCTTCACCTTCATGTGGTAGTCATTGATGCTCATATTTTCTCTTTGCACATTGTGCAACTCTTGCTTGAGCTGCATTTTCCTGGCTTGCGTATTTGTGCTATACATTTTTGACAAAGTATCCCATGCCTCCTTTGGCGTACTTGCATCTTGAATATGCACAATCATAGAGTCTGAAATGCTGATAGACAGCCAGTACATAACTTTCCTGGCTCTCTCATGCCATGCTTTAAATGCCTGCATTTGCTGTTGATTGGGAACATCAAGAAGAACTGGTTCTTCTTCATTTCCTGCAACAAATTCCCAATATCCTTTTCCCATAAGGAAATTCGTCATTCTAAACTTCCACGCTTGGAAGTTGTTCTTGTCAAGCTTTTCAGTGACAATCTGTGAAAGAGAATCAGACGCCATTACAGAACAGTACAACAAATTCTGTCACTGCAAAGAACACAACTTCAGCCTCACACGGGCTAATCTGCAAAACTGACGAAAGTGGTATTTGACCACACAGTCACTTCCTAGTGACGATTTTGCATCAATAGGCAACGGGGATGATTCTGTAACTCCCAATGTCTCTGCGCACAGGTATATGATGCAATTTCTACAGTAACTTTTCACCGACCTGTAGAACAGTGGTCGCACAGCATAAAACTGGGCCTTTTTCTAAGTGCGTGCAAAAAAATTCTGACTCCAAAACAGGCCCCGAAATTGCCTCAAATCAAAAAAACAGGGTCGCCAAGGGCCAAAGCCCTATCCTGCAGCATATACTATCCTCTTGCTTCACCGCGAGGGCGTCTCAACCTGAGACAATGCACTGTTGCAATTTCCGGCTGTGCTACCTGCAGAGATCTGCTCCCAAAACAGAAAATGAAAGCAACACTACTCCTCTTACCAGAACACCGCGAGCTTGGCTTGCTTTCTTGAGCTCCTTACCACGAACAAGGCTCTGATACCATGTCAAGATTGTGGGAGAGAAGAAACGAGTCTCACTTGTAGCTTTCTTGCTTGCACAATGGGGGAATACACACAAGGGTGGAGGCTGAAAACAGTTTTCCTCTTCTTAGTTGTGTAAGCCAAAAAGAACTCTAGTACATAGAAATAGAAGAACCCTATATATGGGTCTCAAACCAAACTCAACTAACTAAGGTGGCATACTAACTGAGCCACGAACTAGAGTAGATAAGGATAGATGTCATCTAGCTATTATTCATGGGCGGTGTACCAACCGCATCAACTGACACATCGGTGACATAAATGCACAACGGTCACCCTGGCATATCACAAGTGGAGCTCGATATCTCAACACTAAGGTGCTGTGAGTAGAAAGGTATCACAAGGGGTGACATAATGGAAGTCCTAGGTGGTGCAAGAGCTAGGTGGTGTATATGATGAAGTGGTGAAGTTTAGGGTATGTGTGGAATATAGGATTTTACATGTGTTGGTTGCATGTAAGGGTTTTTGATTGTTTTGTGTGTGGATGTAGGTTCACATAGTGCGATCTAAACTTTAGTGTGAGTACTTGGGGGGTTCACCTTATGAAACATGTAAGATACTATGCAAGTTCAAAAGAAATAGTATTATGTTTAGTAAAAGTTACATGATCATATTTACAAAAGGGGTTTTTAAATTATAATCTAAAAAGTATTTGTAAGTTTAGAAAAGTAAAAGGGGTCACTTTAAGGCCTTGTAGCCTGTAGACAGAGGGTATTTCTTAATATCCTTTAAACACATGTTATATAGATGATCTCTTATAGGTGGAATCCCCAAGTGTGAGTGCTTGGGTGGTTTGAGTTTGGGTGTGAGATTAAAATGATGCTTATGTGATTATGGTATCTCTAGAAATGCACACAAGGATGAGATGTTAAAAGTTGCCATGATGATTGAACACAGCCTTCTTTACCCAATACACTGACATAGGTCAACAAAATCACACGTCGTCATTGACTAGCACTTGGTTAGTCCCCAAAAAAAGTCTAGTGCGAAGATTTCTCCACATACTTGTGAGAAAAATCCACCATTGGAAAAAGCCACTAGACACTAATAACTATAGTTAGCATAACCATCATACAAAAAGCTGCCAAGAAGGAGATGCAGAATCACCAAAAACACCGAATCAGAGTATCAATAAGAGTGTTGTCCATGCATTTGAATGCAATTATACACACACACATACATACATACATACATACATACATACATATATGTATATACACACACACACACACACACACACACACATATATATATGCACTACCTAGTCTGCTATCTTATCTTCTACTCTTTTCTTCTTCTTTTATGTCTTTTTCTTCTTCTTCTTCTTCTTCTCTACTCAACTTACATTTTCTTCCTCTTAACATCATTTCTTCTTCTGCCCTTGTTACAATGACACAACATGATGCCACAGAAACAAGGCATATCAAGAAGGTGAAGCACCATATCGTAAAAATCAAATGTAAGAATACCAAGATACATGATTCATAATCATTTTCATATGATTTCCCCTTACAGTTTTGTATTTTGCAATTTGCATTTTGTGGTTGTGAGTTTTTCATTGATTTTTGTGGTTTTTATGTGTTTGTTTGATTTTTTTTGTATTTTCCTTCTATGTTTTCTTCTCAAATCTAATGATTTCTTCATCACTTTTTTTTTCCTTCCACAACTCCTTTCCCTAACCTAATCACAGATGTTTCGAAACACACAATATGTCATTACTCCTTCCATCCACTACTAAGCAAACCAAGAAGTTGAGAAGCTAGTGGAGAAGAAGAAAATCAAGAAGACAACCTAGAGTCTCACCTTCCTTGAGTCCCTTGCTCAACACACACACACACACACACACACACACATGCACACACACTCACTCACTCACTCATACACACACACACACACACACATACTCTCTCTCTCTCTCTCTCTCTCTCTCCGTTGTCTGATCAACCAGACACGAGTGAAGAAACAGAGATTGTACTGTTGCTTTGTGGATTTCCGCAAAGCCTTTGACATGGTTTCGAGAGAGAGGCTTTTCAGACGCCTACTTGATCTGGGGGTGGATGATGACATGATGTGGGGTATTTATGCACTATATGAGCGGGTTACTAGCAGAGTCAGATGTCCGGGAGGTATATCAGATCCCCTTGTGAGCACCATTGGTGTGAAACAAGGATGCCCACTCTCACCGACTCTATTTGGGCTATACATTGATGAGATAGCAGAGTTTATTCAACAGCGAGCCGATGGAGGTATAGATCTCAGTGGAGCCACAGTTCATATCTTACTATATGTAGATGACATTGTGTTGGTCTCAGACTCAGCTCAGGGATTACAGCAGCATTTATTAGCATTGGATGATTTTTGCATACAGAGAGGCATGACAGTGAACCTTGGTAAAACCAAGGTTCTTATATTCCATACATCAGCTCAGATACGCAGACAGAGTATTTTCATGGCAGTAGGAGGGAGTATTGAGGTCACTGGATTATATGTATATTTGCGACTCACCTTTACAGCAGCTTTAGGGACTTTCTCGATGACACAGGCAGCTCATGACCGCCTCACTAGAGGATACTCAGCATTGGCTCTTATGGAGCGACAGTGTCATCAGGCACATTTCCAGGAGCCCCGCACCAAAGGGTGGCTCTTTGATACTCTAGTCACTCCAGCACTGATGTATGGAGCAGCTATATGGGGGCCAGGCCTTGCCGATTATGTATGGACATTGATGGAGAGACCTCAAGTGATCATGATATCTAGATTGATTCGCAGCAAGGCCTCAGTCCCACATGACATTGTGCGAGCAGAGCTTGCCACACCGCCCATGCTAGTCGAGGCATTATTTCAGACAGTCTGCTTCCTACACAAACTTTAGGATATGGACAGAGATCGCATTGCATATAGAGCATGTATGGCATCTCAGGAGATGGCTCGAGCGGGGGATACCACATCATGGTATGCACAGACTAGAGCTTGGTTTGACAGACATGGGCTGGACATTGATAGACTCCCACCTCTTCTATATGATACTCAGGCTCCCACTTACACCCTCTCTCTCTCTCAGAGGAACAGAGTCATCAGACAGGAGATATGGCATATTTATATACAGAGAACACGGGTCAGCCCTGCACAGCCACTGCCATCGAAGATGGCACATTATTATACACAGTTCTTGAGTATATCAGAGTAGGGATTCATAGAGATTATAAGATATATGCATATCTATATGCCACATCGATTGAGAGTTCTTATTGGACAGCTCAGGGTATCATCACATCAGCTTATGATTGAGAGTGGTAGAGCCAGTGGCATCCCACGGGAGGAGAGGATATGCCCCCTTTGCAGATCAGAGGTGGAGAGTGAGGAGCATTTTGTTCTCAGATGCCCGGCATACTCAGAGTTGAGATCTAGATACACATTGAGCAGCTCACTTCAGGGATGTATGACTGATATGGATCAGATATCATTTGGTCGTTTTCTGGGAGAGGCATGGCACATCAAAGAGCAGAGCACACAGCGGGTCCAAGTCAGAGAGGGGCCCACCCAGACGACTATTACACAGTTCTTTCAGACAGACAGAGTGAGAGCTACTGTACCAGCCTCCAGCCAGACCTCCGGGCTCACACTACAGCAGGCTGAGGTCCAGCGTACCCGACGCCGCACGAGGATCCGTGGGTTTCGGATCCCACAGCCACACCGATAAGAGATCCGGAGGATTCTTGATCTACATCGACAGCAGACTAAGATCCGACGACACTCGACACATTGGATCTCAAATCTCCAGTTTGCTCTTTCTCCACCGCCGATGTACTACATCCTGCATCCAGGAGGGATCACCTACTATTAGCGACTTCGACGATTGCTACTACATCCCAGGATAGTATATGTCCCTGCATCTGTTACATATACACATCGCACCACTTTATCATAGCCGACAGTTGTTCCCCTATCACAGCCGATATTTGTTCCCCCTTTGTAGCCATTATCTGGAGTACCAGAGCTACATACGCACATATACATACACGACACTTATCACACTCACAGCACCGTATTTTTGGTTTCCAGTTTTTAGCTTTTCATTCAACGCTTTTATTTTGGATAGCTGGACCTCATTAGTTGTATCACAGTTTGTCTCATAGGCCAGTTTTGGTCTTTAGAAGATGTTAATATAACTTTCTTTCTTTCTTTCTTTCTTTCTCTCTCTCTCTCTCTCTCAAAAATCAAAGAAAAATGATAGACTAGAAGAAGAAAATAGAAAGCTTCAATAACTTTTCCACTAGAGATTTTGGAGCAGGGTTACACCAAAAGGGTAAACAGAATGGAGACCTCCCACCCTTATATAGACACAAATTTGGGTTTGGGTTATGTCACTTCTCTAGGGTGGTACCCCTTTTTCCTTTTAGGGTTTGCATCCCCTTTTTAATTATAGAGTTTCCACAGCCATAAATTAGGGTTTGCACCCTCTTTGGGCATCCCACCCACTTTTTGGGCTCTAGGCTCTGAGTCTTTCATGAAAGTATGTTTGATCCTCAGCCTAAATAGACCTAGCCTACAGTAATATAATCACAAATGCATGTGAGCAATCCACACAATAGTTGTAGGTGTGAGAAATACAATACGTGTGATAAATACAATGTGTGTGGTCTTCGTGAGCTTGGCTTGCACACAATAATACAAAGATGATAATGTGATCATGTCCATGAAGTAAACCAAATAATACAAGTGTCCAAAAATAATACATTGATGTGCTACAAAAGTATTATCCAAAAAAATACTACTAGCACTTGTACCTTCTCTTTCAAAAAATATATTTGACATTCTTTCAATTGAAACTTCTCAAAATACCATTAATACATTAAGTCAAGGTTCTACAATGATGTTCTAGGATGGTGGTCAATATTCAATCCTTTCTAAATATCTACTCTAAGGTTTCTTTTGGAGAATCCTCTTGGCTAATTGGAACCACCCTTGAATGCATTGACGATTCGCCCTTCCACTTTCCAATGAGGCACTCATATTTTGCTTATTATGTCCTACCACATTATATAAAAGATATAAAAGCATCTTCTTTAATTAATTAGTTTACACACATTCCTTAGATAATATTAAATAGACATTAAAAAAGTGAAAGAATTATTTTTTTAACACATTATCTTTATTCAAATACTTATAGAACCATAGTTTTATTCAATCCATCATAGTTTTGAAAGTTAGACTATGCTCATAAGCAACCACTAGTCCTACCCTTGGCTAGTATTGGGGCCTTCTAGGAGACCTATGATAAGTGTGTAAGAAGTTGCCCTAGTCCTAGTATGTTGCTATACACTTTTGTGAGACTAAGAAAATCCTCAAGTTTTCATAGGGTAGGTAAGTTTTCAGATCTTATTTGCATGTGTAATCAACATTTTTGTGTTTTGATAACCAAATAATGTTGGAATCCTTGATAGGCTAGGTGTCTAAACCTTTTTTCTTTTACATGTTAGAGGAAATTTGATTGAAAGGACCGAGTACCATCAGGATGAAAGTTTTCTTGAGCCCAAACTTTTGCACACATAGGAATAAGGGTCACATGCACACTACTTCACTTTGCTTTTGGAGCACTATACTAGGTCTTCATAGACTCCTACTTATTCAATAACTTCCATACCACATGGAATGAATTTGATGGAGCTCAAATATGCAGAAAATATTTGTCATAAAAATTGAAATTTTTGTATGAAAATGTCATGTGAACTATCCTTTTATGCACTCCCGAATATCAAATGCACAATATTGTATGTCTATCATATGGACCATGAGGACAAAAATGCAAAGGTTCTAAAGTATCAAATTTTGAAGTACTCAAAATACTTTTTGAAATGAAATATAATATTGGAAGAGTTGTGTAAGCACTCTTTACGGAAGTTCCCATGGCAATTCAAGGTCCCCTTTCCAGTTAGATCTATCCTGGAAATATTGATGATAGGCTAGTGAATATCGTCCCGTTGCCCATTTTTAAGGGAAAGTACAATAAAGATCCTGATCTTCATGTAGCAGAGTTTATGGTAGCATGTATGGCTAACAATGCTAGAACTCCCGAGCATTGGTTGGCAATATTCCCCACCACCTTCAAAGGCCCAGTGTTTCAGTGGTATAAGAGACAAGCAACATGAAATTTTGGCACATGGGATGACCTGAAGCTTGCTTTCCTCACTAAATTTAGGCGTGAAGGTTTTGAAGAGCGGATGTGAGAGGCGTTCATGAACTTAAGTGAGTCCTCTAGTGAACGGGTGGAAGCATATGTCTCGCAAATGGAATCCATACTGAAGAGATGGACCATCACTTGGATGAAGGCATCTAAAAGGGAGTTTTCCTTAGAGACCTACAGCTAGAAGTTCATAAGTTCATGCAATTGCAAAGACCAGTCAATCTATAAGCTGTGGTGGAAGGTGCAAGACTGTATGATGAAGTTCAGGCAAGGTTGTCAATGACCTCAGGAAGAGGATTCCTACCTCCTCCCATGCTAGAAATGGCATATCAACCAAATGTAGTCCCAGGGACAGTTCCCTACCCTTACCCTCAAATGCAAAAAATGGCACAATACAGTGCACTGAGTCCATAATTGCTGCAGATGACAGTATCTCAAATGATGGTTCAACCACAACAACAATGGCCTCAAAAAGTTCCCCCAATGGCGACTCAACAGCAGCAGTGGAACCCTACCAACAATACCTCAAATGATGGTTCAACCACAACAACAATGGCCTCAAAAAGTTCCCCCAATGGAGACTCAACAACAACAGTGGAACCCTACCAACTAGAACCAACAAACCCTAGTCTCATCACTCACGAGCTCTGAATCAGAACCAGAATAGAGGACCCTCTTTATCAACTCAACCAATGTATTATGTGGTGATTACAAAGGCTTTTCAAAACCCTACTGTAAGTACTCTAGGAGGTGAAAATTTTAAGGACTACATGTCCAATTAAGGTGCAAACATAACGAAGGAGTTGATGGATGTGATCACAGAATAGCTGCAAACATTGAAAGTGAATACAACCAACATATCCACTCTTGCAGGAGGTAGAAGAGATGAGATGCGGTATAATATATGGTATTAAGTTGCAAGAATAACAAAGGAGTTGATGGATGTGATCACAGAATAGTTGCAAACGTTGAAAGTGAATACAACCACCATATCCACTCTTGATGGATGTGATCACAGAATAGCTGCAAACGTTGAAAGTGAATACAACCAACATATCCACTCTTGCAGGAGGTAGAAGAGATGAGATGCGGTATAATATATGGTATGGAAAGTTCCATCAAGCAAGACATTTAGCCACTGAATGTACCTAAAAACCAGTCATTCTTGGAGCCTTATGTTCACACTATTTGAGGAAGAACCATACAAAGGATATTTGCTCTATGAAGGAAATGCACGAAAGAAGAAAGAAAGATGAAGAAGTAAAATTTAACTTGTTGGAATCCAAAATGACAGTGCAAGACATTGGGCCAAAGCCTAGGGAGTTTGGTCCTAATTTCAGCCCAAGGAAGTTTACCTCTCAAAGTTATAGAGGACGACAATCTAGCGATGTCACATAGGATTTTCACGGGGGTTCGTGAAGTTGCTTGCTATAGGGACGCTTTGAGATGGGAATAATGATTGATGAAGAGTACTCAATCCAAGATAAATATTTAAGACACAAAGAAGAAGAGCCTCAACTCATTGCAATTGTATCAGAGTACAACGTTGGGGTGGCACCTTTAGCATCGTAATATCTGTCACTCACATGACTTATCCTTCCATGCCCAGGGTAGTACTTGTTGCATATGAAGTTGATGCACAAAATTTAATACAGCTTCCATGGCCTTGTGACAGAGAACATTAAGACAAAGGTGGCTCTATATGACACCACTGTGTAGGCAAGCCTTATAAACACGTAGAGATTTGATAAGTGCTTCTAAATAGAGTTGACATGGTAGCAAAGGAGGCGTTTCATTCCAATAGCAACTTATGCAAGGTAGTGCAGAGAAAATGTTGGCTTAATGAACGAGTCTATTCAGGGATCCTCAGTCCTATTGGAATAAACTTCATAGCTTCTCGATAGTAGGTAGTAGGTAAAAGGGAGCTCCACCCTCTAATCAAGTGTAGATTGAGACTCGTTAGAGAAAAACATACTAGGAGGCATTGTCAAATAAGGTGGTGCATCAATCATCAGAATGTCCTCCAATATGAAGTAGCGACGGAATAGAAGTCGTATGCAAAGCTCGTTGATGCCCCCTCCCCCCCCCTATCAAGAATCGTGTGGTGGGGGGACTTGCTTGAGCTTCAGCACTAAACACACACTGTATACACAAGAGGAAGCTCACTCAAGAACACAAGAAGAGAGATGGAGATCAAAACGTTTTCTTGTTGGTTTCTTCTTCCTCTTCCACCCACTATACAATGTACACAAAGTATAGATAAGATACAACATAAAGGAAAGTGGCCTTCTAAGTCAAACAATGCATAACCGACTACACTAATCGACTGGCGCTATGTCTTTTCCAACTGTAGGTAGGTGTAACAAACTAAATATAACAAGTGATAAATCAGTGGCCATGTGAGTATCATAATGACCACCAACGTGCTAAGTGTAGATGTTCGGACTCATCTAGCTAGGCGGTCCATCATCAATGTCCGCACGTGTTGAGCTTGCCATCTCAACACTTCCCCTCAAGCTCAACTCTATCTCTGCAAATCCAAGTAAGCTTCGGAACTTTTGAAGCTTCTGTGCACCCAATGCCTTTGTGAAAATGTCAGCTATCTGATCCTGTGTGCTAACATATACCAATTCAATCTCTCCTGCAAGTACCTTCTCTCTCTCAAAGTGGCAGTGCACCTCAATGTGTTTTGTCCTAGCATGGAACACTAGATTCCTAGCTAATTGTATGCTACTCATGTTGTCACAATGAATGACAATTGGACCATCTCCCTACACATCCAAATCACCTAATAACTTTTGCAACACATTCGCAGAGTGGTGACTAAAGTGCTTCTTCCTTGGCAAATAATGTCAATAGTTGGTTGCACTGAGGCATGCTTTATAGTAAATGAAGAAGCCATTGATGAATCAAGAGTTGTTCTACTATCGCCTTCTTCTTCCATTTCATCAATTATTTTCAATCTTTTCTTTTCAGCTGGAGTCAATATTAATAGAGCATTTGATAATATGTGTACTTGAGATGCCACATGGCATGCAGTCAATGCTTGGTCTCCTCAACCGATCGTTGATTCATATTGCATAAGGCATTGACTGGCATTTCTAACAGTTCCTTATAAGCTAAAGCCAACACCCAAGAACTTTGAGATGAGTAATGCTTATAAGACTCCACATTTTTTGGAGGAACGTCAAGAAGCCTTTCTTGAATAATTTATGGAGCCCCTTTAACAAAAATAAAGTAGGAACCCTGCACTTACACTAGTGTGGATATTATTTTAAGGTGCCAACATCTATTTCAAGTTCTTCATTTCCATCAAAAGAATCCACCCCTCAAAATTTTATATCATCACTTGTCAAAGTTCCAATTGATGTTCCAAATGTCCCTTTACCTCAATCTTGAATTTCCTTCATCCTTCTTCTCTTGCATGACATACTCATCCTTGGAATCTTCAAAATGGACATTCTTATGAACCTGTTCTTCCATGCAATGTGCCCTAACAAAAATATGCTTCGGAATAGAACTTTGTGCTCAATCATTCATGTGGTTTATAAATTAAAATACATGTAATGCAATCAATCAAACAATGCTTCCCCACAAAAATTATGAATGCATTGAAGAAATTGTGCCTAGCCTAGCTACATGTGTTCATGCATCATGCTAATGCAAACAAAAAGACACACACAATGGAAAATAAATTCCTAATTACACTAACTAATGTGCTCAAATTCTCAGCGAAAAACTTTGCCCTCAGATTTGCAGTGGTGGACGCATAGTGTCACGACAGCGGTGGCGAGAGATCAGAGGTTGAGTGTTACACATGTGGAGAAAAGGGACACATATCACCAAACTGTCCAAACCCTAAAATTGATGAAAAGGAGAAGGCCACACTACAAAAAAGTGTCCAAGTCAAGCTCCTATAAAAGCTACTCCCAAGACTCAATAGAAGACCTAGGAACCTACTTTCAATTTTGTGGAATTAGAGGTTGCCGCCGCAATAACGGGTGCAAAAAAAGGAGAACTTACAATTCCAAAAGAGAAAATTCCCTTTTCTAAATTGGTGAATTTTAATCTTCCCAAGGAGAAACAAAATAGTGCAGAGCTAAACAATGTAGTACAGAGCACTGTAGAGCCACAAAGACAGTTGTGTGGAGATATGAACAAAGGTCCAAGAGATAGAGGATGCCAAAGTACCTCCGGAAGTAGAAGAAGTACAAATGTTGCCACTCTTGAAAGAGAAAGGAAAGATAAAAGTGGTCATGACCCCATTCCCTAGCCTGTTGGAAAAGCCTGTGGATCCTATCAAAGAATATGACTTGATCAAAGACCTAGATACCTTTAAACCTAACCTAACATTCTGATAGATGCTAATTTTGTCTCCCAGTTGTGCAAAAAGAAATTAAAAAGCATACTAACTAGAAGAAGAGGCGTAAGGATTGCTCCCTCCACAGCAACCAAGACTAACAAAGCTGCAAATCTTGTTAAGGAAGTGGATGTGGCTAATGCTTTCTTGAATCGTGGCACCCCAGAGATTGGTGTGTGGATTGAAGGATGCTTTATAGTAGATGCATTGATTGATGGAGGTTCATATGTGAACATAATGACATATGTGACATTGAAGGATCTAGGCTTGCAAGGTATGCAGCCTACGTAGTGGCTTATCAGACCGGCTAACCAAAGTAAAATCAAGCTTTGGGCATTCCCCCATATGTGAAGACAAGCCTCGTAGGAAGAGATTATTGGCTGACGTTTTTGGTGGTCAAACTAAATTCCTATGGGACCTCATACCCTCTGTTGTTGGAAAGACCATGGCATTTTGAAGCAAGGGTACAGATGGATTGGTTCAAAGGAACCCTAACCCTAGGATGAGGACCCAACAAAGTAGTGTTGAAGTTGTATGGATTGTAAAAAGGCAATGGATCCACTTCCATTGAAGTCATCACAGACGCCTCCAGAAATAAACTAACATATAGCGAGATCGAAGTATGGATTTATTGTTCTCCCTAACAGTGGGCACTGTAAACCAACTCCTGAAGGAAGAAAAGTATTTGTTAATGGGTAAATACCTCTTGCTTGAACCCGAATTGACTTCTGAAATCACCCCTGATAGCGAGATCGAAGTATGGATGTATTGTTCTCCCTATTACATTGCCATAGCAGAGCCATAGACAATAACAACACCAAAGACAGAGACACACACAGAAGCAAAAGCAAAGGACATAACAAAGATCATGTTCTTCTCTTATAGAGCTTCCATAGAGGCAAAAATAGAGTCTGAAGAGGACAAAGATGACAATGAGGAAGAAGACTATGAAAGTGGAGCCCCAAGAGAAACACCAAGGAAATAGGGTTTCTACTGCAAGAAAATCTATCTTGTCATCATCAACAAGCTTTTTTATTAGGTTTTGTATGATCACAATGAAGAAAAGAACACCAGGCACAACAAATCTTCATGCAGCATCATGTAGATCTCCCAAGGATTTGATAGAATCAACCATATTCTTCAACATCTTCATAATCTCCATCAATATAACAAAGAAAACAAAGCAATAAACCATCTTTGAATGGAAATCAATCACATATTATTCATCTTCAATGTCTTCATAATTCTCTCTCTCAATCTCTCATATACAGTTACACTGTTTTGATAGAATTGACTATCTCTGGCTCTCTCTCTCTCTCTCTCTCTCTCTCTCTCCATCAATAGTACATCATATCCTCACTACAATAATCAATAATCACACATAATACTCCTCTCTTGGTCATGAATACACCTTCCAAAAGGTATGTGTAGTATGAAGGGGCACCAGAGACTTCATAGTGTCCTGTGAGATCTATCTTCTGTCACTATCTTCTGTAACCTTCTATGAATCTTCAGCAGTTACTTCTTCACTTCAATTATCTTGGATAGAGCTTCCATTTATCCTTTCCTAAGACAAAAACACTTCCCAAAATATCCACACATCCATCATAACACTCAACAGAAACAACAGAGCACAACAACAGAGCAACAGAAGTACATAACAACAAAGCTATAGAAGCTTACAGAACTTCACAGAAGATCAACAGAACCCATAAAAATCATAAAAACCAAAGCAAAACCAATTAAATATTTCATAAACCTCTTCACAAAACTTCAATCATCTCTCAAAACATTCATCCAACCATCTCTACTACCAAAACAGAAACAAAACAGAAGAAAATCAGACCTTACAGAACCAAACATCCTCATAAAAAACCATCAAAAACCCTTCAAACTTATCCAAACCTTTCCAAACACTTCAAAATATCTTCAAATTCAAACAATCAGTCATCAAAAACAACCATTTATCATCAAAAACAACAAAAAATCAACCCAAAAACCAACATATTTCACACTCAACATATCCCCACACTTAGACAAGGAAGCGTCCTCACGACCTCAGGAAAAAATGAATAAAAGCTCTAATCTCTTTGCTAAAAAATCTTCAATCAACACAATGTACTAGCTACGATCACGACCCCAACATCAGCTTCATAAAACCTATATAATATGTTTCAGCTTCCAAATCTTCAACTGCAACTTCATCCAGCTAATAAGCATTATCATCAATCTTCACAGCTCCATCTTCATCAGCTCCTCATCCACAAAGAAAAACAACAATACCCAATACAAAAAATACCCATACACAAATATAATCTGAATGGCACAACTCCTCAAAAATGTTGAAGAGAAAGAAGAAATTTCCATTAAAAAGAAGAGAGTGGATACAATCAAGAAAACCCTCCTACTAAGTAGGATGAAGGTATTTCTTCTTAAACTGCAAACTAATTTTAAGACGGTCCAAGGCTTTGTTTTCATCCACAAAATACTAAGGTACATTTTGGAGGAATTGCAGGCAACACATCCTTTCCAATAAAATGATGAATCTAGTAGGGAAGGCCTGTGCAAAATAATATAAGAGATCCATTTGAGCAACTACTACATCCTCATTTGGATTAATCAGCATCTGGGGAATACCCTTGCGAGTATTCAAGTGTGACTGATGATGCATGAATGCAAGATACCAGCAAAAATGAGCAACAAGACGAACTGTAGTATCTCCAGAAGTACCATGTACCCTAGCAAAGTGGAGGTAAGAATTGGAACAAGCTGTAGAAGTATCCCAGGACCCTGGAATGAGAGGCCAATTAAACATTGGACCTGTCACACTGAATCATGTAATGTCCACTATCTTCTACAAAGGATGTCACCATCATACCCTGAGGTATCCATCACTATTTGGGGAGGGAGGTTAATGTAATCTGTCGGAGAGGGTAATGGAATGAAAGGAGAGCATTGTAATCGAGGATAGGACAAATCATAAAAAGAGGGTAATTAAAGGGATAAAGAAGGTGGAAAAGATGGAGAATACATCAAAAATGTATGAAGGGATTCTGTTGGAAAAACTGAAGGAGCAGGAGGAACAGTAGGTGGAATGTCAGAAGGAATAGGAGATAATGTAGGATCAGCAATGAAAGGACATGTAGTGAACACTGGAATATGAGGAAATCCTGAAGGGGTAAATGATAAGAGAGGAATATTATCAGGACTAGATGAAAGAAAAGAAACGTATAATGGAAAACGATAAGACATTAGGGAATATGATAAAAGATCAGTAGGATCTAAAGGATAAATAGAACATCGGAAATTTAAATCCTGAAAGAAAGACTCAGTAAATAATGGGTTATCAGCAATGAAGCTCAACAACTAAGATTGAAGAGGCTGGATATCTGATTTATGAAAGACACTTCTGAGGCGGCGAGGTTCCAAAGCAACATCCTCCAAAGGTGGATGCCAAGCATATCCCTTGCACCAAGACGTCTTCTCATGATAAGTTTGTAAACTCTCTGCTAACAGAAGCTCAATTGAATATACATACATCACTGCCTGTAAGATGACATCTCCCACATAAGCATTTAAATCTTCCTCATCAAGGATCTGTAGATAGCCTGTAAGATACATGAAAGAGAGTAATTGGACCTCATGGGAAATCAAGTCATCCACAAATCTATCAAAAATAGCTCGTAAGAGATCCGCAGACCAGAGATTGGACCATCCATCCTCTAGAGGCTCTAAATCCACATTGCTCAAAGAGATATATAAGGCAAACCTCTGTTGATGATATTTCACCCAAAAGGATGGAGGAGGTGACACTAATTCAGTATAACGGACAAAATCATTTTGCACACAATCCATCCGCTGCTGAAGGCGATCAACCTTAGTTGAGAACCCATCACATAGCTTAGCCTTATGTTGCAACTGATTAAGCTCCTCTTGGGATGACACAACAGAAGATACAGGAGTAGGAGGGGAAACAAAAAGAACATCCACCTTTCTGATTAAGTTCTTCAATGAGTTTTTGTTGGGACTCTACAATGTCCTGAGATTGCTAGAATTGACCCTCACTAGTAGCAAGCTTACTAGCCAAAGTGACCATCTCTGCAAGAGCAGAATTATTCTCAAGCATCAAAGATGCATTCTCCTCCTCTAGTTTAACAACCTTAACTTCTAGCTCATGAATAATGACCTTCTATTAATCCATTAAGGGTGTGGCAATACTCATCCGATTGTGGATATCACTGATGGTAGCCCTTTCTGAAGACAGATCCTCCAGTGCCTTACTCAATTGACTAGTGAGGGAATCCACCTTATCTTGCATGGAAGTGTAAACACTGGTGTACAGTGTTTGAAGACAGGAAGTAAGGGAAGTTTCCAGAGTAGACTGGACATTGGAAACCATCTATGGAAGCATGGGTCTAGCTAAAATGGTTTGTAATGATGAAGGGATCAGTGAATCTAATTTTCCTTCCTTGTGAGCGCCAAATAGATTGGTACAGGTAAGGAATGAAGGAAGGGCACTGCCAGACACAGTAGGAGTGGATGTTTGCACCAGTGGATCTTGGACAGAAGGATTGGAAGATCCCTTTGTGCAAAGGCATTTCTTTCTAGAAAAAATAACAGGCGACTCCTCATCTTCTGAATTAAGCTGCATGGGCCTAGGAGAAGAAACTGATAGTGTAGGCTACACTGGTAAAGGAGCTGGATCTAGCACTGGAACACCACCAAGAGGAGGTGCAAAAGTAAGGATCCTCTATAAGAAGGCACCATAAGAAATAGTACTATTTTGACCCTTCCTGACACACTGGAAATACTAATCCATCGTAGATAACAAGAAACTTGCCCAGTTGAATTTAGCTCCCTCTAGAATCTTCACAGAAGCTGTGAATAATTCTTTTGACAGGTATTTGGATGCAGCCTTTCCTGACATGAACTGGTCCTGTAGAAATTGGCATAACTGCTTCCAGACTGGAGAAGAAATGTGGGCAACAGACACCCCTGAGCTATTAATGAGCTGGTTAAGGAGCAAGGGGGTGGAAGTTTCCTTCTTCATCAGTGTGACTATCTCCTTAGCCATCACTAGCTGGTTACCACTGGGCACAAAGGAAGCAGATAAGGGCAAACATAATGCTTCACTGATGTTGGCTACTGATAAACAGAATGTCCCGTTGTAAGCAAGGCCAAACTAGTTTTTGTAAAAAGCAAGGAAAGAATAACACAGCTTCTCATCCCCACAGGTGGTAAAGTGAGAGCCATAAATGGGCGCAGGCGAGCTCGTTGAATACAATATGCCTCTAATAGAAGAGAATAGTCATGGACCGCAAGAGGAACACGTTGGACCACAATTGGAGGCGTAGAAAGAGGTGCCATTCAAACTATGGTTAAAAAAACCCACACACACAACCAGGAAAACAAAAAGAAAACCTGCAAAACCCAAAAACAAAACCAAGACTGAGACCATCGACAGGAAACCGACTAATTTACACGACTGACTGGACCATAACAGCCCCCAGGCAAACCACATCCTAAAAAAAATTTCGGCATGACCGCTACACACGTGCAACCGAAAGCTTCATGTTATGCACACAGACATGCACCCTGTAACCCCGTATCAGGCAAAAAATAAAATAAAACTACATTCCATAGCCCAAATAGAGACTCAAAAAAAATCATGATGCAATCAAATATTCTGACTAAAAAAGAGAATAAATACCATGTTGACCAATGTCAGATTACTACTCCCACTCCCATGTAGCGTTCACGTCCTATAGTGCAGCGGAGTGTGTGAGTGAAACTAACAACTCATTTATTATTATATAAAAAATTAAGCATTGTTCATTATTAAATGAACCCATTAATGCATAGTGAGTCGACATCGTAACCCAGCCCCACTCAGATTTTGACACAATTGGACTGACTGACTGGGTCTCTACTAATGCAGTTCCTTGTTATAATTAGATGATGTATGGCACTTGCGTGCATGCATGCGTGACTTCGGGGGTTGATTTTAATTACAAGTTAATGTGTCTGAAATGCATGTGCGTGTGCATTTGTGAATTGATTTTAATTTACAACTTATGTGGGTTAGGGTGCAAAGGTGCTCGTGCAACGGCGGGGGTTTTTTTTACAATTAACGTCCGGTTCATTTTATTTACAATTTATGAGGTGCAGTCTGTTAATTATGTGTGTGCAACGTTTGGTTGATTTTATTTACAATTAATGTGTGTTATTGTGCAAGTGAGAGAGGGAAAAAGGAAGGAACCTGGTAATGTGTGGGTTTGCCTGCGAAGTCTGAAATCACAACCTCCAAAAGTGGAATGCCTAGTCCACAAAAATCCACAAAACGGTCAAACAGTCGACTGCCAAGAGTCGTCCTGTTGGATAGAAAAAAAAAACGAGCTAACACCGTGACCACTACAAAGAACAATGAAACGGATGACCAAAAGAAAAGAAGAAAAAAAAAATGTATGTCTTGGATTTATTTGGATGTGTTGATTTGTAGGATTTTTATGTTTTTAGTTTGTGGTGTTTGGTTAAGTTGTTATTTGTGTTTATGGTTTATGGTTTTATATTTGTTTTTGTTTTTGTTTGGGGTTTGTGGTGTTTTTTTTTTGTGTTTTTTTTAAATTATTTTTAACCAAGAGCCCAAATTTTCCCACTACGAGGACGGAAACCCATATTGTTTCAATGTGATGGAAATGTTCATTTGATGTTGGGGAATTTCGAAAATTTTTGTTTATAAAAAAGACATTGTAATGAGATGTTTCCAAAAAGATATAAGTTTCCAACATTATGTGAATATTTTTTATTCCAAGAAAATGTCCAAAATAGGAAAGAGGGTAAATGTGATTTTCTGAATTTTTTTTAAAAAAAATCATTTTCTAATGTTTATGTATTTTTTTGGATTTTTTAATCAATTTCCATTAGTTTAGAAAGAATTTCAGCCAATTTGGAATTTTCAAGAATTTTTTAATAGGATTTTTCAATAAGAAAAAATTATTAAACTATGGAAAAAGGTGTCAGCAATTTTTGATAATTTTTCAGAATTTGTTTTGAATTTTTTATGATTTTGTTCAAATTTTAAATGTGTTTAATGGATTTTGTGATTAAAAAATGATTTTCGGGATTTCAAAAATGAATACCCGGACACGCGTGAATAGCTGCGTGTGAACGAACGAGAGCACACCACCGCACTGACAAGTCCAAACGCGCGTCTCGCGCGTGAATAGTCGCAAAGAGACGTGATCACGCGTACACACACGCGAACATCAGACAGTCTCCCACACGAACAACACACATGCGAAGACACAGAGACACGAACACACGGCGGGGGAGGGTGGAGTGAAGCCGACTGGGGGGGGTTGGGTTAATGGGGTGAAGGAGGGTTAGGCTAGGGTAAGTGGGTGGGGTGAGGATAGGGTAGTGGGTGTAGTGGAGTTACGGAAGGGTTTAGTGAGAACAGGGGCTAGGGGTAATGGGATTGAGGTTATGGGGAAGTTAAGTGTAATGGGGGGTGGGAGTAGGGTAATGGGGGTTGGGGGGAATTAGGATGAGTACGGGGATGTAGGGTAAGGTAATGGGGGTGGGGTTAGGAATAATGGGGGTGGGAAGGGTAAGGTAATTGGGGGGGTTGGTTAAGGGGGAGAGTTGAGTTAGTGAAGGGGGGTTGGGTGGGTGGCCGGCGGTGGGAGGGAGGGGAAGGAGGTGGGGGAGGAAGTAGGGGAGGAGGATGGAGTGTGGCGGCTGGAATCAGGGCAGCAGCGCAGTACCAGGGCGGCTGCGGCTTACGTCGACGGCGGTAGGCAACGGAATCGGCAGTGAAGGCCACGACGACGCGGGCGGCGACGAAACCAGCACGGGCGGGCAGCACCATGTGCCTGGGGGGGAGAAGGGAGAGGGAGGGATGGAGGTGGGAGAAGGAAGAGGCGGGGGAGTAAGGGAAGAGAAGGAAGGTAAAGGGAGGAGGGGATGGAGAAGAGAGAAGGAAGAAGGGAGGGGGTTACGGGGAGAGAGAGGGAGGGGGAGGAGAGAGAAAGAAACAACAAGAAGAAGAGAGAGAGATAGAGAGGAGAGAGAGGAGGGAAGGGGGGAGGGGTGGTAACGGACGTGGGAGGGGGGGTATAAATTTTTTAAGTAATAAATTAATTAATTAAAAGAAAGGCGTACCCCCGTCCCGCGCGCGTGCGCGGGGCGGGCTAAAAAAATTTGCAGTGGCGGGATTAGAACGGCGCTGGGACGTCGACACGGAGTACACTTACGTGACCGGGCGTGGCAAGACGCGTAAAACCGAAAATGCGTGCGTTCACGCACGAGACGAGTCGTGCGAGACACATCAAAATAAAGAAAAATTAATATCTCACAATCCGATTGTCGAAACGAAATGGTGTAAAAATAAAAAATGTACAAGACGGCAGGGGGAAGATAGGGGAAAAGGTCAATGGGGGTTTCGGGGGGAATAAAGGGCGTGCACATGCAAAAAAACACGAAAAATGGCCCCGAAAACACATACGGGGATTAATTTCGGGAAATC
Source organism: Lygodium microphyllum (assembly GCF_053477565.2). Classification (NCBI taxonomy): domain Eukaryota; kingdom Viridiplantae; phylum Streptophyta; class Polypodiopsida; order Schizaeales; family Lygodiaceae; genus Lygodium; species Lygodium microphyllum. The sequence goes on along the minus strand of NC_141137.1, from coordinate 135,630,947 downwards.
TGCTTGTCGGAATGTAGGGCAGAAAGAAGGGAAAATGTGCAGAAGAACATGGCCAACAACCCTATCACGTCAAAACAGAGTTTCGACCGAGATAGGACACGTTCACATGGGAAAAACAGGAAAATGACACACGAAAACGAGGCCAGAAATTAATAACAAAAATTTGGCTCACCGGAACAAAGGGTACGCACTAGTGCACCATCAATTGTGCACCCTGGCATACTCCCTTTGCACCATTCCTTTGTCAATTCCTAAACCGGGTGTGAGATATGGGTTTCAATCATTATTCATTGAGTGATGTCCGTAATGGGGCGAGTGACTGTTCTCTCATCCCATCTGAGTGCTGTAAGCTGAGTGACTATCCTTCGTCAGCGATACCGACCCAACGAGATTCATCCATTAGCTACCTCCCTGGGTGCTGTTACATGGTCCCTGCCATGCTAGACGCGCCCGTTGCAGAGCGAGCTCTGGTGTCTCCTACCGCCTCCTGAGACACAGTGCGCGACATCGACAATCGATTTCAACTATTTGCTACACTGGCCAAGTTTTCCTAACTCTATCTCCTGATTGCATGTGTATGTTAAGGTGTTAAGTGTGGGGACGTCAGCGTCAGTCTATCAACGTCTAGTCTGTCATCGAATCGTAGGTTGTCGTGATGCATTTCCCTTGCCGTTAATGTTTTAAGTGTGGGGACGCGTCCTTGCATGTCTATGTGGCATATCGCCTTGCATATGCCTCACTTTGATCATGCATGTACGATGTGACTTTCTTTTACCCTCCTGGGGTCCCTTCCCCACCCACCCGTCCACTGTCACCCCTCTCTTGGGGCTGTTCCTCCTCCATTTCTCTTTCTCCCTTATTTTGATGTGTTTTCATGTGCACACACCCTACGTTTAGCAAAATCCCCATCTGCCCTTACAGACCTATTCGTCCCTTTGAACTGTCCAATTTTCCTTTTTACCCACCCCTGTTCCGATGCACGGTTTTTGAGTTATTAATTTTTGAAGTATTTTGCGTAAATTGGACCGTTTTCCACGTGAACATGTCTTGCTTGCTTTGGAACGTGCTCTGAAGTGATAGCCCTGTCCTCCCCTTCCTCCCTGACATTTTTCCTTTTTACTCCATGTCGATGCACGGTTTGTCCAATATTAATTTTTTGCAGTTTCTCGGGACCTTTTCATGCGTCTTTTTGACATTTTTCCATGTGAACCTGCTCTATTTTCACCGAAATCCTAGTTTGATTTGACAACCGTGTCCTGCCAACCTTCCCCCCACTTTTTCATTTTTCCTCCCCCCTTTTCCAACCGCCACATTTTTAGTTATTAATTTTTCCGCACATTTTTTACTGCATTTTTCGTGTTTTTTGCATGTGAACCCCTCCTAATTCCCTGAGAACTTAGGTTAGATGTGACAGGCTTGTGTAATCCCTTTCCTCGCACATTTTTTCTTTTTTAGAGGGTAGCCATGTCTTGAAACCCGTTGATGTAATCCTCACGGTCACTTGTGTAAAGGTTGTATGCCTTGTGCGCATTTGATGGTGTAACAGTGCATCCCACCCTGTGCCGACATACAGTGCAAGAAGGAAGGCCAGGGAGCCTTATAATGCAGTGCACAGGAATAGATCGTGCTTTGTGCATTGAGAGGCCCATCCCGTGCGTGCAACACTCCATTCACACTTCTCACCTCTCATTTGATTTGAAAGGAAAAGACTGGTCACTCGCCCCACCCTCTGTCTCACACTCGTTTGATAGTTACAGAGGGCAACCCATACTCACTTCCCCATCCGGTTAGGATGAAAGCTCGCGTCACTTGATTGTTTGTCGATGAAGATCGTGTCATCAGTTGTTGAAGAGGTGTACCTAGGGAGGTAGCCATCAGATCGAACGGTGTGTTAGATAGGAACATGACGTCTGCTAGAGGACTGTCAAACGCTCTGCAGAAAGACACAGGACACAGCATACCAAGGGAGGCAGTGTCGGAATTGGATCCTGGGGATGTCAACTGATGAATCCACTTTCTGGACTGCTGGGTGTTGCCACCTTTTCCACACCCAGCTTCCCGCCCAAGGGTGTTGACCACCTTTTCTTGGAACGAGGCCTGCTATGACAGGGAATTTCTTCCTTTTCTCCCATAACAGTTTTTTTTTCTTTTCTTGTTTCTTTTGCTCCTATTCTCGAGGGTGTCTCCACCTTTTCTCGAAGAATAGGTCGACATGACAGGGATCGAAGTCTGTCAGAACCATCCTCGCCACTGTCTCGCTAGTGGAAAATAGAGGATAAGAGATCAGGGACGGGAGGTGGGGCTGAAGGGACAGAGGGTTGCGTCCACCTCATCAAGAGTGGCTGAAGAACGGCTATCAGAAGTAGCATCATAAGAGTTACAGTGCCACGCCAACAGGGGGAAACGATCAGGTGACTGTGATTGTCAAGATCCCCAATGAGGGAAGTATTTCTTCAGGCGATAGCCATTAATCAGGAAGGGATCATCAGAGGCATCAATGGTCTGTACTTGGACAGAGCCGTTAGGATTGATGGCCAGTACCTTGTACGGACCCATCCACTGTTGATGAAGCTTGCCAGGAAACTTGCCAAATCGTGAATCATCGGCTAGGACCAAATAACCTTATTTGAACTCGTTGTGCTTGATGAAGCTGTCATGGTAGGCCTTACGTCGAGCTTGCGTGGCTTCCATGCACTGTAGAGCCATCCTCTAAGTTTCTTCCAAGCATTCCAAGTGCAGGAGACGACATTGCAGTGAGTCATCATCCCCCAAATGCTCTTTGATAGCCACTCGCAAAGAGGGCGATTCCAGTTCAACATGGAAAACAGCTTCTGTACCATACACAGCTGAAAAGGGGTCTGCCTTGTTGCTGCTTTATGGGAGGTTCTGTATGCCCAGAGGGCCTCTGTAAGTCGATCATCCCAATCACGACGATGTGCGGTAATCGTCCTTGTCAGGATCGAGCAGAGGATGCGATTGGTGACTTCAACTTGGCCGTTGGCTCTGGGATAGTAAGGAGTGGACTTGCGATGGCGGATCTTATACAGCTCTGTCAACTCTTCCATGATTTTGTTAAGGAAATGAGTCCCTCTGTCACTTACCAGCTCGAGGGGACTTCCAAAATGGGTGATAATATTCTCGTACATGAACAGTGCGACACTATTACCATCGTCCCGCTTCAGGGCTTTAGCTTCACACCACTTTGTGACATAATCCATACATACCAGGATGTATCTGTTCTGCTTCGTCTGGTAGGTGGATCAATGGGACCCACAAAATCAATCCCCCACTTCTCAAACGGCTTTAGGGGAAGGATGGGTTGCAATGGCATGGTACTTGTTTTGGTGGGTTTCCCCATTCGCTGACAAGTGTCACATCTCTTACAGTAATCATATGCGTCCTTGTGGAGGGTCGACCACAAGCATCCTGCTAACAGAGCCTTCTTGGCTGTTGCTTCTCCTACGAAGTGTCCACCGCATGGTTTGTCATGGCATGCTTTCAATACTATGCTGATTTCATCTCTTGCAACACATCTTCGCATCACTTCATCTTTGTCTTTCTTGTACAATGCACCACCTAGCAAAGTGTAGGGGGCTGATTCCAAGAGAAGCTTCTTCCTCTCACAACTTGAGATGCCAAGAGGATACTGTTGAATTGCTAGGAGATTGGCTATGTCTGCATACCAGGGAGTAATTGTTTCAACTAGAAACAAGGAAGCATCAGGAAGGTCTGGATCATCATGTTCCTCTTCTGCTGTTTGAGGGATCCGTGATAGATGATCGGCTAGAACATGGGAGCGGCGAGGCTTAGTGACTACTTCAAAGTCGAACTCCTGGAATAGGAGCAACCATCTCATTAGTCGTCCTTTAACATCTGCTTTGTTCATTAGGAATGACAAGGCCTCATGATCCACATAGAACTTGAAATGTGTGGACAATAGATAGTGTCGAAACTTCTCCAGTGCAAACACCATTGCCAAGCACTCAAGCTTTGTCACTGTATAGTTTCGTTCCCTATCAGTGACCTTTCGGCTTGCATAATATATCGGTCGATCTAATTTAGAGGGGCCCTTTTGACATAGGACAGCACCTAGCTCTTCAACTAATGCATCTGTGTGCACATGGAACTCCTTCATCCAATCAGGAGGTTGCAGGATGGGTGCCTCAATCAGACACTGATTCAGAGTGTTGAAGGCTTTGTCACATTCTTCCGTCCAAATAAACTCTGCATCTTTCCTCAGAAGCTTGTGCAAGGGGGTTGCCTTTGTTGCAAAATGGGCTATGAACCTTCTGTAGTAACCCACATGGCCTAGGAATCCCCTCAACTATTTGAGGTTGGTGGGTGCTGTTAGAGCTGCGATCTTCTCAATCTTTGTAGGGTCTATTGATATCCCTTGTGCAGAGACAATGTGGCCCAACAGAACTCCAGAAGAGACTCCAAAGATGCATTTGTCAGGGTTGAGGGAGATCCCATACTCCCGGCATCGGTCAAAGCATTGTTCCAAATGTCCCCAGTGTTTAAGAATCAGACTGTAAACACAGAAGTCATCCAAATATACCTCAATAAAGTCGTGCAGATGATTTTGGAATGCGGCCATCATGACTCACTAAAAGGTAGCAGGGGCATTGCAAAGCCCAAATGGCATCACTCGGTAAGCATAGGTCCCTCATTCTGTGGTGAAGGTTGTTTTAGACTGATCTTCTTCTGCTATCTGCACTTGGTTGTATCCACTGAAGCCATCTAACAAGGAGTAAAGCTCATGTCCTGCCACTGTGTCTAACAGCTGGTTTGTAAAAGGGATAGGAAAGTGATCCTTCTTCGTCTTGGAATTCAACTTGCGGAAATCCACACATATACGAAGCTTGCCATTCTTCTTGGGTACAACCACGATGGGTGAGACCCATTCACTGTTGGCTACTAGATAGATGAACTCCATTTCCAAAAGCTTCAGCAGCTCGACTTTCACCAGTGTGGAATAATTCGGGTTCATTCGCCTTTGTCATTGCCGTACTGGCTTGGCGTCACGCTCCAAGTCAATATGATGCTGACATATTGTGGGATCAATCCCCTTTAGGTCTTTGTAGGACCATGCAAACACATCCAAATTCTCTTTCAACAAGTTGTACAAGGTTGACAACTCCTCTTCTGGTAGGCTGCTACCCACCTTCAAGTGGCGTTTAGTGCCATCTGCATCCACAAAGGTTAACTACCTTTCACCTTCTACTTCACGGATGAAGGTCCCACGGACTGCTTCTGGGTACAGATCTGACTCCTTCAAGGGGGTGGTATCCTCTTCTGATGTCCCACTAGACCCAACGTCTTCTTTCAGTAAGGACTTAGGTTTCTCCTTGAAATGCTTAAATGGGATCAGCGTTGTCTCGATTTTGGTTTGAATGTTAATTACCTTAGAGCTTGAGGACTCCTCTTCAGAGGATGCATCCAGGAATGTTACATAATAGGGGCTCTCGGAATTCTGTTGTGGCCTTGGGACTGGTACTTGTTGACAAGGAGCATCATCATCATCCTTTCTTGACAAGTGTGGATGGGTGCGATAAGAACCACTAATAAAAGATGGCTTATTTTGCTTGATCCACTTCTTATATAGGCTTTGCCTATGGAAAGATCCATTTACCAATCCAAAGGGTACCATTGCCATTCTATCCCACAGCATGGAGTCTTCTGCTTCTGAAGCTTCTAGAACTCCCTCCTCATCTATGCCTTATGTGGGTAGAGTGATTTCTTCTGTCTCACTTTCAAATTCTCCTTCTTCAGATTCATCATCATCCTCTTCAGACACTGGCTCTGCCTTTGTAGGCACTCTGTAAGAGAAGAGCAAGTCCTCTGCTTCGCCTTCTGCCTCTGTCTCTGGCTCTGCTATGGCCATGTAACAGGGAGAGCAGTACATCCATGCTTCTATCTCACTGTCAGAAGTGATTTCGAAAATCGTTCCTAGTTCAGGCAGGAAGTATTCACCCATTGATAATGGCTTTGCATCTTTTGGGAGTTGGCTTACAGTACCCACTATTAGGGAATGTGCCTCTATTTTCTTGGGAAGGATCTGTTTGACAGCATCTTCTTCTGCTGATGTTCCATCTGTAGCCTCATTGGGGGACTCAGAAGATAATTCCAAGGAGGTGGACCCGTGTCCTTTTTGAGCACCATATAGCTTCAGCACCACTTTATTGGGTCCTCTACCCAAAGTCAAGGTTCCTTTGAACCAATCCGTCCTTGCTCTGGCTTCAAAAAGCCATGGTCTGCCCAGTAATAGGGGGTAGGATGTACCATAAGAGTTTGGCTTCACCACCAGATAGGTTAGCCAATAATCTTTTCCAGCCACTGTAGTCTTCATATATGGGAGAATGCCCAAAGTCTTGATTCTGCTTTGATCTGCCAGTCTGATGAGCCATTGAGTTGGTTGCATACCTTGTAGGCCTAGATCCTTCATTGTCACATCCTTCATAATGTTCACTGATGAGCCACCATCAATCGGTGCATTTGCAATAAAGCAGCCTTCTATCCACATGCCAGTCTCTAGGGTACTAGGATCTAGGAAGGCGTTAGCCACATCCACTTCTTTTACAGGCTCTGGAGCTTTGTTGGACTTTGTTGCTGTTGAGGGAGCAATCCTTAAGCCACACCTTCTTGTCAGTATACTTTTGAACCTTTTTCGACAACTGGGAGACAACATCAACAATTGTCGGAAAGTGATGTTTGGTTTAAAGGTATCTAGATCTCTGACCAGATCGTATTCCTTAATAGGATCCACTGGCTTCTCCAATCGGTTAGGCAATGGGGCGACACCCATTTTCATTTTCCTTTTTTCTTCCAACAGGGGCATCATGGGGACTTCTTCTGCCACTTGTGGCACTTCCTCCTCTTATATCTCCTGGACCTCTGGTCCTATCTCTGGAACTGTCCCTGTGACTCTCTGTGGCACTGTCAGGCTCTATTCTATTCCATTCTTCTGTTGGAAGATTGAACTTCACTGCTTTGGCAGGAGGATTATTTTCTTTCTGGACAGGTGGTTCCTTCTTCTTTGCACGCGTGATGGCAGCAACTTCCAATTCCACTAAATTGGAGGTAGGCTCTTGGGCCTTGGACGGATTATCAGTAGCACTGTTTTTCACTGGGACTGGACTTGGACAGTCTTTTGCAGTGTGGCATTCTCCTTTGCATCGACTGCATAAGGGCTTGTAATACACTGACCTTCTGGGATTTGGATAATTTGGTGAAATGTGTCCCTTTTCTCCGCATTTGTAACACTCCACTTCTTATCTCTGACCACCGCCAGACTGTCTTCCTCTGTAACTTTGGGAGGGAAACCTCCTTGGACCGAAATTAGGACCAAACTCTCTAGGCTTGGGTCCAATATCCTGTGTTGTCATTTTGGATTCTAGCAAGTTGAATCTTGCATCTTCTTCCTTCCTTCTCCTATCATGCATCTCCTTCAGAGAGCAAATATCCTCTGTATGGTTCTTCCTAAGACAGTAGGAGCAGAAACCTCCAGGGACTATTGGCTTTCGTGTACATTCAGTGGCTAAATGGCCCGCTTGATAACACTTACCGCACCAAGTATTGGACATGCTAGCGGTATTCACTTTCAGTGTCTGCAACTGCTCTGTAATCACATCCATCAACTCCTTTTTTATATTTGCAACTGAGTTGGATAAATAATCCTTCAAGATTTCTCCTCCAGAGGCACTAGCAGTAGGGTTTTGAGGAGTCTCTGTAATCACTGCATAAACAGGTTGGGCTGATGCAGAGGGGTCTCTATTCTGATTCTGATTTAGAGCTCCTGTTTGAACTGTTGGGGGGCTGTTGGCTCCAGTTGGTAGGGTTTCACTATTGCTGCTGATTTGGCATTGGGGGAATTGTTTGGGACCATTGTTGTTGTGGTTGAACCATCATTTAAGGCATTGATTGTGGCCATTGTGGATTTGGTGCACTATACTGTGATACTGAGGGCATCTGTTGGTAGGGGTAGGGGACAGTCCCTGGGATTGTATTTGGTGGGTACATCATCCCTGGCATCAAAGGAGGTGGGACTCCTCTTCCTGGATTCATCGCTAATCTAGCTTCCACTTCATCGTACAATCTTTCATCTTCTGTTGCAGCTTGCAGTGTGGCTTGTCTTTGCAGCTCCACAAACTTACGGACTTCTGGTTGTAATCCTCTGAGAAACACACCCTTCTGAATGCCATCATCTAGATTATGGTTGGTCCATTTCTTCAAGATGGATTCCATTCACGAGACATAAGCTTCTACTCTTTCTACAGAGGACTAACTTAAATTCATGAACTCCTCTTGCATCCGCTCTTCAAAACCTTCACGCCCGAATTTAGTGAGAAAGGCCAACTTCAAGTCGTCCCATGTGCCAAAAGTTCCTGCTGCTTGTCTCTCATACCACTGAAACACTGCGCCCTTGAAAGTAGCAGGGAATATTGCTAACCAATGCTCAGGGGTTCTAGCATTGTTAGCCACACATGCTACCATAAACTTTGCTACATGAAGATCGGGGTCTTCATTGTACTCTCCCTTAAAAATTGGCAACGGGACTACATTCGCTGGCCTGTCATCAATATTTCCAGGACGGATCTGGCTTGGAAGCGAACCTCCAGCAGGAGGAGGAAGGGCTTGATGTGCCATTGGGACTTCTGTAAAGAGTTCCGCAAGGGCGTCAAATGCGGCTTCTCCTGCTAGCTCGTTCTCGGCTTTGATTCTTGCTTTCTCTCTTCTCACATACCTCTGAAGTCATTCTAGTGCTTGTCTCCTGATGGCATCATTCATGAGGGGGTTGGCTCCACTATGTTGTGAGTGCTCCACAGAGGGATAACAAAAGGCTTCAGTCTCTGGAGGACTCTCTTGCCAACATTTCTTCTACTTCTTCCTTTTCAACGTCTCTGAATTCTGCTTTCATGCCACTACACAGAGGAAGGTATTCAGTTCTGAAGGTGTCAAAATGCATACGTCTAAGCATTGTGGTGGTGCCATCATCATAGTAATGCCAGCTTCTAATGGTTTCAACAATGTATGTTGTAAAGAACACTCTGTCTACCAACTTCCAGTGGGTTTCCAATTGGACAAACAAAAGATTGTCAGAACACCAAGCATCCCACGTATCTTGCTGTTGAGCGTCTACGAACAAGTCGTAGCTCTGTTCCTTCTTATTTTTGTGAACCTCCATAGACCACGACTCCTGAAGCTTCTTAACTATTTCCCACTTGATGATGTCAGGAAATTTTTCAATGAAGGCCAAATCCTCCATTGATACTCATTCTCTCTGTTCTACTTGTGACAAATGCGGGATCTAGAGCATGGCAGTGAGTTATGGTGGATGAAAGGAGAAGTGTGGACTCATGATGGAGAAGACAAAGACACTGTTTGTTACACAAGTGAATTAGGTTCCAAGATTGAGACTTGGACTCATAAACACAATCTTGTGTATGTGGACAATGACATTGACACTTCACTGAAAAGAAAAGAGTACTATCATTGCATTAAGAAAAGGAAGCAAGTACAATGCTTTATAGGAAAGTAGGAAACTGCAGTAGGCACCATTGTGCATATGGGATAGGTTAGCCTGCATATCCTTGACCCTGACGCTCCATACTAAGAGGCTGTTTAGTGAGTAAGATTGCTAATTCTCAACACCCCTCCTCAATCACAACTAGAAAGGCACAAAGTGTGTAGAGGCTGTAATGAGAACCACCTGCAAAGTGTGGGCATACCACAAACATGGCAAAACACCAGAGGCTGTCGCAGAAAAGGCTAAGTGTGGGTACCATAAACATGGTGGACATCCATAGGCTGTAAGAGGGGCCTCACAAAGTGTACCAGGACTGTAATGCCAAGTTACATAAGGAGTTTTACAAAGCTTATGGCAGGAATCATTAGGGCAAGGAAGTACAAGGCTTTTAAAACAGTCTATCAAAGTTATGAGAGTAGAAGGACTGATGAGTCTTGTCCTTCCGATCCTGGTGGTCTTCATCTTCTTCTTCTTCTTCATCTTTTCGTCCATGGTCTTCTTCTTCTTTCACAGCTGCAAGATAGGCCTTTTGGGACCTCTTCCTAGCATGACAGAACTTTTCAGTATGTCCGGTCCTTTTGCAGAAGTCACAGAAGAGTGGTTCCTTTTTACCTTTGTATCTGTTGTTTACATATAACATTTGTTCATCCTTTGAAGTGCTGGGCTCTTCTTTGCTTTTAAGTTTCTTTTCTTCTTCTAACAGTGATGCCTGGATATCAACAAGTTCAGGATTTGGCATGTTGATTAAAGTTGTTGATACATTATTATATTCAGGAGGCAAACTCTTAAGTAGAACACCGATGCAAACATCTTCATCCATTTTAATGTTGATTCCTGCAAGTTGGGTTAGGAGTCCTTCCATGTAATTGAGATGTGTGGCAAGTGATGTGCTGGACGTCATTTCAAGCCTGAAGAACGCAATCAGGAGACCATACTTTGATGATTTAGATTGTGCACCGAACAGGGTGTCAAGTCTTTTCCATGTATCCTGTGAGGTCTCACAGTTATCCACATGGAGGATATAACTGTCGTCTAGCTCCAGTTTGATAATGGCCTGGGCTCTGTCATCATTCTTTTGCCAAGTAATTGCAAGGTCCGCGTCCCGAGGTTTCTTCTCTTTGCCATTTGTGATGGCCCAGAGACCCTTTTTCATCAAGATGAGCTTGATGCGGGTTTGCCAGGTGTGAAACCCGACTCCTTTGAATCGAGCATTTGGAGAGTCTTTTCCCATGTTGAGGTTGCAAGATCAGCAGCAAATCAACACCAAAATTCTGAGATTTTATCAGTAGAAGAGCAGAATACAGTGTGTCAAGAGACACAGTTAGTGACAGTGTGAAAACACACTATGTCAGTGTTGATGTTGAGCTTGATTCTTCTTGTTTGGGATCATTCGATCGTTCTTCAATCTTCTCAGGTCCTTCTCCTCCTTGATTTGATTCTGGGTCAATGGATTAGAGTGATAGAGGCTTGGATTGAGTGTCAGGAGAGAGAAAAATTGAGGAAAAAAAGCTTGAGAAATTTTTGGCTATGGTGGAATTAGGGTTTCTGAGACAGGGGCCTGGTTTTTCTCAGATTGCAGGAGCTATACTTGATCATTTTCAAAAATTTTTACATGCCTAGGAAGCTGACTTCATGGGCTATCAAAGCCCTATGAAAATCGTCAAGATCGCAGGCAGCTCGAACAGATTCGGCGCAGTTCAGGACAGTGATGACGAATTTGTGCAATGTCGGGGTCAGGCCACAGCAATGTGATCGATTTTCGTGCCAGGATGAAGCGCCTTGAGTAGAAGAACAACTCCCTAGAAGAAATCAAGAGCTGAAATGGCCTGGTTGAGAAGTTATTGAAGCTCCAAGTAAGGTAGGTCCTGTCTGGCTATGGCAGACACAAAGCAGAGATTGAGAATTTTCACAATGCTGAGCTTCAGATGGTCAAATGTCTTGGATTGATGTGATACAGGGAAGCTTTGTGAGTTGGAGAATACTTTTCCAGAAGGAAGCTCCAAGAGATTTGACATGTGGAGTGAGATATAAGTAGCTCAATCTGACAGGGTGCTACTGGCTATGGCTGCCATGGAAGCTTCAGTGAGAGTAGAGTTGGGAGATGAAGTCATGAGCTGACATTGAGCTAGATTGAGGTTGAGAGGAATCAAGAGAGGCTGGAGAAGCAATGCCATGCCCAATTGTGCTCTGATACCATGTGACAAATGCGGGATCTAGAGCATGGCAGTGAGTTATGGTGGATGAAAGGAGAAGTGTGGACTCATGATGAAGACAAAGACACTGTTTGTTACACAAGTGAATTAGGTTCCAAGATTGAGACTTGGACTCATAAACACAATCTTGTGTACGTGGAAAATGACATTGACACTTCACTGAAAAGAAAAGAGTACTATCATTGCATTAAGAAAAGGAAGCAAGTACAATGCTTTATAGGAAAGTAGGAAACTGCAGTAGGCACCATTGTGCATATGGGATAGGTTAGCCTGCATATCCTTGACCCTGAAGCTCCATACTAAGAGGCTGTTTAGTGCGTGTGATTGCTGATTCTCAATACTACTCTTTAGTTTTGTGGGAGGAACTTTGCAACTGTGATGCAACTTTCTACAACTTCAGAGGGTAGTGAAAACATACCGTCACAAAGGGACTTCATCAGAATTGCATTGTGCTTTCTCCATTGGGGAATGAATCTTTTGTAGAATGTTGCCTTGGTAATGAAGGCTTGAAATTCTTCAACAGTGGCAGGAACTCTACTATCCATTGATTGACTTCTTTTTCCACAGTGCCACTTCTTCCATTTTTAGCCTCTCTTTGTGCTTGTTGATGGCAGTTCTTCCCCGGTTGTGCACCAAAAACATGGAGCCCCAAGAGAAACACCAAGGAAATAGGGTTTCTACTGCAAGAAAATCTATCTTGTCATCATCAACAAGCTTTTTTATTAGATTTTGTATGATCACAATGAAGAAAAGAACACGAGGCACAACAAATCTTCATGTAACATCATGTAGATCTCCCACAGATTTGATAGAATCAACCATATTCTTCAACATCTTCATAATCTCCATCAATATGACAAAGAACACAAAGAAATACACCATCTTTTAATGGAAATCAATTACATATTATTCATCTTCAATGTCTTCATAGTTCTCTCTCTCAATCTCTCATATACAGTTACACTGTTTTGATAGAATCTGGTGCGCAGATCGGTCGCTGTATACTCACGTAGTGAATCCCGGAAGGTCCCCAAGAACAACGAACTCTACTTTTTTGCACAAGTTACAAGGTAAAAAGCATGAACGACAAGAGCAAGAGACCAATTGGGTTCAATCTCCCTCTATGCCTTGTGTGAGCGCTTCACAAAGCATGTATTTTATGTATATTCCATCTTCATGCTCAATAATAGCCCAATTTACAAAAATATATCAAGCTTTTAGCTTTTGAGTTTGCTTTTACAAAAATAGGAATAAAGCTAATGGACGGTCCCCAAAGAGTCTGGCACGCCCAATACAATGTCCAAATAGAAATAACATATCCGTGCGCATAGGCGCATACAAAATAATGATAAATAATCGATGCCTCAATAGACATAACAAAATATAGGTGTGGCGCCTATCAAAATATAATCCATAGGTCGAATACTCGCTAAACTCCAATGCTTTCCTCCGCCACTGCTGCTATCTCTACACATCAACTGAAGCATTCACAATCGTTAGTAAAATAATACAATTAAACCGACAAAAGTGAATACCTAGCAGTCTTCAGCTACATAAATAAATCAACTGGTTAGAAATAAATCCTAACCTTAATTTATTACGAATGCGTACTCTAAAATCATAAACGTTTATTAATTTAATATGTATTTTGCAGAATCACCCGCTATGGAATCACCCATGTACACACTAAATTAATGAAATGCCCGAAAAGGACAGGCGTCCCCATCAACTTCTCGCACAAAGAATCCACTTTGTGTATGGGCCCCGGTCATCAAAGTTTACGAAATCCACTGTAAAATCTCACGGAATCCATCGTGGCACGGAATCCACCGTAAAATATGCCTCCTGGCATCATACCCCCGGGGTGGGATAGCAATTGACCTCAATTGCTATTAGCTCAATGTGGAGCTAACAGAGTGGGGAAAGCATTTAAGTCTCTTGCGTGCATCCATTGTGCTTCCTCTACAGGATGGTTCTTAAATTTAACTAAATATCTAGAATACCTTTGGCCAGTTCTAGTGGTCATAAAATCAGTGTCTATAATAGCTTCTGGTTCAAGTATTTCAGTCTCTTCCTCTAATAAAGGTGAGTTTTCATAAACAGGGTGTACCAGTAATTGGCCTCTAAATGGTCTCAATAAACTAATGTGAAATGTATTGTGAATTTTCCAATGAGATGGTAATTCTAACTTGAATGCATTATCATTAATTTTATGAATAATTATAAATGGTCCATAGAATCTAGGAGCTAATTTGACAACTAGATGTCTATCTACACTTTGCAGTCTACGTTTTTTCTATTCTCAGCCAAACATAATCATCAACTTTGAAATTCATGGCTTGTCTTTTCTTGTTGGCTTGTTTGGTATATGATTGCTGGGCTTTAGTGATCATATCTTTAACCTCATGAAAAATACTATTATGCATACTAGCAATATCATCAGCACTCTGAATTCTATTAGACAAAGATGCAACAGGTGTAGATAATCTATATCCATAAATGACTTCAAACGGTGCTTTCTTTGTAGATGTGTGCGGTGTATTGTTACATGCAAATTGTAATAAATGCAAATGAGTGTCCCATGTCTGAGGTTTAGAAATAGTATATGCACGTAAAAGATCTAGAATGGTGCTGTTTGTGGCTTCTGTTTGTCCATTAGTTTCTGGATGAAATGCAGATGAGAAATCAATCTTTGTGCCTAGGTTAGCAAATAGAGTAATTCAAAAGTTGTTACAAAATCTAGAATCACGATCTGAAATAATAACTTTTGGCAATCCATGGTTAGAAAAAACAGTTTTCAAAAACAATTGTGCTGCTTGTGATACTGTTAAAGTTTTCTTACATGGAATGAAATATGCTTGTTTACTAAATCTATCTACAACTGTCCAAATCATATCATGGTTAGATTTAGTATTAGGTAAACTAGTAATGAAATCCATAGAAATTTGTTCCCAAGGTTTAGATGGAATAGACAAAGGCATAAGTAATCCATACTGTTTACCATGATGTCTCTTAACTCTTTGACAAATCAAACATTCAGAAACAAAGTTAGATACATCAGCATCCATATGCGGCCAATAAAAATCTTCAGTTAACATACGTAATGTAGATATGATACCTCTATGACCTTGATATGGGGGACAATGAATTTCATTCAAAACAAAAGATCGGAATGGAATTGTAACACACAATCTCTTTTCATAAAACATAAATCCATCATTATATGACAATGAATCAATAGGAATGAAATTATTTTGAACTAATTTATTCCAATCAGAATGAAAAGTAATATCCTGGTGATATGTATCTTTCATAGCAATCAAAGAATCAAAAGATATGACAGAAATATTATGAATGGCATGTCTTCTACTCAATGCATCAGCCAACCACTACATTTTCTTTTCCGGGTCGGTATTGAATGATAGGATGAAAACTTTGAATAAAGGAAGCCCATTTGATATGACGGTCAGAGATTTGAGGTTGGCTAAGTAAATGTCTAATACTTTGCTGATCGGTCTTTATCATAAATTCTGAACCCATTAAGTAGTGTTTCCACTGTCTTAATGCTTGTACAACTGCTAATAGTTCTTTGTCATATGTGGAATATTTCAGCTCAGAGGGTTTCAGCTTACAACTAGAATATGCTATAGGATGATTGTTTTGCATAAGTACGGCTCCTATTCCTGATCCACTAGCATCGGTCACTACTAGAAAGAATGGTCTATTAAAGTCAGGCAACTGTAAAACAGGGGCATTGGTTAATGCATGTTTCAGTAAGTCAAAGGATTTCTGTTGATTTTCGGTCCATTGATAAACAATTCATTTCTTCAGAAGTTTGGTTAATGGTAAAGCAAGTAATGAAAAATTATGTACAAACTTCCTATAGAAACTAGCAAGACCAAGGAATGAGCGTAACTCATGCACGTTTTTAGGTACAGGCCAATTTAATATTGCATCAATTTTCTTAGGATCAACTTTAATTCCATCAGATGATACAATATGACCTAAATACTCAATTTTTGTCTTAAAGAATTCACTCTTTTCAGGATTTGCATACAGTTGATTTTCTTTCAATAACTGAAAAACCAATGACAAATGCTCATGTTCTTTCTCATTTTGACTAAACACCAAAATATCATCAAAGAAAACAATTACACAATACTAATATTTCAAAAAGATACGGTTCATCATTCTACTAAAGGTAGCAGGTGCATTAGTCAATCCAAATGGCATGACTAAAAATTCGTAATGACCAAACTGTGTTCTGAATGTAGTCTTGAATATGTCAGACTTATCTAGCCTCACCTGATGATAACCAGACTTAAGGTCAATTTTACTAAATATAGAAGATCCTTGCAGTTTGTCCATAAGATCATCAACTCTAGGAATAGGATACCTATTCTTTATAGTGATCTTATTTAAAGCTCGATAGTCAATGCACATACGATAGGTATTATTCTTTTTCTTGACTAACAATACAGGTGCACCGAATGGAGAACTGCTAGGTCTAATCAAACCTCTATTTAGTAATTCCTCAACTTGACTCTAGATTTCTTTTTGCTCTATCTGGTTATGCCTATATGGTGCTTTGCAAGGTGGTTGTGTGCCAGGGATCAAATCTATCTTATGGTCTTCTGGACGTGAAGGAGGTAAACCTGGTGGTAGGTCTTCTGCAAAACAATCCTTAAAATATGCAAGAAATTCATTATGCCTAGGGTGCATATGATTTTCCTTTACTTGCAATTCATTCACCCAAATGAGATAGGATTTACTACTCTTGCGTAATGCACGTTTAGCTTGAGTATGCGAAAGCAGTGGAAAAACATTAGATGCATGCATACCATATAATGTAATAGATTTTCCTTGAAAATTAATATTCATTGTGTGTGTGGAATAATCTATATCTGGGTTATACTGGTGTCGCCAAGGCATACCTAAAATAATGTCACTCGATTGTAATGGAACAACTAAAAATTTTCTTCTTTCAGTGTATGAACCAATTTGAATCTCTAAGTCTTGTACTTCCTGTGTACCATTATACCTAGTGCCTAAAAATGCAGCTTTTATGCAATAATGCGTAGGTACAGTCTGTAATTTCAATTCCTTTACCAATTTTGCTGAAATAAAATCATGAGTACTACCGTCATCATGCAAAATAGTCTTTTTCTTTCCATGCACCAAACATTTCATAGTCAATAATGAATGTGGAGTAGGCATACCTGGTAAAGTATCGGAAGTAGTAGTAGTGTCGTCCTCATCTTCAGTGAAATCAGGCATATCCTCATGTTTGTCTTCGTCCATGGCTCCAAGGTAGTTGATATGAGCTGGTGGCTTCTTTGAATGATAATTTGCTACTAAATATCCAGGCTGGT
The DNA here is from genome assembly GCF_053477565.2 of Lygodium microphyllum. NCBI lineage: Eukaryota > Viridiplantae > Streptophyta > Polypodiopsida > Schizaeales > Lygodiaceae > Lygodium > Lygodium microphyllum. Next base: position 135,613,836 of record NC_141137.1, on the reverse strand, counting down.
GGCATTTATAGCATACTATTGGCTTGGCTTTGGTTACATTGTTTGCAATGGCGGAAAGTCTAGGTACATTTGGATTTGGCTGTGGAATAGGCTTAGGATTTGGATTGACATTGGATGGTAATGCAGGTGGTTTTGCTCAATTCTTGCGGAAAGATGATGAAGAGAAACGACCTGGATTAAATATTCTAAAATTGGAATTGAATTGTTTAGATCCATAATTACCATTGGTTTGGAATTGTTGTGGTCGTCTGTCTCTACCGCGTAGCTTATCTTCAGTGTCGTGAGCTAGTGAAATGGCGTCTTCAAGAGTAGCAGGCTTGAACATGTTAACTTCAGCGTAGTAATGCCCAAGGAGTCCAGACATATACTTCCGCTTATGTGTTGCCTCTGGTACATCTTCAAGCATGCGTAGCTGGAGGAGTGCATTCCAAAAACGCTATGTATACTGAGGTATAGGCTCACGATCCCGTTGCTGGAGTAGATCCCATTGCTTGATAGCTTTCTCATGAAATTGCGGTGGAAGGAAATTCTACATGAACTTCTTCTTGAAATCTTCCCAAGTAGCAGGACATTCTATGCTCTTGCGTACTATAGTCCACCAAAGTGATGCTCTATCTACCAAATGATTAGTAACACACTTGATTTTATCTTTTTCTGCATAGGTTTCCTCATGGAAATAGTCATCAAACTGACTAATGAATGCTAGAACAGTCTTTCCTTCTCGTATGCCATTGAAAGTACGAAATTTGAAACTTCGTTTACTTATCTTTGATTCCTTGCGAATGGTTTGAGCTTCAAGAGTGGCGTCGATGGTACGTCGAATCAAATCTTTAGCTTGAGGTTTTTCTTTGTCGGTAGACGCTCTTTGTAATTTTGCCAGTTGTGCTTGCAATGCTTGCCTAGCCCTTCGTTCTTCTTCCAATTGCATCATGATTAAGTCCAACTTTTGCTCCATTGTAGGTTCAGGTAGGTCGTCTTCAATCATCCATATGTGGTTTCGTCATCCTGAAAAACTCAAAAGACCTTTCTCACTCAAAATCAAGTTAGCGGGATGAGTGTAGCTCAAGTTCAGGGATACAAGGCTTATGTGTTTTTGGGTATTTCTTTCTCAATCTTCAGAAATTCTATGATTTTTCCTTCTTCGTATGCTGAAATTGCTTCAGCAAACCTGTGTATGGGTAGAATACCTTCCAACGAACAACTTTGCAGTTCGGAGTTTCTACGCAGGAACAGTCCTTCTAGGAGTTTTGAGCACAAGTTAGTTCTGACTCCAGTTGACTAGTCTGACTTGCAGAGTTGCAAACTTATGTGACTTGCAGAGTTGCAGACTTGCAGAACTTAGCCGACTTAATGAACTTGCAGAACTTGATAACAAATTACTTGCAAAACTTGATTTCTTTGGTGTGGGACCTGGAGTTGTTGACCAGAGATGACTTGCAGGAGTAAGCTTAGTTTGATTAAGCTTAATAGCTTAAGCTTAGTGGGGGGGGGGGGGGGGGGGGGGCTTTTGATCAGAAAACGGCGAATTCGTGGGGGAGGGGGCGTTTTTTTCGCCGTGCGAAAAAATCGGACATACTTCGAGACCAGGCGGATTGATTTTGTGAAGCTTTCGCTTCTAACCAAGCTTATAAGCTTATTATTAAGCTTTTTGAAAGAAGGAATTATGAAAATAATAAGGCTTATCTCTCTGTTTGACAACTTGATGATGGAGATGAAGGAGTGGTCCTCTGCCTGTACAGCCCGGTCCTTCGCGATTTGATGACAGAAACAGGCGTTCTTGATCGCCAGAAGTCTGCCTGTATCGACGGTTCGCGACGAGATTGACCGTAGAGCCCGATCATTCTAGGAGCTCCGCCTTCGCACGAGATGGGTAGCGATTGGAAGCTCTTGATCTCAGCTCCACTCTGATACCACTGGTGCGCAGATCGATCGCTGTATACTCACGTAGTGAATCCCGGAAGGTCCCCAAGAACAATGAACTCTACTTTTTTGCACAAGTTACAAGGTAAAAAGCATGAACGACAAGAGCAAGAGACCAATTGGGTTCAATCTCCCCCCATGCCTTGTGTGAGCGCTTCACAAAGCATGTATTTTATGTATATTTCATCTTCATGCTCAATAATAGCCCAATTTACAAAAATATATCAAGCTTTTAGCTTTTGAGTTTACTTTTACAAAAATAGGAATAAAGCTAATGGACGGTGCCCAAAGAGTCTGGCACGCCCAATACAATGTCCAAATAGAAATAACATATCCATGCGCATAGGCGCATACAAAATAATGATAAATAATCGATGCCTCAATAGACATAACAAAATATAGGCGTGGCGCTTATCAAAATATAATCCATAGGTCGAATACTCGCTAAACTCCAATGCTTTCCTCCGCCACTGCTGCTATCTCTACACATTAACTGAAGCATTCAGAATCGTTAGTAAAATAATACAATTAAACCGACAAAAGTGAATACCTAGCAGTCTTCAGCTACATAAATAAATCAACTAGTTAGAAATAAATCCTAACCTTAATTTATTACGAGTGCGCACTCTAAACTCATAAAGGTTTATTAATTTAATATGTATTTTGCAGAATCACCCGCTATGGAATCACCAGTGTACACACTAAATTAATAAAACGCCCGAAAAGGACAAGCGTCCCCATCAACTTCTCGCACAAAGAATCCACTTTGTGTATGAGCCCTGGTCATCAAAGTTTATGGAATCCACCGTAAAACCTCACGGAATCCACCGTGGCACGGAATCCACTGTGAAATATGCCTCCTGGCATCAGAATTGACTATCTTTGGCTCTCTCTCTCTCTCTCTCTCCATCTCTTGGTCGTGAATACACCTTCCAAAAGGTATGTGTGGTATGAAGGGGCACCAGAGACTTCATAGTGTCCTGTGAGATCTGTCTTCTGTCACTGTCTTCTGTAACCTTCTGTGAATCTTTAGCAATTACTTCTTCACTTCAATTAGCTTGGATAGAGCTTCCATTCATCCTTTCCTAAGACAAAAACACTTCCCAAAATATTCACACATCCATCATAACACTCAAGAGAAACAACAGAGCAGAACCACAGAGCAACAGAAGTACAGAACAACAGAGCTACAAAAGCTTACAGAACTTCACAGAAGATCAACAGAACCCATAAAAATCATAAAAACCAAAACAAAACTAATTCAATCTTTCATAAACCTCTTCACACAACTTCAATCATCTCTCAAAACATTCATTCAACCATCTCTACTACCAAAATAGAAACAAAACAGAAGAAAACAGAAGAAAATCAGACCTTACAGAACCAAACATCCTCATTAAAAACCCTTCAAACTTATCCAAACCTTTCCAAACACTTCAAAATATTTTCAAATTCAAACAATCAGTCATAAAAAACAACCATTTATCATTAAAAACAACAAAAAATCAACCCACAAACCAACATATTTCACACTCAACAGAAAGTACGCTGGAAGAATCTATCCTACTCGTAGAAGGCATAGATGATGAAGAAGTTGTAGAGGCCATAGAAGCAAAAGATCCCCTGCTATTCGAGAGAATGACTCTAGTACCATTTGGACTGGCTAATGGGTCACGTTATATGCAAAACATCCATAAGAAATGGATTAAGAAGAATAAGCCTTCCTTTAGCAATGGTTCTTGCCGCCCTAATACACATTTCTTAAGAGAGATGATGACGATGCACCTTGCCAAACAACCACCAGTCTAACAACCCAAATAAAACTTAGAAGGTTTTTGTTATGTGACGTTCTTGGATGCATCCTTGGAAGATGAGTCCTCAAGCCAAGAAGTAACGCATTCTCAAGCCAAATCCAAGACCGCTCTAATACCCTTTCAGCTTCCTCCCAAGGAGCAAGCTAAGTCTCCAAAGAGGAAGTTCGTTCCAGTGGATCATCAAAAGAGGAGACTAATGCACATATATATTCATGAATAACTTACTTGAGGTGGGAATGCATCCCTGCGCATTCGCTTTGCATACCCTCCTAGAAACCTCCCTATGAGATGATTTGAGCATACCATGCCCTGAATTTGTCCTAACGTGCCCTGAATTTGTCCTAACGGGGTCTCTTCCTCACCCATCAATCTTCTTTTCACCCCGTCTGGGGTTGTTCCTAGACCGTTTGTCTTTATCCTTTGTTTTGCTACTTTTCTATGTGAACACATCCTACGTTCCCCGAACTAAAAATCTAACACTACAACCATATTCCTCCCTTTGACTTGGTCTCTTTTCCTTTTTATAGCCCTCAATTCCAAACCACAAATCATGTGTTATTAATATTGAAAAATTTTCGGCCCCTTTAACGTGTTTCCATGTGAAAGCATCTTTCTCGCTTCTTCTGAATGGTGATCTGATGTGAGAATCTTGCCCTACACCTTCCCCTTTACATTTTTTCTTTTAACTGTCCATTATTCAAATGCAGGGTTGGTCCGTTATTAAATTTTTTGTATTTTTGAGTATTCTCATGTGCAAATTTTGACTCTTTTTCCATGTGCACCAATCCTAAACACCTCAGAATTCAATTTTGATTAGATAGCCTTATCCAGCTTGTTCCCTTGCATAATTTTCCTTTTTTTCCATTGTGTTTTGCTCCCCCAAATTTTTAAAAAAAAGTTTTGTGTGTTTTCGTGCTCATTTTTCCTATTTTTCCATGTGAACACCCCTTAACGCCACTAAAATTGTGTTTTGACCTAATAGCCCTCTCCCATAGGTTTCCTTGACATGTTTCCTTTATGTTGCACTCCGTTCGGATGCACGGATTTTCCCGTATTAATTTTCAACTCCATTTTCATCGGTCTTTTGTTGTTCTTTCCATGCGAACGCGTCCTATCACCCTCGAAACCACTTTCTACCTTACATATCCTGTCTATTACTTCCATGCAAACATTTTTTGTTTTCATTCTTCCTTGTTTTGAATGCCATATTTTTTGTATTAATTTTTATTTCCATTTTTTAGTGTGTTTTGTCCATTTTTTCCATGTGAACGAGACTTATCGAAACCACATTGTGATGTGCCAAGCCAATCCACCACATCATGCTGGATATTTTTCCTTTTGATCGCCCTTCATTTTGACCAACAAATTCGCCAGTATTTATTTCTGTGTGTGTTTGTAGGCCCAATTTTCACATTTTTTCCATGTGAATACCTTTAATTGTCCTTGTACATCCTGTTTCATTTTTCCACTCTCTTCCTCTCGTTTTCCCGCATCTTTTTTATTTTTGTTGTTCGTCCATTTGATGCATATGCCTCGTCAATTGTGTCAGACTTGCCGTTGTAAATTTTTTTAACTCCCCCACTCGTGTTTGTACACGGGACAAGGGGGATTTCTCATTTTTTTGAAAGACAACAACCCGACACCTTTTAAAAAAACACACAAGGAAAAAAAAAAACCCCATTCACCCACCAACCAACCCTTCCCCCCTAACACCCTTTGCGTACCCCCACCATAGTCCCTCCCTCCATCCTCTCCCCCTCCTCCACATCCCCTCCTTGTCTCCTCCTCCTCCTCCTCCTCCCACTCGCCATGCTGCGGTCGCCACCCGCCACCCTTGTGGCCACCAGTTACTTCTTCCCCCCCACTTGGTCCTCCTCCCACTCACCACACTATGGCCGCCACCCACCACCCTTGCGACAGCCACACCACCACCGTGGAGTAGCCCCGCCTTGCCAATGTTGCCACCAAAAACCTCGCCCGCCGTTGTCGTGGTCTCCTCTCGCCATTGCCGTTCCAACAGACGCTCGACACCACCGTCCCAATAGTGCCCTTGGTGTTGGGTGCTGCCTGCCCCGCTTTGTTGCGATCACCCCCTTAAATACAAATAAATTTTTCTATGTATCTATGTTTTAAAAAAACTTTCAAACCAAACCTTAAATACAAATAAATTTTTAGAAAAAACCGCCACACACACCCCTTAAAAACAAAATAAAAATAAAATAAAACCCAAACCAAATACAACATAACACTAATAATATAAACCTACTAACTCCAACTATTTCACCTTACCCCTGCCATTTTTTTTCAAACCCTCCCCTCGTCTCCTTTCCCACTTTCAGCATGTGCCCATCCATTTTTTTCTGCTGTCGCGCATGTGTCCCTTTCCTAAGGTCTTATTTGCGTGTAGGATTTTGAACTTTGTTGCATGTGTTCGTGATCGCAGTCGTTCACGCACGAGGATGCGCGAGTGGTTTTATCGCCGAGTGGAGAGCTTCCACTTGTTCACACCTACTAGTCCACGTCGTCTGTGATCGGGTACCATATTTTCCAAATTTTTCATTTTTGCAAAAATAAACCATAAAAACATTTAAAAATTATCCAGAATCCATAAAAATTCAAATAAAATGAAGAGAGTTACAAAAAATCATACAAAAAAATCTATAATTTTCTAAAAAAGTGAAGTATTTTATCTTAATGCAAAATGCCAATAACAAATAGAAAATATTACAATTTAAAAAAATTCACAAAACTTTAATATGTCATATAAGTTTCATAAAAATTAGAAAAAAACAAAAAATTACAAATGAATTTTCATTATGATTATGATTTGTTAAAAATACATCAAGCTTTAGAAAACATGTTCAAAATAATTTATTTGAAGAGAAAACAACTTCAACAATATGCCATTGTGGAAATTTCTGAAAAGGGATGTTTTAATGCCTTAAAAACAAAACAAATACCAAAGTCCATAAAGATAATTAAAAAAAACAAAAAAAAAAACCAAACCCAACTTACCACACATAATGAAACATTTAGGAAAATCCATTAAAAAAAAGAGAAAACACAACACAACACAAACCCAACCCATAATTACCTACGTGCCAAACCCTTTTGTGTCCTCGTTCCTTTTATATTAGGACTGTTTTTTTGTAACTTCCAGGAGGTCAACTACCACATGGTCGCCTTATTGTTGTGTATAAGGATTTTCCTATTTCTTTTGGATTGTTTAGAAGTGGGATTTTGCACGACAAACCTTGCGGGTGTCCACACGCCGCCACATTTTTTTTCTTTTCCTCCTTCACATGCACCATCACACACAAGTAATTGTAATTAAAAACCAACCAAGCGTTGTACCCAAAAATTTAAGAGAATGCACATCCTAAATTTTAAATTTAAAAAAACGGGATCTTAATTTATAAAAGGAACCCTGCCGTTACACGAGCATTTTGCACCATAAGCCACTTAATTTGGTAAACTTAAAATCCATTCACATGTGCACGCGCTACACACAATTAATTTTAATTAATAATGAACCCCCAAAGTCACACATGCATGCACTTTGCGCCATAGATCATATAAATTTTAGAAATGAATTGCATTTGCAGGGACCCCTAGTCCAATCAAGTCAGTGTAAGTTGGGGTTAGGCTACACAAACGACTCACCATGCATTAACATATTAATTTAATAATGAATTGTGCTTAATTGATCATCTAATAAAATGAGTCATATAGTTTTCACTCACCCACTTCATCGCACCATAGATATATGTCTTATGATTACGGGGATTGGGATTTTTCTTGGTCAAAGATAAAGATCTTGCATGTCTATATTTATTGTGATGGTCAGAGTCTATGGTGGTTTAGTCTTGATTTCTGTATTATGTCTGGGATACGGACTGCGTGGAATTTTATTTCCTTTTGAGTGTATGATTACGGGGTTTGTAGGCGCCTGAATGTATGCATCGCATGAAGCTTTGAGTCGCATATGTGCATAGATCATGTCAATTTTTTCATAGGATGTGAAATGCATGGGGAGGTAAGGTCTAGTCCAATCAATGTGTTGTTATTGCTATTTTTGTTTCCCTTATTATTTATTTCAGTGGTGTTATGTGTGGGCTTTGTAAGAATCCTTCCTCATTTTCCTAGTTGTGTGTGTGTGGATACTCTAGTGTGGTCTAAATGGCATCTTCTTTCACTCCCCCACTTGTGATCCAGTATGTACCATTACTGATTCATGATTATTCTCTTCTTTTGGATGCTCACTATATCCAAAAGGCTGGCCTTCATCTTTTTGTGGCCTTGAAGTTTCCTCCCGTAGATGCAAAGCTCTATTATTCTTTCATGGAGACTTACAAGAAGCTATCATGCTTAGTTTATGACTTGTTTATGGCCGTCCATTTTGTCGATCCCCTATTACTGTCAATGAGGCCTTGTTCCTTCCTTTTGCAGTTTTCCATGTGCCTAATGGTAGCCAATCATTATCCAGTACGAGGATCATTGCCTTATTGTAGAAGGAATCCTCTACTCCTTTGGTAGCACATAAAGTTATCAAGTCTAGTTCAAGAGTATCAATAACACATATTTCCTCTCCTTTATGGAAACAATTATACCAATTCCTCTGAGATATCTTTAAGTCAAGTAAGCATGCTTCAAAGTGTTTGTCTAGAGAACTCTTCGTGGCCTCTGTCAAGATTCTAGAAGGGGTTAATCTTAATTGGATAACCTTTTTGTTGGCCAAGATGGATCAACATTTTCAACGAGTCACAAAAGGTCAACTCAGTAATGTGTCCTATGGAGTTTTTCTATAGAAAATCATTTAGTTGTTGGCATCTCCCCCCAAGTGGCATTCCTCTGTCTGATCCTATTCCACTTCCACAACAATCTCCTTCACTTATTCCTTCTCCTCTTATGGAAGTCAATTCAGATGTAGTGGATGTACCCCCTACTAGAGTCATTCGAAAGAAGCACCACACATAGGGTCCTTCTGATCCTCTACATGTTTCAACCCTTGTGGTACAAATTCTGATCCCTAAAGTGTCTGGTATCTACCTTCCCTCATTCTTGTCTTGTACCAATCTCTTTGCCGCATGATCATCTACTAGATATATACTTGAAACTCTCCCAAGTTGAGCTGGTCATTTTCATGATTGAAGCTTGGTCCTAACATCTAGTTGGTCTCTTTGTCCACTAGGTTGTCAATCAAACTGATAAAATCAAGTAAGGTGCTAAGTCCCTAATCATGTCGGTCTCCTCGCTCTCCAAGAGACATGCTTTTGATACTTGGTAGCCTTGGCTGCACATCTCATATTTAAAGGTCTTCTCCTATTAGTGGGTTCATTCACGTCACTTATCTTGCATATGATTTTCTTATTAGTTCAGCTAGTCCTCAAATTTAAGTGTGCTCAAGCGTTCATGGGGTGCTTCTTTTCATGCAAAGTGCGAAATTAGACATTCTGTTTCCCTAGTGCACTTCAAGTGATTATCCATCCAATGTATGACTGTGATGAAAACAATGTGATGCAACACACTTTTTAGTCAACTCCCTCAGGTGGTGGTCACTCTAACAAGTTTGGTTGGGTCCTTTAAGACATTTGGATAGGTGGCTTGAGAGGCTTTCTTTGAGGTCACTTCGTAGGCCGCTTTGTAGGCAACCGAGTCACGATTTTTGAAGTATGGAGGCTCTATGAGCCGTCCGATGCATCTAGATACCTACTTATCCCTTTTTTGCATGGTGGGCCATCTCGCCAAGATCCTCTTTTCCTATTCTATTTACATTATGCGTTCACCTATTCTCGTCTACTCTTCACAACTTGCACAGGGAGGAGGGAGCTTTGTGCTCTTTTACAAAAATTTGGGGGTACTTTTACATTTTAAAATGCACCTTTGACTTTTAAGGTTACCCTTGATCTTTTGGCCTTTTGTCCTCTTATCCTTCAATCGGGGCCACCTTTTCCACTTTGCTTCACATTTTTAAATTTTCTTGAATTTTCTTTTTCTTCCTTTTTCTCTATCTTGTAGTACTAGGGTTCACATTCTCTCAACCAAGTATGTCAAATGCTATAATTGTCAACGAATTTCCTTTTGGACAATGTTCTATCCCTCACTTTCAAGGACAATGATTCCTTGGATGGAATGTAAAGATTGTTAAAATATGCAGGATCTAGAGCATGGTAGATGAGAAAGCTATGGAGGTTGAAAGAGGAAGAAGAAACTCATGAAGACATTGACCCTAACAAAGAGAAATTGTCACACAAGTGAATAAGGTTCCAAGATTGAGACTCGGACTCATAAACACAATCTTCTATGTGGACAGTGAAATAGACACTTTACTAGAAAGAAAAGAGTACAATCATTGCATTAGAAAAAGAGTGCAAGTACAATTCTTTATAGGAATTGAGTGGGTGGCACTTTCTCCTACTGTGCATATGGGATTCGGTCTAGAGCCCTCAGTGCTCCTTACAAAGGGACTGAAGTAGGTGTGATTGCAAATATCTCAACACCTCTCCTCAATCACAACCAGAAGTACAACGTGTGTAGCGGTTTTAGTGAGATCAACACCTGCAAAGTGTGGGCACACCATAAACATGGCAAAAACTCCATATACTGTTGTAGAAAGGCTAAGCGTGGGTACCACAAACATGATGGACGTCCAAAGACTGTAGCAGGGGCCTCACAAAGTGTACAGAGGCTGTAGTACAAGGCTGCATGAGAAGTTTATAAGTTTATGTCCGAAGCATTAGAGCTAGGAAATACAAGGCTAAAAAAGTCAATCCAAATAGGACTGATGAGGTTCTTGTGGTTTTATTCTTCTTATTCTTCATTTACTCCGTTTTCTTCTTTTTCTTTGACTACAACTTGATAGGCCTTTTGGGACCTTATTTTGGCATGGCAGAACTTCGTGGTGTGTATGGTCCTTTTGCAGAAGTCACAGAAGAGCTAATCCCTCTTGCCTTTTTACCTGTTGCCAACATATAATGCATGTTCATCTCTAGAGGTTCTTGGTTCTTCCTTAGTTTTTAGCTTCTTTTCCTCCTCTAACAATGATACCTGGATATCAACAAGTTCAGGGTTTGGCATGTTGATTAGAGTTGTTGATACATTATTATATTTAGGAGGTAAACTCTTAAGTAGAACACCAATGCAGACATTTTCTTCCATTTTAATGTTGATTCCTACAAGTTGGGTTAGTAGTCCTTCCATGTAATTTAGATGTGTGGCAAGTGATGTGTTGGACTTCATTTCAAGCCTAAAAAACTCAATCAAGAGACCATACTTTGATGACTTAGACTGTGCACCAAACAAAGTGTCAAGTCTCTTCCATGTATCGAAGTGTCACAATTATCCACATGGTGGATATAGCTATCATCTAGCTCTAGTTTGATAATGGCCTGAGCCTTGTCATTGTTCTTTTGCCAAGTGACTACAAGGTCCACATCAAGAGGCTTCTTTTCTTTTCCAATGGTAATGGCCCAGAGGCTCTTCTTCATTAGGATGAGTTTGATGTGGGTCTGCCGCCAGGTGTGAAAAACCCAAATCCTTTGAAGTGAGCAGTTGGAGAGTCTTTTCCCATGTCAGAAGGCTGGAGAAACAACAAAATAACACTAGATTTTAGCAATAGAAAGAGTTGAGCACAAGTGCCAAGAAGCACTTGGTGAGTGTCAATGGACACTATGTCTGTAGCTTCTTCCTTGAATCTTCAACCTTTCAAAAAGTCCTTCAAGATCTTTCAAACCTATGTCTTCATAATTCGAGAATCAATCTGAAACTTTTCAGCAATAGAGTTGAATTTTAATGTGTTAAAAGACACAAACATGGTAGTGTGAAAGCACACTATGTAGGTACTATGCTTGAACTTGATGTTAAGATTAAATGTCTTGTTGCTTGCTTCAACTCTACAAGATTTTCCATCCTTACTGATTTGTTGGTCTAGTTAGGTAGTAATCTTGAGTGGCAAGAGCTTTGGGTATGGAGTCTGGATTAGGGTTTCTGACCCCCACGCCTTGTTTTTTTGCATAATGTGCATTGTTTACTCAATCATTCCAAGAACTTTTTATATGATATTGAAGCTTGATTAATGAGCTTCAAAAGCCCTATGGATTTGGGCAAGATTGCACTTTGTACTCAAGGAAAAAATGACCCAATCAAGACTGTGCATGTTTCAAGCAACGACCACATTTTTGCGCAATGCTGAGCTGAATTGTCATCAATGTTGGAGCATCATGTGCCACCGCAATGTGCCAGAAGCTGAGGAAGATTTCCCTAGAAGACATCATGATGAATGGTGTCCAGTAGTGTGAGATCCATAGGCTCCAAGTTGCCTAGGTACTGTTGGCTATGGAGGCCACATGACTGATCTTGAGAAAAATGACAATGCTGAGTAGTGGATAGGGCAATGTCAAGTTTTGAGGTAATATAGAGAAGCGGCTTCAGTAGATGAACCACCTGTCAAGATTGTGGGAGAGAAGGAAGGAGTCTCACTTGTAGCTTTCTTGCTTGCACAATGGGGGAATACACACAAGGGTGGAGGCTGAAAACAGTTTTTCTCTTCTTAGTTGTGTGTAAGCCAAAAGAACTCTTTTACAAAGAAATAGAAGAACCCTATATATGGGTCTCAAACCAAACTCAACTAACTAAGGTGGCATACTAACTAAGCCACGAACTAGAGTAGATAAGGATAGCTATCATGTAGCTATTATTTATGGGCGGTGTACCAACCGCATCTGCAACTAACACGTCGGTGACATAAATGCACAACGGTCACCCTGGCATATCATGAGTGGAGCTCGATATCTCAACACTCCCCCTCGAGCTCAATCCCAATTCCTGCACACCAAGCAAGTCTCTGAACTTGCACAGCTTCTCTGCGCCCAATGCCTTCGTAAATATGTCAGCTACCTGATCCTCTGTGCTGACATAAACTAGATCAATAAGACCTAGTAAAACCTTCTCCCGCACATAGTGATAATGCACCTCAATGTGCTTTGTTCTAGCATGATAGACTGGGTTATTTTCCAAGTGTATACTACTCATGTTGTCACAATAAATGACAACAGGCCCATCTGTAGCTGATGCATATCATAAAGTAGCTTATGCAACCAAGCTACCTCACATGCAGCCATTGCTGCACCCCTGTACTTAGCCTCTGTGCTCGACAAGGCAACTGTAGGCTGTTTCTTGCTGCTCCAAGTGACTGCAGCACTCCCAAAAGAGAACACATATCCACTGGTAGATCATCTATCAGAAATACTACCAGCCCAATCAGCATCAGTGTATCCATGCAGCTGTATCTGAACCCCAGTCTCATAAAATAGTCCATACTGCAATGTGGACTTCACATACCTGAGTATGCATCTAGCCGCATCCAAATGCGGTTTCCTTGAAGCCTGCATAAACTGACTTACCAATCCAACAGCATAGCTCAAATCTGGCCTGGTAATAGTCATATAAATCAAACTTCCTACAATGCGTCTGTACATAGTAGGGTCTTCCAGAAGCTAACCTGCATTTGTGCTCAGCTTCACATTCTGCTCCAAAGGAACTGAAATAGGCTTACAGCCTGTCATCCCATATTTGGACAGCATGTCCAATCCATAGTGCCTCTGCAAGAGCTGTATCCCACTTGGTGATCTAATCACCTCATTGCCCAAGAAATAATGCAACTCTCCCAAATCCTTCATCTCAAACTTCTGCTTCAATAGCATTTTCATATGAAGGATATATTCATCACTGTCACCTGTCATAATCAAATCATCAACATGAATGACAAGTAGCATAATACCTTTCTCTGTTTTTCTCACATAAAGTGAGAAATCTGCCTTGAAAATCTGAAAGCCAATAGTGACAAGATACTTTCCTATCTTGTCAGACCATGCTCTAGGTGCTTGCTTCAAGCCATACAAGGCTTTCTTCAACCTGCAAACAAACTCAGGATGAACAGCATGCACATAACCTGGTGGCTGCTCCATATAGACCTCTCCTTGCAAATCACCATGCAAGAAGGCATTCTTTACATCCATCTGATGTAAAGACCATCCCTTTGATGCAGCCATAGCAATGACTGCTCTTACGGTTGCCATCCTTGCAACCGGACTGAATGTTTCTTCATAGTCAATGCCATATGTTTGTGCATACCCCTTGACTACTAATCTTGCCTTGTATCTGTTCACAGAACCATCTGCATTGTGCTTCACCTTATAAACCCACTTACAGCCAATTGCATTCTTACCTTTAGGCAAAGGTACTAACTCCCATGTAGCATTTGCTTCCAAGGCATCCATTTCTTCATCCATGGCTTTCTTCCATTTTTCTTTTCCCATGGCTTGCTCAAAAGAAGTGGGTTCTGGTTCCTGTATCACTTTGACCATATATGCATAGTAAATGGCTGTAAATCCATCATATTTCAGCCTATCCACAGGATACCTAGCTCTCGTAGACCTGCGCAAAATAGGTTCACTCCCAGGTGCTCTCAAAACATCCCCGGTCTTCCTTACTCCAGGTGTAACAATAGAAGGAATACCCAACTCATCATCAATGCTCTGTTCTGAGCCACTGGATTCACCATCCACATAAGAGTGACCTGCATTCACATCAAACATAGGTTGATCTACCTTCTCTTTTTCTTTTCGTGATACCTGAATACCACTATCTGCATTGCTTTGAGAAGATTCTCTTGATCTCAATCTGCCTGTCCATGGCGAAGAATGTGAACCACTGCTAGAGGATGCTCCAGGTCCACTAATATTTTGTGACTGCTACTGTGAATTCTGTGCAGCATTACCATTTTGTGCATCTACATCATCAATCACATTTATTGGTTTATACCAGCTACTCATCTCATAAAAAACAACATCTGTGCTCACTGTAAACTTACGAGTAGAAGGGTTATAGCATCTATACCCTTTTTGCTGCAGAGAGTAACCAATAAAGATGCACTTCTCAGCTTTTGGATCCAACTTGGATCTCAACTCATCTGGCACATGTACATAGGCAATGCAACAAAAAATTTTCAAATGAGAAATATCTGGTTTCCTACTAGTATACCTCTCCTCTGGAGTCATCCCATGTATTGCTGCAGTGGGAGTCCTGTTCATTATATAGACTACTGTAGCAACTGCTTCAGCCCAATAAAAATCTGGTAGGTCTTTTTCATTGAGCATGGCACGAGATACCTCTCCAATATGCCTGTTTTTCCTTTCTGCAATTCCATTTTGTTGTGGGGTATGACTGCATGAATATTGTTGCTTTATGCCATGCTCCTGCAGGAACCTTGCAAACTCATTTGAGAGGTACTCTCCCCCTCCATCTGACCTTAGGCATTTTATTTGCAGGCCTGTTTCTTTTTCAACCATAGCTTTAAGAGTTTTGAAATGCCCAAAAACTTCACTTTTCTTTTTCATAAAATATACCCAAACTTTTCTGCTATAGTCATCAATAAAAGTGACAAAATAATGACAGCCTCCAAGAGATGCAGCTTTAGTAGTCCACACATCAGAGTGGATTAATTCCAATGGCTTCTCACTCTCTTGAACATGTATAAAATTCTTTAAAAATTAATAACTCATGAGTCCTTGCTTAGAATTGAGGGCCATAAAAAGAAAAAGTGGTAAATTCAAAGGGATAAATATGGCTGTAGGGTTAGATTGCAATTTCAGTGAGCTTAAGGTGTGTTCACATAGAGGAGCAACAAAAGGATACAACAACCAATAGGGCAAGAGAAGACCATGGGAATGGGTTAGAACAGGGTGGGTGGGTGAAGAAGGGACCTCAATAGAGCATAAGGAAAATAGGGTATCATGTAAGGATTAATTGATAGAATATTCATGAATGTATGCAACTAAGATGTGTAAGGATGTGTCCCCACACTTAAGACGTGAATAGATCAGGTTGACTAATTAACAGGGGCCTAGCATTTGACCACGACTTGTACATGTATGTGCCCACACTTAAATATGGCATACACATAAATAAATGCAAGAGATAGGGTTAGAAACACTCATCACATCTAGTTGGTCGAATGGAGATTGCTGTGGTGGACACGTTGCACTAGGGAGTCTTCAAGCAATAGGCACCCTTCCTTCATGGTTTTTTAGAAGTAGATGCACAATGGCACGACAACGGGATGGTATGCACTCATACCACATTAGAGTGACAATAGGGTTTGTGGGAGAAACATGGAGTATGTGGAAAATATTGAAAGAAGAAAAGCCTCAAAAGAAAAGTTAAGAATGATGAATATTGAATCATATTGAAGAAATCATACTAATACAGTGGAGCAAAGCTCTAAGATGAGTACACTATCTTGACTAATCAAGAAACAACACTTGAAGGGAACAAAATGTAGTCCTTCAGACACTATGATATCAAAGTAGATTATATAGAGGAAAGGACAACTAGTTGTAGAGGGAGAAAAATGCAATTCTCAAGGTCTTTCATAGTGGAGATGAGCAATCACCACATTGTCATGCCGTTATGCAAACATAGTGTGCAAAACACTAGAGTGCATCATCGTCCAACTTTCTTATTAATCTAGAGTGGCAATGTCATATTAGTCATTAGTGTTAGGGTCCATAGTATGGATTGTTCCAAAATACAGGATTTTTGGATAAGTTTAGTCTATTTTTCGTATTTTGGATATTATTTCTTGTAAATATTCTAAAAAGGTGTAGAAAACTTCTAGGTGACATGCAAAAAGCAAGTGGCCTTTCAGTCAGTTTTGGGAGATCTAATGCGAAAAGAAAGAAGTTTTGAATTTGAGCTACATGTGATGGCAATTTTGAAGTAGCAAACAACATTCCAAATGGGAAGAAGAAGAAAGAGTGATTTGGGAGAATTCTGAGCAAGTTTTTTGCAATTTCACCCCCCTTTCAAAGTCAACGAAACCATGAGATTTGCCATTTGAGCACCACAAAGAAGAAGCTAGTATTTGGTGTGCATTTTTTGTCTACTAGGGAGCTCCAAGAGATCTAATGTTTGGAGATCGATTCCAAGTAGTCCCAAACAAGGATTTTTCTTATCTTCTTAGGTTCTATAAATATATAGTGCTTTCAATCATTGAACTTTTCCTTTATCTTGTGTACCTTCTACCAATTCTTTTTCTTCTCTTATATCTCCTATTCTCTACTTCCTTCTCCCTCTAATCCCTGGTGGGGATGCAACCTTTTGACTAAAACCCCTTCAACTAAAATTGGTGAACTTGATGTGAAAGGTCATTGAAAGGAAAGATAGGATGGGAGACCCTTCCAATGTAATTTCTAATTATGTTTCGTAGTAGTTAGTGCAAAATATGAAGATGCTTATGTAGGTACAATAACAACAAGTGATGTAGGCTTCTGCTCAAACAGAAACTATTGTGATGAATACTATGCAGGTAGTAGAGTGTGAGATGAATTTTTTTAATGGCATGAATGTATTTGCATATTTTCATACCTATGCTCAAAAGATTGAGTTCTTTGGGGTGGTCACTTGCATGGAGCTAGTGTTTTGTATGGGTCATTGTACACTAATTGAATGCTTGAGTTACTGAATTGTACATGCATTGGATATCTTTCAAGATGACACTTAGGGAAGAAATTTACATTGATGAAACTAGTTTAATTACCCGCAAGACTTTCCAAGAATGGGTTCTACAACCCAATAAGGGTCTTGAAATAGGAAACTCTTGTAAATGAGAAAATTGAATTGTTTCTACAAGCAAAAAATCTTGAGCTTCAAGAGAATCTTGATGATTTGTTAAGGATGTTGTTATTGCACTGGTAAAAAAGCATAGAAGAAGAGAAAGATGATGCACACTTTTGCTCAAACAAAAACTATTGTGATGAATGCTCTGCAAGTAGTAGAGCATGAGATGAAGTTGTTTAATGGCAGAAATGTATGTGCATATTTACATAGCTATGCTCAAAATATATAGTTCTTTGGGGTGGCTCAACTTGCATGGAGCGAGTGTTTTGTACATGTCACTATACATGATTGAAAGCCCAAGTTACTGAGTTGTACATGCAGGATGCTCATTGGATAGCTTTCAAGAAGATAGTCAAGGAAGAATTTTAAATTGAAGATACCAATTTGATTACTCGCAAGACTTTCCATGAGTGGGTTCTACAAACCAATAAGGATCTTGTAGCTACAAAGTTATTAAGAGAATTTGAACATTGGTTTGAGCAGTTAGATCTTGCAAAAAATGAAGGTCTTGAAGGTAAAAAAAATTGAATTATTCTACAAGCAAAAAATCTCCAGCTTTTATGGCTAACCTTGTGGTTGCACCTGTTGTTCCCACTATTAGGAAAGATGTATTAGATGAATTGGTTGAAGGCATGTCGGATCTTCAGTTGAAGGTTGGAAAATTAGATGAGAAAGGACAAGAGGAAAGGGGACACACAACAACCCTTAAGCTAGGGAAAATATGTATGTGGTGTGATAATTTGCAGCATGAAAGGAAAGATTGTGTTGCTTATCAGGAGGCCTTCACACAATAGCTCATCTTTTGGAAATATGGCAAGATCCATGCATAAGAAACGGGATTGCCTTTTGCTTTGAATTGTGGAAAGGGAGGTATACAAAAAATGTTGGAAGACTTGGATGTTTGAAATGCTCATGTAGTTGTATATGCTTCTACTTATGGTCTAAAGTTTGATAGAATGCATGGCCAAGTGATGGTTGGTCTAAAGGCTGCAATATGCTCATGCAGTAGTATATGCTTCTACTTTTGGTCTACAGTTGGATAGAATGCCTCACCAAGGTCTGAAGGCTGTAATATGGACACATGTTTTGCATGCAATCGAAAATAGAAAAGTTATTGATAGTGAAATGTCTCATGTAGGGCAAGACATTCATGACATAACTAGCTGGGAATCACCGGTAGATGCATTTTTAGTGTATGTATATTTAGCAAAGGTGCAAAACATGGATGTACTTGTGAAAGAGAATCAAAAGAGAGATGAATATAATGCAGAGATATCTAAGAGCGTGACAAGAAGAAGTGTGGATCAACCTAAAGCTGCAAATTAGTCACCTTCGAAGCATGTTATGGAAGAGGCTGGTTAGGAGTAGAAATAAGAAAGCAAACAAGAGGGCAAAAAGGAGGGCAAGCTCTTGAGATATAAGCCACAGTCTAATATTGAGACATCCCCACGGATCTCAAGAAGATTTTTGAAGAATTTTTTTTAAATAATCGGGTGGAATTCACCTTGGGAGAGGTGCTTTTCATTGCCAAGTAGACGTTCATAACGAAATCATTTACATAATTAAGAGGAAGATTCAATTTCTTGTTGATACCACTTGTGCACTATTGCAATTTGAAGAGAAAATAGATCCATTGGACATTCGAGCTAGAATATGAGAATGATGTAAGTGTTGGTTTATCTATGCAGCAAGACGTTGCTTATCAGTGGGGACATCATGTAGAAAAGAGAAGAAAGTGGTCGAAACTGCATTGTCTTGTAGCAATATGCATGGTGGAGTAAGGGAGATGCAAAAATATGGGGAAGAGACTCTAAGATTTATTCCTTTGAGTCATTACACAAAGAAATCACTAGGCAAGGGCTACCACTGAAATGGTAGTGAAAATAGGGAAGCATGAAACTCTTTGTGTTACCTTGCTTGACCATGGGTCCAAGATTCATGTCATTGAGCATGAATTGTATGAAAATGGTGCATGGCCTATGGACACTAATCATGGTTGGTGTATGAGGGTTGTAAATAATTCTTCATGGGATGTTTATGTTGCATGTCCTAATGTAAAAGTAATAATTGGTGATGTACAAGAAGAGCAATACTTCTTTGTGCAAGATAGTTCCTCATATGTAGTGATTTTTGGAGAGCCCGATATTACATGAGTGCATTTGGAAACAAAGGTGCTTGATGATGGTTCTCCTTATGCAAGAATTAGAAGCAAGGATGGGAGGAAAGCAGTCAAATTTCTTATGGTTTGTGTTAATCATCCTAGGAATCCAGATAACATGCTTCGAGAGTTTCCTTTGCCTCCAAATGCAAGAGAATTCAAAGACCTAGATTTTCATTGAGTATTGCTATAATACAGGGCTACATTAGTGCTATTTAGAGGATATACTCGCCTCTTGATGGAATGAATCATGTATTTACTATTGGTTATTCTTAGTTTATAACAAATAGATCATGTTGGTTTAAGCCTATGGAAGCTACGTGCAAGGTTGGATGCATATCTATGAGATGGGCTACTAAGAAATTGAGAGCATTGGGGTTGTTAGCTAAAGATGAAGGCATTTCAGGCCTTTTTTATGGGCTAAATATTACTAACACTATGCTTGAAATTTCAGCAACTACAAATGTAGAAAATGAGACTAAAATTAGAGTATAATCAATATGTTCTTTGGACATGTATGATGTTATAGCATCATTTGCTCAATAGGAAGGACCACAATGGTTTGAAGAAATTGTGGAGAAAAAGTGTAAAATGTTGATAAAAAGGTGAATCTAGTTCCTTTACTGCTTCCACCAGACAGTGAGGATCTGTATGAGAAGGTGTCAAGGCAGCCAAGTTTACAAGATTCTAAAGATATAGGTCATCAGTTTATAGTTAAACATTACAGGAATTGAAAGTTGGTACAAAAGGGTTCCTTTTGCCAGCTGAAAGAGGCTATTTTATGTAGATGTTGCTTAGACATGGGCAAGCATTTGTATTTCATCCAACTGGTTCTATGGATTCAAATGTTGTCTCTCCTATGGTAATATTTATTATGCCACATTTACCATAGAACTTGAGGCCTATTTGAGTGGCTAAAGCTTAATTTCCAAAGCTAATGAATTTTCTAAATGAAAAGATTCACATCATGAAGGTAGAGTCCTCTTCATCCCCATACTCAAATGGTTGGTTTACTGTGCCAAAAAAGAATAGGACTTTGAGATTTATTCAATACCACGGGGGATTCACTAGTAGTAATAAGGAGACGTCACCTACGTGCAAGAAATATATGAAAATACCCCTTATCTAACCCCTATTTATGGGACCTCACCTTATAAAATGTACCTTCCTTCCCTTAAATAACCCCTTCCCTTACACTCACATGGTACCATATGGTAAACCCTAGTGGACCCTCTAGGTTCAATACATGCAACCGATCAAAAAAGTGACCATGTAAAATGTTGGTGCAAGTCCTGTGGTTGATAAATTTGCATGCGATTTTACAGGTAGAGTGATCTATTCTTTGGGTGATCTTTACTTGGGGTATGATCACTTTCAGCTTGTAGTTGAGAGCATAGATATCACAACTATGAAGACTCCCTTAGGGTTAGTATGGATGTGTGTACTCTCTTGCAGGGTGCAAGGAACTCAATGGCACACATGGCAAATGCTATGAATAGGGTACTCAAGGACTTTATACCAAAATTGACAATGCCCTTCTTGGACGATGTTCCAATCAAAGGGTATGCAATGTGAAAAGAATGAAGAGTTTGCGCCTGTTTTTTGGATAGCCACACAGTCAGCCACTTCAGCTCCAGCTCCAGCTTGGCATCAAGCACTTGTTCGGGCTCCATTTTGGGCTTCTTGAACATGTATTGATGCTTGGCATTGATCCTCTGAGATAATGCATTGGTTGGTGGATGACAACAGTGTTTCGGGACTATTATAAATAGTCCACAGACATTTGATGCTAGTGCTACATTCACAGTTTATGCCTATGCTTGTTTGGGCATGACTACATAACCGGTTTGATGGCCATTGCATCCCGATTGATTGGGGGATTGAAGCTACATGTCATGCTATGATTTTGGCCTGATTGTAGGCTGGAAATACACCATTTATAACAATAAATGCATGCTGAATACTCTTGGGCTGAAGCTATCCTTTATGGTTTGACATATGCCTATTGGTTTCGTATGTATGTCTTGGGTTATGCTACGATGTATTGATCATCGAGGGACGACTTCGAGCTTGTCATTGGATCCAGATGCTTTTGGAAGCTTGAGCTTATTTCAGCCCGCACTTATTGACATCGGTCTATGATTTGACAATGGTCAGTGCTTTGACAATTATATATTGTTTGGGTACATGCTTACCCGACGCCTATAGCTTGATGCATTTGTCTTGGCACAGTGTACCATGTACTTGTTCAACTTTAGTGCTCTCTAAAGACTTGGCTTGGATTCTCATTTTCTATTCTGAAATCTTTTATTGGATGTCATTTTGGTTGTTAGAGATTTTTTATTGGGATGTATGTCTTACTCATGGATGCTACCTATAGTTGCTTTGTAGCCATCATGCTCTTGGGATGCTATTGAGGCATTGTCTTGGTTACCTATCTTTGGTACTTTGACTTGGTTTGATTGAGTTGTTGAGCTTGTTTATCTGCTTTTTGTGCCAGTGGGAGCATCTTGTATGCTTGACCGACACTGAGCAGGAGGTTTATGCTATTTTGAGCATTTTGCAGATAATTGAGACTTTGGGATCTCCTACACTTAAATGTTGCATGGTTCATGCACTGATATCTTGGAGTTGCTTTTGACCTGAGCTTGGGATTTGCACTCTTGTGAGCATACACCTATTGCTGTTAGGTCTTGCCAGTGTTATGTTTACTTTGCCCTATTGTCCAGGGGGTATGCCTACTCACACTGACTGATGCTTTGGTGACATATTTTGGTGTTTGCTCAGGGTCTTGATGATTGTTTGTGCTAATTTATGCCCGTTTATGGCTGGTCATGTCTTGGTTGTCATTTCTTGACTTGGTGCAGTGATTTGGTTAGCCATTGCCTCTCACAGTACCCTGCTGTCATTTATTACAGCAAGCATATAACTCTGGACTAACATGGATTTTTCATGCTGAAATATTCTAAAATGATGTACTTTCACTAGTACTTGGTAGGTAGCAGCTTTGGTTACACTGTTCTCGCCATTTTCTCTCGATTTTGAAGATTTTTTTGTCATTTTCTGTAGTAAAGAGCAAGCAATTTTGAACTATCTACAGTCTTCCAGCCTGCATTATGGCGATTTCGTCCATTGATCATGCTATTTCAACATCACTAAGCTTGATGGTACGAATTACTCTTAT
The DNA here is from genome assembly GCF_053477565.2 of Lygodium microphyllum. NCBI lineage: Eukaryota > Viridiplantae > Streptophyta > Polypodiopsida > Schizaeales > Lygodiaceae > Lygodium > Lygodium microphyllum. Next base: position 135,591,083 of record NC_141137.1, on the reverse strand, counting down.
TGGAAGAGCCAGATTTGGCAGGTGTTGGTACAGAAATCGCAGATCAAACCATTGAGGTTGAGCGGGCATCCGCCTGCAACTATGCCAGATAAGGAATGGCTTGAGCTTGATGAGTTATGCAAATCCAGTATTGTATTATCTCTCACAAAATAGGCTCATTACAATGTATTTGAGGAAGAACAGAGTGCATGGTAGTTGTGGGATAAAATCAAGAATCTCTTTGACAAGAAAAGTCCAGCGAGTTAGATGTATTGGCTGAAGCAGCTTATGGATTTGCGCATGAAGGAGAATGTGAGTATGTCTGCTCACTTGAGCCAATTCCATGCTATACTCAAGAACTTGACTTTGCAGGACATCACTTTTGCAGAGGATGTCACTCCTTTTTTCTTGCTTAGTACTCTTAATGAGTCATGGGATGTATTCCGCACTCCATTATGTGCCTCTACTACTACCTTGAAATTATCTAATGTTAAGAGTGCTCTTCTGTAGGAAGAGGTTAACCGTAAGAATTTTCATGCCTCTCGTGTGTCCAATGCTATGACAGTTGGAGGCAGGAATGATGGATATGGAAATCATGGCAGTGGCAGTGACCATGGACGGGATTCTAAGAAATCTCGGTCCAAGTCTCGTGGGAAGTCACATAGCAAATCCCGTGGTAGGAATGCAGATGTTGTCACCATTGTGGGAAAAGGGCCATATTAGGCCACAATATCATGAACTGTGCAATGAAAGGTGCAAAGATAAGGGGAAAGACAAAGTGCAGGATAAGTCTTCTGATCGCAGCATAGTGCTTGCAAAGTCCAGTGTTAAAATTCTGGCAGCAACTTTGTTATGCAAGATGTACGCCATGTACGTGCTTTGACATGTAGTCTCATGTCAGTTGGACAGCTTGATAACGCAGGTTATCATGTATCTTTTGGAGACTCTGCATGGAAGATCACTCGTGGCAAACTTGTGATTGCGAGAGGTGCCAAGGCTGGCAGCCTCTATCCCTTGATTGTATCCGCTTCTTCCCTTGATCATGTTTTGTTTGTGGGTTCTGTCCCACATGTATCTCTTTGGCATGCTCGTTTGGGCCATATGTCTTTGAAGGGAATGAAAATACTCTCTGGTTTGCAGTACTTACCGCCCCTTGATTATGCATGTTTTGATTCATCTGAGCATTGTCTTTATGGCAGGCAAACTAGGTCTACGCATAAGAAATCTGGTAGGCCACGCATGAGTGATCCCTTGGCATTGGTACATTCGGATGTCTATGGGCCCATGCCTTGTCAGTCTATGGGTGGTGCAAAGTATTTTGTTACTTTCATAGATGAGTTTTCATGAAAATTTTGGGCTTATCCCATTAAGCTGAAATCCGATGTCTTGGCTGTGTTTCAGAGATGGCTTGCATTGGTTGAGAACCAGTCTGGGTATAGGCTCAAATGCCTAAGGACAGATAATGGGGGTGAGTATGTCTCACGTGCTTTTGAGTAGTTATGTGATGAGAGGGGGTATTAAGCATCAGTTGACCCCCCCTCAACCCCCCCAGAATGGTTTGGCTGAGCGGATGAATAGAACCATCCAAGAGCATGTACGTAGTATGCTTAGCCATGCAGGCCTACCACAGAGCTTTTGGGCTAAGGCAGTCAGTATAGTTGTGCATGTCATAAACAGATCACCTTCTAGTGGTTTGGATTTCGAGGTTGCAGAGGAGGTATGGACTGGAAAACCTCCCTCTTATGTGCATCTCTGTGTCTTTGGATGTGAGGCATTTTGCCATGTGCCCAGGGACAAGAGAAGTAAGCTGGATCCTAAGAGTGTCAAATGCATTTTCCTTGGTTATGGAGATGCAGGCAAGATGGGTTCCCGTCTTTGGGATCCGCAAGCGCGGAAAGTCATCCGTAGTCATGATGTAGTCTTCCATGAAGACAAGATGCATAGGTAGCCTAAGAGAGTTGTTGAGATCCGCAGGGTCATATTTCAGGAGGAGCCGAGAGCTCCCGCACACAGCGAGTTGGACAGCCTACAGCTAGAGCAGATGCTCATGGTCAGGGTGTTGGTCAGGCAGCTAGACAGGCAATAGAGTAGCCTGTCGTGAGATGGTCTACTAGCAACAGACGTCCACCTAATAGATTTTAGCCCCTCGATGCATTATGTATTGGTTATAGATGCATGAGAGCCTTTCACTTATGATGAGGCTATGCGCAGGGGTGACAGTCACTCCTAGGAGAGGGCTATGTAGTCTGAGATAGACTCCTTGCATAAGAATGACACTTGGGATTTGGTTTCCTTGCCTACGGGCAATAAGGCTTTACCATGCAAGTGGGTGTACAAGCTGAAAAGTACCCTTGGACACCCCAAGCCGGTATACAAGGCTATATTGGTAGCAAAGGGTTTTAAGTAGGAGCATGGTGTGGACTTTGATGAGGTCTTTTATTCTGTGGTTAAGATGACCACCCTGCGCTTAGTCTTAGCTTTGGTTGCTCAGTTTGACTTGGATTTATGCCAGATGGACGTCAAGATGGCTTTCTTACATGAGGACTTGCATGATGAGATTTATATGGAGCAGCGTAAGTGCTTTGCAAAACCTGGCAGGGAGCACCTAGTGTGCAAATTGAAGAAAAGTCTTTATGGCTTGAAGCAGGCACCTAGGGAGTGGTATCATAAGTTTGATGCCTTTATGCAGTCATCGGGCTACAACAGGAGTGCTATGGATCCGTGTCTTTACAGAAGAAAGCCCGTGATCGTTCTTTATTGATTTTGGTACTCTATGTGGATGATATGCTGATAACAGGGAAAGCTCATGATGAGCTAGATGCTCTTAAGGCTCAGCTCAAGAAGAGCTTTGAGATGAAAGATTTGGGACAGGCCTCTCACATACTTGGTATGCGTATTAGATGCAACAGGCATCAGGGACTCCTCTACTTGTCACAAAGGAAGTACATTCATAAAGTCCTTGAGCGCTTCCGCATGTAGGACGTAAAGCCTATTGGCTGTCCACCATTGCCTTCTTATGTGAAAGTATCACAGGCTAATTGTCCGCAGAAAAATGAGTAGAGGGCCAAGATGGCCAAGATTCCCTATGCAATATCCATAGTGGGCAGTCTTATGTATGCCATGATTGCCACTCATCTAGATATTGCCTTTGCAGTTGGTGTTGTGGCACGCTATATGGCTATACCTGGCGAGAAGCATTGGGATGCCTTGAAGGGTATCATGAGATACTTGAAGGGCATTGTAGATATGTGCATATACTATGGCAACCAGGATACAAAATTCCTGGGGTACACTGACTCTGATTATGCAGGACATGCAGATAGTAGGAAGTCCACTTCCGGCTATGTATTCACCTATGCTGGAGATGCTGTTTCTTGGATGTCCAGGGTGCAGAAATGCATGGCCCATTCTACTACAGAGGCCGAGTATGTTGCAGCCACTAAGACTTGCAAGGAGGCCATTTGGTTGGGTTGTTTGGTTGCTGACCTTAGTATTGATGCTATCCCTACACTGCATTCGGATTCTATGAGTGCTATTCAATTAGCCAAGAATCCGATCTTCCATGCGAAGACAAAACACATTGAGGTGAGGTATCACTTCATATGTGGGGCCGTTGAGGACAAGTCTATTGATCTTGTCAAGATCTTGATTGACTAGAATCCTGCAGATCTGCTCATGAAAAGCCTCTCTATAGAGCGCTTTGCCTTCCTCAGGAGGTTGATGAGTGTGGGATGAGATGACGTCTTTCCTCATCCTGTTGTACATGTGTACATGTTGTACTATCTTTCTTATTTTTTCTTTTCACTCCTCACTAGGGCAGATTCACGAGAAATGGAAACTCCAACTGTCACAATGTGTCACACTAACTGTCGAGATACACATTGTGTACAAGAGCAAGAAAGAGAAAGACGAGAAATGGAAACTCCAACTGTCACAATGTTGTACAATGTGTACATGTGTATCTCGAGTGCATGGAAAGATGAGATGACCTCCGCCTAGCCGCCCATGTATTACTACACTAACAGTCACCGCCACTGCACATTGCAGGTGGCGGACGCCCATCACCATCACTTTATTCTTTATTCTTTTAGTGACAGTTTGAATAAAGGAAGGCCCGCTGACACATTGTCACAGTTGGAGTTTCCATTTCTCGTCTTTCTCTTTCTTGCTCTTGCTCTCCCGTCATAGCTCTCGAGTGCAAGCTTTGATCCTTTTCACCTTTCAAAGAAGATGTCTTTTTTGCAGTTGAAATTAATATTTTGATTTGTGAAACTGAATTGACAACCATTGTAACTATAGGTATAGCTCTTATGAATGCAATGACAATATAAATGCTGAAAATACATTAGCTAGTTTATCAAGTACAAGTTTTGTGAGAGTGAATTTAGTTATGCAAGGAGTTTCTATAGCACTAACAAACGCTTGGACGATAAAGAGAAAACACTTTAGATGTTAGTAATGTTTCTGGAAGAAAAATATGCAAGAGAGTGGCTGAGAATTGGTCAATGCATCATCACGTGAACAAAGAGAGACAAGTGGTTGGATGAGGAGTTTAAGAAGATCAAGAGGAAAGACTATGGGTTTTTGTTAAAAGATGAGTACTTGTGGAAACGTGCTAAGAAGAAATAGGGTATGCCATTGTGAATTCTGGGTAATAGAGCTTCACAAGTAAGTATTATGTAAGAATTTCATGAAATCTTATGGGCTAGCCATGTTAGAAAGACTGATCTAGAGTATGGCTATGGTAGATGAAAAAGAAAGAGAAAACTCATGATTATATTGAATATAGTTAATGATTGTCACACAAGTGAATTAGGTTCCAAGATGGAAGCTTGGACTCATAAACACAATGTTAACACTAACACTTGAGGGAAAGGACAAAAGTACTATGACATTGCCATCAAATAATAGTCAAGTACAATGCTTTATAGCTTTAGGATAGGTAGCACTTTCCACCACTGTGCTTATGGGATTGAGTTAGCATGCATATCCTTAGCTCAACCGCTCCATACAAAGGGGCTACACTAGGTGTAATTGCCTAATTCTCAACAAGCCATAGAGGTGTTTGAGATACTTTTCCAAAGATCAAAGAAAGATATTGGTGGCAGGACATGTATAAGGATGTTGCTCACTTTGTGAAAACATGTATGACATGTCAAATATATTCATCTGTGAGACATCGGGATAGATTGTAGCCCACATATCCTCATGAAGTCTTGACTAATCAAGTGGAAGGGAGAGCTCTATATACCAAGTCAATAAATGTAGTGCGTACTTTTCTCTTAGAAGTGATATTTTGTCGGTATGGTTGTGTGGGAAACATTACAATAGATAGGAGTGAACTAGATGTAGATAAAGCCCATGTTATCTGTGCACAATTGGGGATAAATCTTGCTTTATCTTCAGTTTATAACCTTGACTCAAAATCTAGTGACAATTAGGACTTTCACACATATAGGAGGATATGCAGATTTAGAGGGGATGGATGCCGTGCTACTATGTGGACATGGTGTGAAAAACCTTGGAATGCATAATCGTTCAGCTTTCTTCTTAATATAGAGAGTCAATGTCATATTAGTCATTAGTATTAGTGTCCATAGTATGGATAGTTTCAAAATACAAGATTTTTGGACTAGTCTATTTTTTATATTTTAGATATTGTTTATTATAAATATCCTAAAAAGATATAGAAAACTTCTAGAATAGGGTGACATGCAAAAAGCAAGTGGCTTTTAAACTAGTTTGGGAGATCTCATGCAAAAAGAAGGGGCTTTCAAATTTGTGCAGGCGCAATCACAGTTTTCAAGTGGTAAACACACACAAAAAACTACCTGAAGCTCCTTTTGCTAGACAAAAAACACATACCAAGGAGCTCCAAGAGATATAATGCTTAGATATTGCTTTCAAGTAGTTCAAAATAATGATTTTATTTATCTTCTTAGGTTTTGTCAATACATAGTGCTTTGAATAATTGAGCTTTGTTTTTACCTTGTGTATCTCTTTTCTATTCTTTTTTTTCTCCTCTATCTCCTATTCTCTACTTCCTTCTCCCTTTGACCCCCGGTTAATACGACATTTTGACTAAAACTCCTCCAACAACATGCTCTATGAGAGGAGCAAAATAGCTACACAACTTGCTATGAGAGAAAATACAACTGTAGGAGGTTTTGCTACAAGAAAACACAAATATGCATGGCTAAGAACTACGAAAGGGAGCCACAAGTGAAGCTAGTAAGGGGCATGTTAGGAAAACACAAATATTTCTAGGCTAAATATGAAAATGCAGATGCTCATGATATAATTGCAAGTGAATTGTAGTCTTAAACAATGTGTTAGACTAGGTGATAGGTAGCTAATGATGGCAGTGTCATGCCACTACACAGACACAGTGTGAAAATCCATGGAGTTCATCATCATTCGACTTTCTTATTAATCTAGGGAGTCAATGTCATATTAGTAATTAGTCTTAGTGTCCATAGTATGGATAGTTCCAAAATATGGGATTTTTAGACAAGTTTATTCTATTTCTTATATTTTTGATATTATTTCTTGTAAATTTTCTAAAAATGTAAAGAAAATATCTAGAATAGGGTGACATACAAAAAATCAAGTCCCTTTTTAGCTATTTTGGGAGATCTCATGCAAAAAGAAGGGCTTCCAAATTTGTGCGATGTGCGACACAACAAATAGCACTCAAGACAAAAAGGAGAAGAAACAATCATCAATGAGAATTCTGAGCAGGTATCTTAAGTTTTACTCCCCTTTTAGAGCCAACAAAAACATCAAATTTGTCATCTAAGCAGTAGAGAAGAAACTAGTGTTTGGTGTACATTTTTGGTCTATGAAAGAGCTCCAAGAGATCTAATGCTTAGAGATTGCTTCCGAGTAGTCCCAGAGAAGGATTTTGTTTATCTTCTCAAGTTCTATCAATACGTTGTGCTTTGAATAATTGAGCTTTTTCTTTATCTTGTGTACCTTCTATTAATTCTTTTTTTAATCTTCTATCTCTTAATTTCACTTCCTTCTCTCTTTGATCCCCAGTGGATGCAACCTTTTGACTAAAACCCCTTTGACATTGGTGAACTTGATGTGAAAGGTTGTCGAAAGGAAAGACAGGATGAGAGAAAATTCCAGGACAATTTCTAGCTAGATTTTGTAGTAGTTAGTGTAGAATATGAACATGCTTATGTAGGTACAATAACAACAACAGGTGATGTAAGCTTTTGCTCAAAGAGAAACTTTTGTGATGAATATTCTACAGGTAGTAGAGTGTGGGATGAAGTTGTTTAATGGTAGGAGTGTATTTGCATATTTGCATATCTATGCTCAAAAGATGGAGTGCTTTGGGGTGGCTTAACTTGCATCATGGATCCAATATTTTGTATGTTATTGTACATGATTTGAATGTCCGAGTTACTAAATTGTATATGCATTAGTGGATAGCTTTGAAGAAGACACTCAGGGAAGAAATTTACATTGTCAATACTAGTTTCATTACCCATAAGACTTTCTAGGAGTGGGTTCTACAACCCAATCAGGGTCTTGTGGCTACATAGTTATTAAGAGAATTTGAAAGTTGATTTGAGTAGTTAGCTCCTAAACCATGAAAAATATGCATGTGGTATGATAGTTTGTAGCATGAAAGGAAAGATTGTGCTGCTCATCCAGTAGGCTTTGGCACGATAGCTCATCTTTTGGAAAGATGGCAAGATCCATGCATAAGAAAAGAGATTTTTCCTCTTGCTTTGAATTTGGAAAGGGAGGTATATAGAGGTTGTTAGAAGACTTAGCTATTTGAAATGCTTATGTGGCTGTATATGTTGTTAATTTTGGTTTACATTTGGATAGAATGTCTGGCCTAGTAACGATTTATCCAAAGGGGCTGCACTATGGACGCATGCTTTGTATGCAACTAAAAAGACAAAAGTTACTGATAGTGAAATGTCTCATGCAGACAAGACATTTGTGACATAACTAGTTCGGAATCACCAAAAAATGCATATTTAGTGTATGCATATTTAGCAAAAGTGCAAAACAGAGATATACTTGTGGAAGATAAATGAAAGAGAGATGAAGTTAATGTAGGGACATCTAAGAGAGTGATGAGAAGAAGTGTGGATCAGCCTAAACCTGCAGATCAACCACCTCTTGAGAGCATGTTATGAAAGAGGTTGGGCAAGAGCTACATGAAAGCAAACAAGAGGGAAAAAAGAAGGGCAAGCTACTAGGATATAAGCTATAATCTAATATTGAGACAACCACCGATATCAAGAAGGTTCTTGAAGATGGATTTTAAACAATCGGGTGGAATTCACCTTGGGAGAGATGCTTGGCGCCTCCGTAAATGGAAATTTCATGACAAAATCATTGACATAATTAAGAGAAAATGTCAATTTCTTGATGATATCACTAGTGCATTATTGCAATTTGAAGAGGAGATAGGTTTGTTGGGCATTCGCACTGAATATGAGCATGATGTAAGTGCTAGTTTATCTATGTAGAAAGTGGTTGAAAATGCATTGTCTTGTAGCAATATGCATGGTGGAGTAACGTAGATGCAAGAATATGGGAAAAAGACTCCAAGAATTATTTTTCAAATTCATTACACAAGAAATCATTGGGCAAGGGCTACCATAGAAATGCTAGTGAAAATAGGGGAGCATGAAACTCCTTGTGTTGCTTTGCTTTACCACGGGTCTAAGATTAATGTCATTGAGCATGGATTGTATGAGAATGGTGCATGACAGGTGGACACTAATCACGGTTGGCATATAAGGGTTACAAATAATTCTTTAGGGGAGCTCTATGTTGCATGTCCTAATTTAAAATTAATGATTGGTAATGTAAAAGAAGAGCCGCACTTCTTTGTGCAAGATAGTTTCTCATATACAATGATTTTGGGATAGCCCTATATTATAGGAGTGCGTATGGAAACAAAGATGTTTGATGATGATTTTGCTTATGCAAGAGTTAGAAGCAAGGATGGGAGGAAAGCAATCAAATTTCTTACCATTTGTGTTAATCATTCTAGGAATCCGAGTATGCTTCGAGTATCCCCTTTGTCTCCAAATGCAAGGAAATTCAAGAATCAGATTTTCATTGAGCATTGCTATAATGTGGGGCTATAGTAGTGTTGTTTGAAGGATATAATTACCTCTTGATGGAATGAAGTATGTATTTACTGCTTGTTATTCTCAGTTTACAGGAACAATTCATGTTGGTTGAAGCCTATGGAAGCTATATGTAAGCTAAACATATATTTATAAAATGGGTTGCTAAGGAGTTGAGAGTATTAGGATTGTTATCTGAAAATGAAGGCATTTCATGCCTCTTTTATGGGTTGAATATTACTCACTACAAGGATATGGAGGCATAGCGATGCCGCTTTCCGACGCAAAATAGCAGCGTCACTATTAGCATCACAAATGCGACGCTAATAGTGATGCAAATAACGACAATGCTCAGACGAAAAAAACCTGGGCCGAAACCCGAGCACGTTATTTTGTGCGAGTACACGAAAGAGAGAGCGAAAGGGAGAGCAAAATGGAGAGTGAACTCCATCTTGCATTTGAGAGGGAGAGGGAGAGAAAGAGAGAGAGAGGGAGAAGGAAAGCTTTTCACCGCCGCCGCCGCCGTTTGCGAAGAAGGGGAGGAAGTGTACGGAGGGCGAAGAGGAGCCACCGAATCCATCCTTGAGCCTTTACGGTGAGTGCATTGTTCGTTCTTTCTTTGTTTTTGTGTTTTCTCTTTTTCTTTTACTTGTTTTTGTTAAAAATCATATGTATTAAGAGAGGGAGAGGAAATGAGAGAGGTAGAGGAAGAAAGATAATGAAAGAAGGAACGAGAGAGAGAGGGAGAAAAAATTAAACATAATAGGGAAAGAGAGAAAGAGAGGGAGAGGGAGAGGGAGGGAGAGGAAATGAGAGAGGAAGAGGAAGAGAGAAAAGAAAAGAAAAAACGAGAGAGAGAGGGAGAAAACATTAAACATAATAGGGAAAGAGAGAAAGAGAGGGAGAGGGAGAGGGAGGGAGAGAGAGGAGAGAAAGGTTGTAAGGAAGATAAGTTGTTTCATTGTTTATACTTAATTGAATTCTTTGCACAAGTGATAATTTGATACATGAACTTGTTCAAATTAGAAGTATTAGTTAATTTTGTCTTTAAAAACAAAACCAGATCTACGTGTGTAGCTCTCGTCGTGCTCTCAAATCCTGTCAAAACCGCTTGTCAATCAGAGTTCTGGATCAAAAGTTATGACAGTTCAGGATTCAAGATAGCAATTCTGCTCGAATCTGTGATTCTTTATTTAAAACTGTATTTCTAATTACAGTTCGTTAATCCCCAATTACAGTTTATTAATCGCTCGTCTTCGTTAATGATGTTGATTACGACAAGAAAACATCTTGCTATTTTTAGCGATGTTTTATTATCGTTCACGTTCTTTGCTCGACCGAAATAGCACTTTTCTTATATGTGTCATCTCGTCTTGCATGTTACGCCTCTCTATTTCGAGCTTTCTTTTTCATCACTCAATACTTTTCATCGTTCTTACGTGCATATCCCTATTTTGATTGTCATGCGTCTCAACTACGCTCGTCTTGATTATGGTTTGCAGATTCTGCGATCTCATCTTGTTTGTTTTCTCTCGACATACAGGCATGGCCAATTGCGTTATTGTTAACGGATATCCGTTTGGCCAACGTTCGGTTCCCTTCTTCCAAGGACAAGGCTTTCCTGGGTGGAAAGCAAAGATGATGCTAATTCTTGAAGGTGACGAATTATTTGATATTGTTTTGGGCGACTTGTCTTGCCCAGTTCAACTTATTGATGTGATAAATAACAATTCTGTGATTACTGATGGTCCATTATTTGAACAATGGAAAATTGATCATACTGATTGGATTCGTCGTGACAAAGCGGCTCGTCGTTATATATTGTCTGCACTTCCTGACTCACTTATGTTGGATGCCTTTCATTTGGAAACCTCTCATGCTATTTGGGAGTATCTTATCTCAACGTTTGAGAAGAAATCGGTCACCAAAATTTTATATCTCCAAACTTGTTTGAAGAATCTTCAATATAAGGTTGGTACTTCTATGCACTCTCATATCGAGGCTTTTAAAGACATTATCAATTAGCTTGGTGCTACCGGCGCTCCTGTTGCTAAAAATCAGATTGTTACTCAACTTCTTCATACCATCAAAGATCCTTTATATGACAATATCATCACTATTTTGTCTAACAAGGATGATATCCACTTTGACAAAGCATGTATATCTCTTATTGAATATTCTCAACATCATGAGCATCATTTGGAAAAATCTGATGTTGTTTTGGTCACTCGTGAACAAAGGGATTTTGATGCTGCTTTTGTTGCTCGCAAGTGTCCCGCCTCACGTTTTCAGCAGGGTGGACGCCCTAATCAAGGTAGTAAATCTTCTCATCTTGCTTATCCTAACAAACATTGTTCTTATTGTGATAAGAAAGGTCATGTGGCTTCTGATTTGCTGGGCACGTCAATATGATGAGGAGCATGGAGTTACTACGAAGCAACCTCGCTCGTCCAAAAGTTTTCCTCCTTGTGATTATTGTGCACATACAGATCATCCATCTCGTCGCTGTTATAAACGCAGATATGATGAAGAATGTTCTTGAGCTTATATTGTTCAACAAACTACAACTGATGATGATCATACTCATCAGGAGCTCAATTTCGTCCATTATGATATCTCTCCAGAAAAGGTACTTCATGTTCATGATGGTTCTCTATTCATCGTTGATTCAGGTGCCACTGGAAACATGACATACCAATCGCAGTGGCTTCACAATTATCATTCTCTTCCTGTCAAGAAGTTTGTTTACCTTGCGGATGATATGACTTGTCAAGTCAAAGGAGTGGGTGATTTATATCTGGGGACTGTTTCATCCACTAGAATATTAAGAGGAGTTCTTCATGTTCCAGATTTGCAAAGAAATCTTCTTTCTGTTGCTCGTCTAGTTGATCTTGGTTTGTTTGTTGGCTTTGATCATAATCAATGTCGTATAGAGAAAGACGAGCATACTATAGTAGTGGCTCCTCGACATGGTAATCTATTTGAGCTATCATTGAACGATACAATTGCAAATGTTGTTACTGCCCCTGGAGATGCAGATTGCAAATTATGGCATCAATGATTTGCACACTCTGATTTTGCCAAAATTCTTGATCTTCATCGTCATGGTCTTGTGCAAGCTATGGATCTTAAATCTCATCCACGTATGGGAATATGTGAGTACTGTGCACTTACCATCGTTCGCCTTTCCACACTTCTACTTCATCACATTCCTGTGCTCTCTTGGATTTGGTTCATACCGATATTTGCGGTCCTTTTCCTACCTCAAAGTCTCAATATCGATATTTTATAACTTTCATTGATGATTTCTCACGGTACACACATGTCTATCTTCTTCGACATAAGTCTGAGGCTTTATCTATATTTAAACAATACAAGATAAGTGTGGAGCTTCAAACTGGATTCTCTATAAAGACGCTTCGCAGTGACAATGGCGGTGAATATGTATCCAATCTATTTGATGACTTCTGTAAAAGGATCAAGGTATTCATAATGAGTTTACAATTTCTTATTCTCCTCAGTAAAATGGTGTTGCTGAGCGCAAAAATCGCACGATTCTTAATGCTATACGTTGCATGCTTATACACTCTGGTTTGTCTCGAAAGTTTTGGACGGAAGCACTTCTTACAGCTGTTTTTATTCAAAATCATCTTCCAACTACTGCACCTGCTGGTAAAATTCCTATAACAATTTGGACAGGGAAGACACCTTTAGTCTCTCACTTTCGCACATTTGGCTGCATTGCTTATATTTATGTGCCCAAGGACACTCGACATAAGTTGGATCCTCCAGGTTTGAAGGTTATTTTTCTTGGTTATTCAGATCATTCCAAAGGTTACAAATTTTATGATCCTTCTTCTCAAAAGGTTATCATTAGTCGTGATGCTATATTTGATGAGAAGACTGTGGGTGGCACATGGTCGTTAGATGTTTCAGATGATACACAGTCTTTGCTTAGTGCATTTCCTTACTTGCTTTGTGATTCTACTAATTCTGATGATCATAAACCTCCTTCACCTCCAAAGAAGATTGATGAAAATTTGGTGATCTATGTCGATCTTCCTATTGAGATAGAGCATGGATTCTATTCTATTGAATATGATGTCTTTGATGATGCTATGTCTGTCCAAGAGGATCCAATATCATATATGGAAGCTATCAATTCGTCTCAAAGGGATCAATGGCAAGAAGCTTTGCAAGCTGAGTACGATTCTTTAATCTCCAAAGGTACATGGATTCTTACTGAACTCCCCCCAAATCGTGTTCCTATCAAATGTAAATGGGTTTATAAAACCAAGACCACAGCTGATGGCTCGTTTGATAAGTTCGAAGCACAACTTGTTGCAAAAGGTTACTCACAGATTGCAAGAGTAGATTATCAAGAAACATTTTCTCCCATTGTGCGCTCCACAACTGTTTGTATGATTTTGGCTTTTGCAACACTAATTGATCTAGAAATTCACCAAATGGATGTTAAAACGGCTTTTCTCAATGGAGATCTTGAAGAAGAAATCTATATGGAGCAACCTGAAGGTTTTATGATTGCAGGAAAGGAGCATCTTGTATGCCAGCTTCATCGTGCATTATATGGATTGAAGCAAGCCTCTCGTGCTTGGTATATTAAGATTGATCAGTTCCTCACATCTAAAGGTTTTGTTGCATGTTTTGCTGACCCAAATCTTTACATCAAAAGGGAGGACAAATATTTTATTATTCTTGCTCTATATGTTGATGATACTATTCTTGTGTCAAATATTTTTGCTTTCTTGGATGCTATGAAGAAGCTTTTATCGACTGCATTTGAAATGGTGGATCTTGGTGAGATACATTCTTGTTTGGGTATTCAAGTTCAACGACACTGACAACAAGGCATTCTTCTTCTTCGCTAAACAAAGTTTATTAATGATATTGTTAAGAAGTTTGGGTTGACAAATGTGCACTCTGCCAACACTCCCATTCTTTCAAGCTCTACCAAGGGTACATCTACAATACGCAATGAAGAATCAGCCATTCATCAACCTTTTGCTAATCTTGTTGGTTGTCTTCAATTTATTGGTTTAAACACAAGACCAGATATTTTATTTGCAGCTAACTTTTTGGGACAGTATCTATTCATTATCATTATGTTTGACATGAAGTCAAGAAAGGTTCCATTATGGTGGAGCATTGTCCCAGTGATCAAATGGTTGCAGACATCTTCACAAAATCTCTTAGTGAAGCTCGCTTTAGCTCATTAAGACATGCACTTGGTATTGTTCCAAGTTCTTGTCTCACTGATTGAGGCATGTATCATTGTATTCAAGAAAACTTTATAGTAAATCATTTTTGTATCGTAGGTATGTGTAGGGGCTCGGGTTTTTCCCTTGTTCTCCCCAAGGGTTTTTTCACTCGTAGCCACTGACCTTTGTTTGAGTGGGGATGTTACAACTATATATATCATCTCTCACTTGACTTGGGTCTCACCTATATATACTAACTCTACATCAATATGAATCATTCTTTGGGAGCATGTCTTGTGTATCTCTCTCATACTCTCTCTCTCTCTCAACATGTTACAACTATATATATCATCTCTCACTTGACTTGGGTCTCACCTATATATACTAACTCTACATCAATATGAATCATTCTTTGGGAGCATGTCTTGTGTATCTCTCTCATACTCTCTCTCTCTCTCAACAAGTGGTAGTGGTAGTGGTAATGGTAGTGGTAGAGAGTTGTTGTGGTGGTCATAGTCGCCGTAGTCCTGATTGTAGTACTAGTACTAGTAGTAGTAATAGTAGTTTTCTTGTTTGTTGTTGTAGTAGTAGTAGCAGTAGTTTTTTTCTTGTTTATCATTGTTTAGTTTTTTGTAGTGGTAGAGAGTTGTTGTGGTGGTCATAGTCGTCGTAGTCCTGATTGTAGTACTAGTACTAGTAGTAGTAATAGTAGTTTTCTTGTTTGTTGTTGTTGTAGTAGTAGTAGTTTTTTTTTTGTTTATCATTGTTTAGTTTTTTTTTTTTGTAGTAGTAGTAGTAGTTTTTTCTTCTTTTCGTGTTTATTGTTATTGTAGTAGTAGTAGTTGTTGTTGTTGTTGTTTGTTGTTTTTTCTTCTTTTCGTTTTTATTATAGTGGTAGTGGTAGTGGTAGTGGTAGTGGTAGTGGTTTGTCCAAGTTATAGTCGTAGAGGTAGTTGTGGTCGTAGACGTAGTCATAGTCATCGTAGTCGTGGTTGTAGTAGACGTAGTAGTGGTTTCCTTGTGTGTTGTTGTTGTTGTTGTTATTGTTGTAGTAGTAATAGTTTTTTTTTGTTTTCTTGTTTATTGTTGTTTAGTTTTATTGTTTGTTTTTGCTGTTGTAGTTGTGGTAGCAGTAGTAGTTTTGTAGTGGTGGTAGTAGTAGTAGTTTTTTCTTCTTTTCTTGTTAGTAGTAGTAGTAGTAGTAGTGGTAGTGGTAGTGGTAGTGGTAGTGGTAGTGGTAGTGGTAGTGGTAGTGGTAGTGGTAGTGGTAGTAGTGGTAGTAGTGGTAGTAGTAGTAGTAGTAGTAGTAGTAGTAGTAGTAGTAGTAGTTGTTGTTGTTGTTTTTGTTTCTTCTTTTCTTATTTATTGTAGTGGTAGTGGTAGTGATAGAGAGAGATATATTTTTTGTTAAAGGAAATTGGTAGTAGAGAGATATATATATTTTGTTAAAGGAAATGAAAGAGGGGGAGGAACAGAAAAAGGAATAAGGAACGAGAGAGAGGAAATAAACATACAACATAATAAAGAAAGAGAAAGAGAGAGAGATGGAAGGAGAGGAGAGAATGAATAAATAAAAAACAAAGAGAGAGTGGTAGCGAGGTCCGATGCAATACCACGAGACGGGAAACACTCCGACATACGTTAATTTGTGGGTGGGTGGAGACTTTACATACGTTAATTTTTGCTAAGTTACAAGAGAAAAAATCCCTTCTCAAATAATTTAATAAAGAAAAAAAGAATGATAACAAAAACAAATTGTTTGTCGTAATGTAGAAAAAATAGAAAATGATGAAGGTTGTGATATTCAAGATCGCGAGGTGTATCTTAATCAGCGTGTCCCATGTCCTTGCTCTCAATGTAAGTTGGCAATTAGACAAAAACATCGATTGTCTATAGAATATGTACGATGCTTCGAAGACTTTCAATATGAGATCAATGATCAGGTGATCTTATATTTTGAGCAAATGGTAAGAAAAGTTTATATTAATCATGCATTGTATTCACAAGCTAATTGAATACCATATACAAAAAGATTGGGTGTGGCTGGCAAATTTTCTATCCAGGGAGGTGACATCTCGTCCCAAGGAGGAGTGCACCCTTTATGGCAAATTAGAAGAGTTTGTGGGCATATGATGGATGGAGTTCCTGAGCCAATCTACCACTTGGAAGGTACTACCCAATCTATACTGTCAATACTAGAGGAGAGAGGCAGCCTTCGAGACTTACCTACAATCTTGGAGCCTGAGATGGAGGCAATGATCGATGCATTGATTCCCATGGATGTCGAGACTTCTGATCCGCTTAGGGAGGAAGCATCCATACCATTATATGATGGGTGCCGAGTATCTCGCCTAAAGACACTGCTTGCACTCCTAAGTGTGCAAGCAAAATACGGGTGGAGTGATGCGAGTGTGACCGAGTTGATTAGGTACCTTGTACGTATGCTTTGTTGATTTCTTTTCGACACTATCATTAGAAACATTTTGCGATTTTTCAAGGTGTTTTATGATTTTTTTCAGATTACTGAAGTAACATATATTACCAGTTGCAAATACCATATCTAAGTCTCGTGATGATGCACAACATGTTTTACAAAAGCTTGGCATGGACTACAACAGCATCCATGCATGTATCAACAATTGCATACTGTTTCAAGGAGAATACGAGACTATGGAGACATGTCCAAAGTGTGGTTCTCACAGGTATCGATAGGACTTGCAAGGGCAAACCATCCCTAAAAAAGTTCTTAGACACTTTCCGCTTATCCCCGCATAAACCACATGTTTCGTACGTTGTCATGATGTTATGAGGACACAGTGTGAAAAAGTATGGAATGCATCATCATCCAACTTCTTATTAATCAAGAGACTCAATGTGATCTGAGCTATTAGTACTAGTGTGAGTTGCATAGATTATCCAAAAATACTAGATTTTTGGATAATTTTAGTCTATATTTGATATTATTTATTGTAAAAATATGAAAATTTTAGAAAAGCTTCTAGATTAGGATGGCATGCAAAAAGCAAGTGGCTTTTTCAGCCAGTTAGGAGATTTTTCATAAAGAAGATAGATTGACAAAATCGGGCGCATTGCGATCGCTATAAACAGGCTGAAAACTGCAGATTGAACTGAAAGAAGAATGAGTGATTTAGGAGATCTGTGACCAGGTGTCCTAGGGTTTTACCCCCCTTTCAAAGACAACAGAGTCATCAGATTTGGGTTTCGGGCAGCAAAGAAAGGGCTGATTTTTCTGATCCACGTTTTTGGTCTACGAAGGAGCTCTAGGAGAACTAATGCCTGGAGTTTGCTTCTGAGTAATGCAAAGATTCCAGGTTATTTCAATACATATTGATTCAATTCATTGTGATTTGTTTTTGTCGTGTTTACCACTTGGGTATTCTCTATCTTCTCTTCCAACTCCTATCTCTACTTCCTTTTACTTTTGATCCCTAGTGGATTCGACCTTTCGACAAAAACCCTATTGGTGAACGCGATGTGAAAGGTCGTCAAATGAAGGAAATAAAAGATGGGAGAATCTTCGAATACATTCTCCAGTGATGTTTTGCAATAGTTGATGCAAAATATGAATATGCTTATGCAGGTACAATAACAACAACAGCTGATGTAAGCTTCAGCTCAAACATAAAATATTGTGATGAATGCTTTGTAAGCAGTTGAGCATGAGGTGAAGTTATTCAATGGTAGAAATGTATTTGCATATGTATATACCTATGCTCAGAATATGGAATTCTTTGGAGTGGCTCAATCTGCATGGAGCCGGTATTTTGTACGTGTTACTGTTCATGAATTGAAACCATGGATTACTGAATTATACTCGCAGGATGGAGACTAGGTAGCCTTCAAGAAGACACTCAGGGAAGAATTTTACATTGAGGAAACTAGTTTGATTACGTGCAAGACTTTTCAGGAGTGGGTTATACAACCCAATAAGGGTCTTATGGCTACAGAATTGTTAAGATAATTTGAAAGTCGATTTGAGCAGTTGGATCTCGCAGAACAACAAGCTCTTGCAAGTCAGAAAATTGAATTGTTTCTATAGGCAGCTGATCCTGAGCTTCAAGAGAAGCTTGATGATTTGCTGGAGGATCAGACTACAGAGGCATGTTTGAAAACAGTGTGGAGACATGTGAAGGAAGTTGTTACTGCGCTTCTGAAGAAGCATAGAAAGAGAAAGATTGCATGTCTCTAGTTTTCCCACTGTTATGGGCAAGCCAGTTGATGTATCCAGTAAGCCACCTACTTCTGTGTGGCTAACCCTATGGTTATACCTACTATTGTTCCCTCTGTTAGGGAAGATGTCTTGGATGAATTGGTCAAAGGGATGCGGATCTTCAATTGAAGGTTGCAAAATTGGATGAAAAAGGACAAGAGGAAAGGGGACGGGCAGTAACTCCTAAGCCTGGAAAAAGATGTATGTGATGTGACAGTTTGCAGCACGAGAGAAAGGATTGTGCTGCCTATCAAGAGGCCTTGGCACGATGGCTTATCTTTTGGAAAGATGGCAAGATCCATGCACAAGGAACAGGATTGCCTCTTGCTTTGAATTTTGGAAAGGGAGGTATACAGAAGTTGTTGGAAGACTTGGCTGTCCGAAATGCTTATGCGACAATACATGCTTCTACTTTTGGTTTATAATTGGATAGAATGCATGGCCAAGTGATGGTTGGTCCAAAGGCTAAAATATGGACACATGATTTACATGCAGCTGAAAAGAGAAAGGTCACTGATAGTGAAATGTCTCATGCAGGGCAAGACATTCGTGGCATAACTGGTTGGGAATCACTGATAGATGCATATTCAGTGTATGCATATTTAGCAAAGGTACAAAACACGGATATACTTATGGAAGAAAAATGAAAAAGAGATAAAGATATTGCAGGGACATCTAAAAGAATGACAAGAAGAAGTGTGGATTAGCCTAAAGCTGCAAATCAGCCACCTCCCGAGCATGTTATGGAAGAGGTCAGTCAGGAGCAAAAACAAGATAACAAACAAGAGGGCAAAAAGAAGGACAAGTAGCCATGATATAAGTTGCAATCTGACATTGAGATACCCACAGATCTTAAGAAGGTTCTTGAAGAACGGATCTTAAATAGTCGGGTGGAATTTACCTTGGGAGAGGTGCTTGGCATTTCCAAGAGAGAATTTCATGATGAGATCATTGACATAATTAAAAGGAAGTGTCAGTTTCTTGGTGATACCACTAGTGCATTGCTGCAATTTGAAGAGGAAACTGGTTTGTTGGGTATTCAGAGGGTGAATATGAGTATGAAGTAAGTATTAGATCATCTATGCAAGATGCTACTAATCAGTGGTGGACATTATGTGGAAAAGAGAAGAAAGTGGCTGAAAATGCATTGTCTTGTAGCAATATGCATGGTGGAGTAAGGCAAGTGCGACAATATGGAGAAGAGACTCTAGGATTTATTCCTCAAAGTCACTACATAAGAAATCATTGGGCTAGAGCTACCACTGAAATGGAGTGAAAATAGGGGAACGTGAAACTCCTTGTGTTGCTTGACCATGGGTCTGAGATTAATGTCATTGAGCGGGGATTGTATAAAAATGGTGCATGGCCTATACACTAATCATGGTTGGCAAATGAGGGCTGCAAATAATTTTTCAGGGGAGCTCTATGCTGCATGTCCTAATGTAAAAGTGATGATTGGTGATGTATAGGAAGAGCAACACTTCTTTATGCAAGTTAATTCCTCATATGCAGTGATATTGGGACAGCCCTATATTACAGGTGTGCGTATGGAAACAAGGTGCTTGATGATGGTTCTGCTTATGCAAGAGTCAGAAGCAAGGATGGGAGAAAAGCAATCCAATTTCTTACTGTTTGTGTTAATCATCCTAGAAATCGGGATACGCTTCAAGAATCTCCTTTGGTTCAAAATGCAAGGGAATTCAAAGACCAAGATTTTCATTAAGCACTACTGTAATGCGGGGCTACAGTAGTGTTGTTTAGAGGGTGTACTCGCCTCTTGATGAAATGAAGCATGTATTTACTATTGGTAATTCTCAGTTTACAACAAACAGTTCATGTTGGTTTAAGCCTATCGAAGCTATGTGTAGGGCTGAATGCATATCTATGAAACGGGCTACTAAGAAACTGAGAGCATTGGGATTGTTAGCTGAAAATGATGGCATTTCAGGCATATTTTATGGGCTGAATATTAATGACACTATGGCTGAAATTTCAGCAACTATACATGCATAAAATGAGGCTAAAAACAGAGTGTTATCAGTATGTTCTTTGGATATGTATGATGTTATAGCATTGTTTACTCAGCAGGAAGGATTACAATGGGCTGAAGCACTTGTGGAAACAGTACAAGATAGTTGACAAAAAGGTGAAACCAATTGCTTTGCCACTTCCACCAAAGAGTGAGGGCATGTATGAAACAGTGTCAAGGCAGCCAAGCTTACGGGATCCTAAAGATATAGGTCATCAGTTTACATCTGAAACATTACAGGAATTGAAAGTTGGTGCGAAAGGGTTTCTTTTGCCAGCTGAGAGAGACTGTTTTATGCAGATGTTGGCTAGACATGGGAAGGAATTTGCATTTTAGCCAAGTGAAATATGTTGTGTGGATCCAAATGTTGTCTCTCCTATGGTCATATTTATTGTGCCACATGTACCATGGAACTTGAGGCCTATTCCAATGCCTAAAGCAGCTTACTTGCCAAAGCTCACGGATTTTCTAAATGAAAAGATTTATATGAAGATCTTGGAGCCTTCTTCAGCCCCATACTCAAATCGTTTGTTTACTGTGCCCAAAAAGAATGGGGCTTTGAGATTTATTCAAGACATGCAACCGATCAATAAAGTGACCATAAGAAATGTGGGTGCAGGTCCTGTGGTTGATGAATTTGCAGAGGCTTTTGTAGGAAGAGCGATCTATTATTTGGGTGATCTTTACTCAAGTTTCAGCTTGCAATTGAAAGCAGGGATATCACAACCATGAAGACTCCTTTGGGGTTAGTACGGATGTGTACTCTCCCATAGGGTGCAACAAACTCAGTGG
This sequence comes from Lygodium microphyllum, assembly GCF_053477565.2. Taxonomy (NCBI): domain Eukaryota; kingdom Viridiplantae; phylum Streptophyta; class Polypodiopsida; order Schizaeales; family Lygodiaceae; genus Lygodium; species Lygodium microphyllum. Next base: position 135,569,723 of record NC_141137.1, on the reverse strand, counting down.
CACACATGGCAAATGCTATGAATAGGGTACTCATGGATTTTATACCACAATTGACTATGCCCTTCTTGGATGATGTTCCAATCAAAGGGTGTGCAGTGGATGAAAAGAATGAAGAGATGGATGCTCATGGATGTAGACAATTTGTTGCAGACCATATTGTGGATTGTGAGAGGATTTTGACACGTTTAGAAGAGGTGCATTGAACTCTTTCTGGACAAAAGTCTGTCTTTGGAGTTGAGGAGGTTTTGATTGTTGCGCATATGTGTGGGCCTTATGGGTGAAGTCCATCACTAGCAAAAATAGATGGGATTGATAGAATGCAAGATGTATGAACAAATGTATCAGAGGTGCGTAGATTCTTGGGTGCATGTGTGTTCTATTTGATATGGATTCCTCACTTTGCACATGTAGTTGATGCTCTTTATCAGCTTCTAAGGAAAGGTCAAAAATTTCATTGGGAAAGGAAGCATCAGAAAGCAATGAAGAAATTGAAGCAACTCTTAAAATCTGCTCCTATGTTGAGAAAGGCTGACTATTCACATGGAAAGCCTATCATTATTATTGTTGATACAAGCCCAATCGGGATTGGATGGGAAATTGGGCAAGATGATGAGGAAGGCCAAAGATATGCAATTCGCTTTGGTGCAAAAGTATTGACGGAACGATAGAGAAGATATCCACGGGTAAAAAGAGAATTATGGGGAATTGTGACAGCCCTTCAATGTGATAAGGAGTATTTTATGGGTGCTCATGTAGTCATTGAGACTAATTGTTTGCCGGTATTGGGTATGATTAGTAGTTGTGCTACCCTGGACATTGCTATGCTCCGGTGGATTGCATACACCAAATCTTTGAACCCTGAATTTTAGCATATTGCAGGAAGAGATAACCCAGTGGTGGCAGACATGTTATCTCAAGCACACTATGAGAATGAAGATGGGATGATGGATGAGGAGGAAGAAGATGACTTTCTTATGGCTTAAAATGATGTTGCAAGAGTGAATTTAGCAATGCAAGGTGTTTCTACAACATTAACAAAAGCTTGGACAAGAAAGAGAAGACATTTTAGATATTTTCCATCTTGTGTAGAAGTGTTTTTGAAAGACAAATATACAGGAGAGTGGCTGAGAATTGATCAATATCTCAGTACATTAACAAAGAGAGATGAATGGTCAGATGAGGAGTTTAAGAAGATCAAGAGGAAAGCCTATGATTTTTTTTAAAAGATAGATACTTATGGAAACATGCTAAAATGAAACAGGGTATGATATTGCGAGTTTTGGGTGACAGAGCTTCACAAGTAAAAGTAATGCAAAAATTTCATGAAAGCTTGTGGGCTGGTCAAAGAGGTGTTTGGGATACTTTTACAAAGATCAAAGAAAGATATTGGTGGCAGGGTATGTATAAGGATGTTGCTCACTTTGTGGAAACATGCACGACATGTCAAATGTATTCAACTGTGGGACATTGGGATGGATTGCAACCCACATATCCATTGTCTTTTCATTTTAAGTGGGTGGTGGATTTGATCACAATGTCTACAGGTCTTTGGCGAATGAGGTATCTTATGCTTGCTCGTGAAGACTTGACTAATCAAGTGAAAGGGAGAGCTCTATGTACTAAGACGACAAATGTCGTATGTACTTTTCTCTTAGAAGAGATCTTTTGTCGATATGGCTGTGGGGGAAAAATTACATCAGATAGGGGTAAGCTAGATACAAATGAAGCTCATGATTTCTTTGCACGGTTGGGGATAAAGCTTGCTTTAATATCAGCCTATAAACCTGAAGGAAATGGCAAAAGTGAAAGAGGTCATCCACCTATTGTGAAGGCATTGGCAAAAGCATGTGGAGAGAAGGTAAAAGAGTGGCCACGATTGCTCCCTTATGCTTTGTGGGCCGACAGAACTACTCATAGTGTTGTTACAGGATCTCGTACAGGATATATGCATGCAGAGTTGATGTATGGTCAAAAACCTATCATGCCGATAGAAGAGATGGCAGTCACATGGAGTGTGTTACCTTGGGAGGAGGAGTTGAATCGAGAGGAGTTGTTGGCCTGACGCATTAGATAGTTGGAAAGAAAGTCAGAAGGCATAAAGGCAGCAACTACAAAGTTAAGTGTAGCAAGGATACAGAACAAGAAACATGACAGAAGACATAGACTGAGACCAAGAACCATACAAGATGGGGATTGGGTATTGGTTTATGATAGCAATTTAAATAACCAACATAGTGCCATGCATAAAATTTCCAAAAGATGGTTTGGACCCTATGTGGTAAGACAGGTGTTTGATAATGCTAGTTATGCATTAAATGAGCTGGATGGGACAGCCATAAAACTTCTAGTAGTAGGGAAAAGAATCAAATTATTCAAAAGGCGGGAATCTACTGCCTATGAGTTGCCAAAATTGGAAGAAAATAGTGGCCATGATACAAGGGCTAGCCAGGATGATATGAAAGATGAAGAAGCAAAGGATATGGTTGCAGAGGATGAGGAGGATTAGGATCCAGTGACAACTAGGATTTTGGCACATATCGAAGGATGTGCAGGTTCAGAGGGGGTGGATGTTGTGATGTTATGAGGACACAGTGTAAAAAAGTATGGAATGCATCATCATCCGACTTCTTATTAATCAAGAGACTCAATGTGATCTGAGCTATTAGTACTAGTGTGAGTTGCATGGATTATCCAAAAATACTAGATTTTTGGATAATTTTAGCTTATATTTGATATTAGTTATTGTAAAAATCTGAAAAGGTTAGAAGAGCTTGTAGATTAGGATGGCATGCAAAAAGCAAGTGGCTTTTTCAACCAGTTAGGAGATTTTTCATAAAAAAGACAGATTGGCAAAATCGTGCATATCGTGATTGCTGTAAACAGGCTAAAAACTGCTGATTGAACTGAAAGAAGAAGGAGTGATCTGGGAGATCCGTGTTCAGGTGTCCTGGATTTTTACCCTGCTTTCGAAGCCAATGAAGCCATCAGATTTGGGTTTCGGGTAATAGAGAAAGAGCTGATTTTTCTGATCTACGTTTTTGGTCTATGAAAGAGCTCCAAGAGAACTAATGCTTGGAGTTTGCTTCTGAGTAGTGCGAAAATTCTAGGTTCTTTCAATACATATTTATTCAATTCATTGTGATTTGTTTTTGCCGTGTTTACCACTTGGTTACTCTCTATCTTCTCTTCCATCTCCTATCTCTACTTCCTTCTACTTCTGATCCTCGGTGGATTCGACCTTTCGACAATAACCCCTCCGACAACCTCCGACATGGCGAGCTTGACAATATGGCATGCGCAGAATAGGTCCATAGATGGAGTTCAACGAATATCAACGGATTCACGCACATGGAGCCACATGGAGTCTACCTTCCCAGGCTTTGCTCGAGAGCCAAGGAATCTTCAGCTCGGTCTTGCAATGGATGGTGTGAACCATTTGGTTTGCAATCAACTTCTTACAGTGTGTGGCCTATAGTCCTTGTCAACTACAATATCCCTCCACGGCTTTCTACGAAGAAAGGACATCTCATCCTTAGCTTACTCATTCCCGGCCGCTAGGAAGTAAAAAATATGGATGTGTATCTCTGTCCATTAGTTGATGAGCTTAAGATTTTGTGGGAGAAAGGGGTCACCGTGTAAGATATGAGCAAGCGCGATGGTCGATAGTCCACCAATATTCAAGCCATTCTCATATGGACGATGCATGACTTTTTGCGATTCAAAGAGTGCTCAAGTAAGTAGGCTTCCGTTCTTGTTGGTAATATCTATCATATCTCGTTCAAATTTGTATTCACTGGATAGAGGTGTTGGGACAGGTCTGGTTACCTTAGGTTATCATGCATGTCCATTGTGCGGGCCACAGTTAGACTCTTGAAGGTCATGAACTATGAAGAATATGGTATATCAAGGACACGTTGCTTTCTTGCCAGAGGATCATAAACTTAGGGAAGGTTTTCTTGGATGACCTCCAACATGTATGAATGCCCAAAGCTTGTACGAGCTGAAAATGGTCCACAAGGAGTCACATCCAAACAGAATGCGATGGTTCTCAGTTTTCTACGAGTTGCCATATTGGACCCACTTACAGATCAACCACTTGTTGGATCCCATGCATATTTTCAAGAATGTGGGTAGCTTGCTATGGGACCACATCACGGGAAAGAGAGGCACTATAGGTGCATGAATGGATTTGAATGAGGTAGGCAAGATGGAGGCGCTTTGACTGTAGTCGAGTGCTGATGGTCACTTGGAGCTACCTCACACTCCTTGGGTTTTTTCCACTAAAGAAAATCACATTGTGAAGCAAATAGTCAAGTCTATCTGCACTCTGATGGGTATGATGCGTTCTCTTAGGTCTGCGTTTTCTAAAGAGACTAATTATCAGGGGTAAAATCCCATGATTGGCATAAGATATGTCAGGTTTGTATTACGAATGGATTGTAAGTGGCCTGTGTATTTTTCTATTTGGAGTGTAGTCATTGTTCATAATGCTTTCTATTTGTGGTAGTTTGTACTACCGATCGCGATCGCAGGATGCCTTACTCTAGAAATACGCAGGGCAATTTACAAGTAATTGAATTTAGTTCAATGGATCTCATAGAAGGAGATTAAGATGTCCTCTATTGAATCCGCGAGGTGGGGAGCAGTGGAGACGGTCTGTCTCTTTGAGAAATATCTGCCTACTAGCATGCTCAGGATACAAATCCATCTTTTTGTGCATCTTGTAGATGAAGTGGAGATTGCTGGACTTGTCCATATGCGATGGATGTTTTTCTTGGAGCACTTCATGAAAACCCTGAAAGGCTTTGTGCAACAACGAGCTTGGCCAGAAGGTAGCATGGCTGAAGATTGGTTGGTGTCTGAGGCGCTAGTGCATATTTCACAATGGCTACCAATAGTGGATTCAGACAACAGTATGCTATGGTCACTGAAGGACGATGATAGACTGACCGGAGATGTGGTGGTTGAAAATGGGGTAGAAAAAAGAATGAATGCTGCAATGGAGGAGAAAGTGAATCACTTTTGTATGTTGCACCATGCCTCTATGGAGAGTGGCTCGCTAGGTACCAACTAGCTAAGAAAGATCGAGAGGAAGGACGATCTGAATTTCGACATAGTACGCGCCATCGACCGATTCGATATCCCGAGGGCATGGAGGAGATGCCACGGTTTATGTCAACGCGATGGTTGCATGGAGCTTTGACCGCAGCGTCTCGTGAAGGGGTGGAGGTGTCAACCGAGGAGTGGGAATTCTCGAGGGGATGTAGTCCAAAGGTGATGATGTGTTTAAGGTTTTTTGTATCTATATTTTATATGTGACAACTAATTGAGTGTTTCAATGTACAGTACAAAATATATAGTGCAGCTGGTTGCGTGGACGGCATATCCACGTGAAGCGTATTGACAAAATGCGCTCCATAACAGATTGTGGTATCATGGCAAGGTTCGAGTAAGAGAGTCGACGGCGAGCAATGGATCCAAACACGGTTATAGATGAGATGGAGTATTTTGGGAACTTGCAAAGTATTGTTATGGTGGATTACTGTAGCTTCTCCATGATACTATTGGATGTGCAGTGGTTCAAAGTAGTACTTGAACGAGCTGGAGGAACAGTTCGACGAGGTCCATCTGGATTTCTCTAAATAGATTTTGAAAAAAAATGGACAAATTTGCGCGACACCTTTGTGTTTCTGGCCCATTGTGAACATGTGCATGAACTCATTTTATTTTTAATTGTATTACGACACGGTACATGTCACAATAGTTAAATCTCTCTTGTATGTGATTGTGAACATGTAATCTTCTATCCAAACCCCTAACAACCTCGATGGTGGTATGTTATACCTTCAGCTCCCCGAAGTGCGAGAGTATATGATCAAAGCGATATTCCGAGCATAGATGAGGACAATATGCAAATAGAGGGGTCAATATTACAAGGGATGGAGGCCACCAAAAGCTTGGAGCATATAGAGGAGCCAGCATCGGGTAACAATGATGGAAATACAGGAGTCTTGAGAATGAGGTGGACTCATCCTTTTGTGGTGACATGTCTATCAACCTTCTAGTGTATGCCGAGTTATGTCAGGAGATTGACATGGGACCATAGAATACTTCATACTTGGAGCATCCACCTACTCAATTCGTTGACAAATTGCTTATAAGAGTACATAAGATATGCATTTTAAGTAAGATCATTTTTTTAATAGTTATATTATCGTGCTTTGTATGATTTAAATTGATTATGCTAACATCATTTTTTGTCTGTGAAGGTGACCTTTGTGGATATTTAGATCATCAGGATGAGTCGAGGGATGAGCGATGAGGAGCTGTAGGAGATCTTCACGCGCATGTCTCCAGATCAGATGGCGAGATTCAAAGACATGGAAGACCAAGAGCTGTCTTGGACACCGTCAGGCCGCTCTATTAGATGTACTTCGACGCGATCTGATGCTTCAATTTCGAGCAGATGAGTTCGACGCTTCAAACTTGGGCCAGACGAAGGGAGTGGTTCAAGGGGATTCTGCACAAATCTAGAT